>NC_134483.1:133591926-133951570 GCF_040206685.1 Ascaphus truei | reverse complement strand
CACACACACACAGATACACACACACAGATACACAGATACACACAGATACACACACACACATACATACACACACACAGGAGAGCAGTGGAGAGCAGAGGCAGCGACGGATGTGAGTGATTGCGGAGGAGGGGGAGAGGAAAGGCAGGAGATCCGTGCAGGCAGCTCTCTGCACACAGTCACTGATACACATACACACACACACACACAGATACACAGACACACAGACACAAACACACACACACAGATACACAGAGATACACATACACAGATACATACACACACACACACACACAGATACACACACATACACACACACACACGCAGATACACACAGACACACACACACACAGATACACACAGACACACACACACACAGACACACACACACACAGATACACAAGCACAGATACACAAGCACAGATACACACACATACACACACACACACAGATACACATACAGATACACACACACACACGGATACACAGACACACAGATACACACACACAGATACACACACACAGATAACACAGATACACACACACACACACACGCAGATACACACACACACACAGATACACACACACACGCAGATACACACACACACACGCAGATACACACACACACGCAGATACACACACACAGATACACACACACATGGATACAGATACACACACACACACACAGACACACACAGAGATACACACACACACACAGATACACAGATACACACACAGATATACACACACACACAGATACACACACACACAGATACACAGATACATACACACACACACAGATACACACACACACAGGAGAGCAGTGGAGAGCAGAGGCAGCGAAGGATGTGAGTGACTGGGGGAGGAGGAAAGGCAGGAGATCCGTGCAGGACAGGCAAATGTACAACTAACTCCCCCCCCCCCCAGCACCTTCCCTACCTTCTCCTATCACCCGGGGCAGAAGGGGACGGGACACACTCAACGTGTGCTCTGCAGAAAGCGGAAGCCCCGTCCCTGGCTTCCTCTGACCTGCTGCCAATCCCCTGCAGCCTGGCTAGCATGAAGGATGGAAGGAGGGGAGGGATGGTGGGGAGGGATAATCGGAGGGATGGTGGGGAGGATACTCACGGCGCCCCTCTAGGCAAGCCACTGCGCACCAGGGCGCCGCGGCACACAGATTGGGAACCACTGGGCTGGGCCGCAAATATGTTCGTTGTGGGCCGCATGCGGCCCGCGGCCCGCGAGTTTGACATGCTTGGTGTAGAGGCTGATATAGTATTAGAGCGCCATCTAGTGTATTTTTTGGTCACCACATGCATCTGCTCGGTGTGATAGCTGCATCCGGTTACATCCCACGTGATGGTAGTTAAGTCCGCGTCTCCTCCCCTGGTGGATCCAGGAGTCCCAGGCATTGTAGAAGGGGCGCGGCTACAGTTTTCACGCCAAGCCACACATATTTTGATAAATTATAGCTTGCATCTTGAAAACTCTGCACGCGGTTCTCTCGATTTTGGCGGGAACCGCTCTCCGATCTCAGGATCCTCCTCAGGGACCCTGAATTCACATCAGTGCATGCTTGGCGTTCCATCTTGGGGGTGCTATCATTTCAAGCATTCCACACCGTTGGCATACACTGCACTGCAAAACAATGTAGGGTGCAGGCCGGTAATTCCTTCTTAGGGGTGGCATACTAACACCTGCACATTCAAGAATAAGTAGTTGAGCACACGCTGATAATTCCATCTTGGGGGTGCTATCATTTCAAGCTTCCACACCATTGGCATATTATCGCGTGCACTCGGCTGATACTTACTCTTTACTCTTACTAAATTTAAATTTCTGTTTTGAAGGGCATTAGAAAGTAAGGACATCTCTTGCAATATATCTTTAATGCTAAATCGTCTATGAAGAATCTGTTGCAAAGACGTGAAGCCATTCCTGAGTATTGTTTATGTGGATAAAAATATTTGTATAAAGCTGGATAAGCACGCCATACAACAAGTGTTGATCTTAAGCTGCAAGCAGTCCATCTTGGTCCAAAAATTCTACCAATCTTCGTAATTTCTAGTCCAAGTTCTTCAGAAATTTTTTAAAGTGCCATTTGATTTTTGTTCGGGGAAAAATCGTGTACATTTTATCTATGAACATTTTTAAGTGATTCCCCTGTTTTTATTTCAGTGATAGAATCATCAAGACAAGTTGCAGACGATAATTTAAACAATGCCAAATGATGATGCCTGGAAAATCTTTTGTAAGTCTGGTGCTCACCCCTGATGTGCAACCAAGCATTACACTTGCACCATCAGAACCAAATGCAACCACATTAGTTCTCAAATATCCAATATCAAATCCAACATCACACAAACCTTTTTACAAATTTTTGTGTATAGTCTCAGTATCCTGTGCTTCCAACTCAATAACATTGAGGAAAATTGTAGGCGATAGATGACAATCTTCAACTCTTACAAAAATTATGATGACTGCTTTATTAGATATGGTTGACGTTTCATCAATTATGACACAATTTTTTTTTGTCTATTATTTTAGTAAATATATATTTTTTAATTTCTCTTGCAATGTGATCAACTATTTTTTACAGCAGTTTTCCGAGAATGGAGTCACACTCCCATATACAAACCATTTTTTGCTTGCTGTTTGATCTCAACTTCAATGTCAGAAAATGGTCTATTTCTTTTTGCTATGATGGAAACTGTATTGAAGACTTTACATGTAGAGCCGATATATTTTTGGTTAATTTTATCTATGCATTTGGTAATTACATCATCAGTACGACCTTTCAGCTGTGCCACACATATGTGCCTGTGATGAAAGTGTTCATTCATTTTTTTCTGAGAGAAGCTTGCTGGACGACTTTATTTTTTCCTGATGCTTCAATACTGCAGCCTTTCCATTCTTTCGATATATATGAATTATTTCATGTTTATGGAATCACATTTGGCACAGTGATCACAACCCAGTTTCTTGTGCAAACAGCCAAAACCATCACATTTTTTCTGAAATTTTTCGACCTTCATATTCCAGCAATCAGGAAGAGCAGCTGCTTGATATTGGTCTATTGAATTGGAAGTGGACATTTCATCATCTCTTGGTGTTAGATGTTCTCCATGATCCTCATTCCAAATTGCAGATGCAGCTGCTGAATCTTCATCTCTGATTTGTGCAGTATTGGAAGTGGACATTTCATCTCCTCTTGGTGTTAGATGTTCCCTGGGATCTTCATTCGAAATTCCAGATCACGGTTTTTTTATTAAATAATGTAATAAAACCTGTTGTCGCTTAATTTTTCTGGCTGAAATTAAACAGGGATGAATGTGTGAAATCAACAGTGAGACCCTCAGAGAGGTGATAGACATTGATAATGCTATTAGTTTTAACACCACTAGCACTACTAAATAATAAGATATGTATGACTAAAGGGAACGGTTCCTTAGATACTCTTTGAGCTTACTACGTGTTCCCCAATATTTGTTGGGAACAGAGTGATCACCATTTGATCTCTTTCTACTTACCTTATCGGTTGGTGACAGATACACTCAGGTCATCCCCCCCCCCCCCCCCCCGTTCTCTCCTGCTAGCCCAGCGGGGGGGAGAGAGAGTGATGGGAGAGAGAGAGAGAGACGGGAAGAGAGATGGGGAGAGAAAGATAGATGTGGAGGATAGAGAGAAAGTTAGAGAGAGACAGGGGGAGAGAGAGACGGAGAGGGAGAGAGAGACGGGGAGAGAGAGAGATACGGGTGAGAGAGAGACACAGGGAGAGAGACGGGGGAGAGAGATGGGGAGAGATAGAGAGAGAAAGAGAGAGAGATGGGAGAGAGATTGAGATGGGGGGAGAGAGATAGAGACCAGAGGCAACCAATACAATTCAATACATTTGTGCACACATTAATTTCATGGATACTTGTAACAAAAAAATGTTTTATTCAGTTGAACAGGACTGCGTGTGTGTGTGTGGGGGGGGGGGGACAGGGAGAGACCAGGGGGGGAGAGAGACAAGGGGGGAGAAGAGAGACCAGGGAGGATAAAGAGAGACCAGGGGGGGGGTGAAGAGAAATCAGGGGGAGGAGGGTGCCGGTGGTTTAAAGGATCGGCTGCAGCACTTACCTGGTAGTCAAAAAGTTGTTCTCAGCAGAGCCACAGCAGGCAGGTTCTCTCCTTCACGTGGCGCAAGGGTTCCACAGCTTATGCAACTGGGCATACTCTGGGCTTCCTTACCCCCCCCCCTTTGCACCCCCTGACCCCCTTCCTGAGTCGGCATCGTGAAGGTGAAGGAGGTGATAGAGGCCGAGCGGCGGATGAGTGCTTCTCCGCATGGGGTCCTCGTACAGCTAAACAGCACAGAGCGGCGTTCTTAAGGGGGGAAGGTAGGGCTGGTCGCACCGGTTCTGCAAACTAAGACCCTAACACGTCTAGCCCAAGGAGATATCAGGGTCTGAGAGCCTGAGGGGCGGGCCTATGGAGGGTAAAGGAAGCTATCGCGTCGCCTAGCAAGGCAGGCTTATCACCATACGCGCACTAAAAAAAATTCCACTAGCTAACACTGCAGGCTACAAATAGGAAGTGTGACATCTAAGCTCCACACCCCTGACGAAGTAACGCGAGAGTTACGAAGCACGTAGGGTGGAGCTTATTGGTGAACATGATTCAAGTCTGTGGAAGGAAGCGAGCGTCACAGCAGTGTACCATCAGGGAGAGGACCCAAGTGGAGTCACGGCCGCGAGAAGGATGGAGGAGGGGATCCAACCCCAGCTGCTTGTGCGTGCAGCTTCTAGTACACAGACAGCGGACGGCCCATTGTAAGCCACATGGTCATCACTTTACAAATGTGATTGTTGCACCAGGTCATCACTCAATTGTTCTATATCATGTAGCAAGTCATTGGATAGACTTGTTTTTTGCATTTCTTGGCTGCTATCCCATTGTCCCAAGGAGTTGGGTTGGGATTGTTATCACAGTATTGATTAGTTTATCACAGTTAGGTGTGGTGTACTCACTATCACTTTTTATATTATTAAGTTGAGCGCAGTGTGTAATATAATTCTCTTTTGTTACAAACAGGACGGGACTGCAAGGCTGAGGTGGGGATATTGGAATAAACCGACCTCCAACCTCGAGGCCGTGTCCGGAGTGCAGAGTAAGGTCATGTAGCTGGGTAAGGATAGGGGAGATCAGAATGGTCGTATATACTCGCCGTGCAGAAGTAGGATAGTCATTGTGCGTTGCCGGGGTCCAGGAGCAGAGAAGGTAGAAGTCCAATAGCAAGCCGAGGTCAAGGGTCAGAGAGGCGGAGGTCCAGATACAAGCCGTGGTCAAAACAGGAACAGGATATGCAAGACAAGACAGCAACAAGGCAGCAGGGTGTTTGAGGCAAACACAAGTACATAAACAAACAGTTTGTAGTAGGGCTGGCTGAGAATTAAAGGAAGGGGCAGATAATGGTGGGGCAGCACACAGCTGCCGTGTAATAAATGAAACCCACCCTCTAGACATATTCAGTCCACTGATAGGCAGGGGCGGGGAGAAGTGCAGGTAAGGGGTAATTGGAGATGGAGTTAACCCCTCGTGTGCACATGGTAGTGCGGCGCTTGCGCGTAGCCTGCTAATCAGATGGTTCCTTAATCTCTCACAGGTCCTGGCGCACAGTTGTTGGGAGAATCCTGTGTTGTATGTGTTCGCACATGGGTTTTTTAAAGTGAGTCCTTTTGGGATCATATACTCCTTTTTGCATTTGCTGAGGAAGATGATATCACTGTCTAGTTGTGCCTGTTGTTTCAGTAAATCCTTTAGCTTCATTTGAGTGTGGTACGATATGGTATCTTCCATATTTTGATGTAGAGGTATCTGTACCCTGTTAGCTGATCTTAATAATCAAAAACAAATAGTCGATACCGTTCTGTGGCTAACGAGATGCTTTTATTTGTGTGTGCTTTCGAGACACAGTGATCAGCTGCCTCTCCTTCCTCCATCTCCGCTCAGGACTTTGCTGACTATTTTAAGGAAAAGGTGGAATCCATACGTCAGAACATCCCCTCTGTTTCTTCCTCCCATCCTACACCTCTTCCTAACTCTCCTCCTGCCTTCCTTGACTCTTTTTCCACTGTCTCAGAGGAGGATGTGTCGCTGTTGATCGCCTCATCTCCCTCTACCACTTGCCCTCTTGACCCCATTCACTCCCATCACCTAAAAACTCTTGCTCCTACTATAATCCCTACGCTCACACACATTTTTAACTCCTCCCTCTGCTCTGGAACCTTTCCATCCTCCTTCAAACATGCAACAGTCATACTCAAAAACAGCAAGCTTGACCCTACCTGTCTTTCTAACTATCAACCTGTCTCCCTCCTGCCTTTTGCCTCTAAACTCCTTGAACATCTTGTATTCTCTCGCTTGCTCCATTTTCTCAACACCTATTCTCTCCTAGACCCTCTACAATCTGGCTTCCACACTGCTCACTCCACGGAAACAGCCTTCACTAAAATAACTGATGACCTCCATGCTGCCAAAGACAGAGGTCATTACACTCTGCTCATATTACTCGACTTCTCTGCAGCATTTGACACCGTGGACCACCCTCTTCTCCTTCACATTCTCCATACTCTTGGTATTCGGAACAAAGCTCTATCCTGGATCTCATCCTACCTCTCCCATCGTACTTTCAGTGTCTCTTCTGCTAACACCTCCTCCTCTATTGATCTCTCTGTGGGGGTACCCCAGGGCTCTGTCCTGGGACCTCTTCTCTTTTCTCTCTATACACTCTCTCTAGGTGACCTAATAACATCTTTTGGGTTTAATTATCACCTCTATGCTGACGACACACAAATATACTTTTCAACACCCGACCTTACACCTGTTGTACAAACCAAAGTTTCTGAATGTCTCTGCTATATCATCCTGGATGGCCCTCCGCCGCCTTAAACTCAACATGGCTAAAACAGAGCTCCTCATACTTCCTCCCAAACCTGGCCCTACTACCTCCTTCCACATTACTGTTGGAACTACGATCATTCACCCAGTAGCCCAAGCACGCTGCCTAGGGGTCACACTCGACTCCTCTCTCACATTCGCTCCTCACATTCAAAACATTTCTAAAACCTGTCGCTTTTTCCTCCGCAATATAACAAAGATACGCCCTTTCCTCTGTTGCTCGACTGCTAAAACTCTGACTCAGGCCCTCATTCTCTCCCGTCTTGATTACTGTAACCTCCTGCTGTCCGGCCTTCCTGCCTCTCCCCTGTCTCCCCTACAATCTATCCTAAACGCTGCTGCCAGAATCACTCTACTCTTTCCGAGATCTGTCTCAGCAACTCCCCTCATGAAATCCCTCTCCTGGCTTCCGATCAAATCCCCCATCTCACACTTCATTCTTCTCCTTACTTTTAAAGCTTTACACTCTTCTGCCCCTCCTTACATCTCAGCCCTAATTTCTCGTTATGCACCATCCAGACTCTTGCGTTCTTCTCAAGGATGTCTTCTTTCTACCCCCTTTGTATCTAAAGCGCTCTCCCGCCTTAAACCTTTTTCACTGACTGCCCCACACCTCTGGAATGCCCTTCCCCTCAGTACCCGACTAGCACCCTCTCTATCCACTTTTAAGACCCAACTTAAGACGCACTTGCTTAAAGAAGCATATGAATAGCACTGTGGATATTCTGAACACATCATACATAAAGCTTGGCCCCCTGCAGACGCACTTACCAGAACTCCCTCCTACTGTCTCTGTACGTTCTCCCTACCTACCAATTAGACTGTAAGCTCCTCGGGGCAGGGACTTCTCTTCCTTAATGTCTAAAGCACTTATTCCCATGTTCTGTTATTTATATTATCTGTTAATTATTTGATTACCACGTGTATTACTGCTGTGAAGCGCTATGTACATTAATGGCGCTATATAAATAAAGACATACAATACAATACAATACAATCTCTTCTTTGGGCGATGTTACAATGGATTAAGACAAATACTTGACTTAAAACAAGGTAACTTGGAATCTGTGAGTGCAGCCTACCCTTCCCCCTGTGCAGATGTGATTTATACCATATATATATATATATATATATATATATATATATATATATATAATGCTAACCTCAATCACTGCTCAAGCCCTACCCTACGCTAGGTTAACGCTAATATAATTGAAACTATAATTCTCAATATACTGTAGACTCCGTGAGCATGTACAGAATATATGTCTATTGCAGATGACGGGTGAGATCTGTGAGAAATTCTCTGCATTTGATATTATTGGGGACAGCAGACATAGGTCCGAATATATCAAGCTGCTTTACTAAGAAAAATGCTGTATTACCACCAAAAAAGCGTTATTTTTATAGTGCAATACACCAATGTTGCACTGCTAAAAAATAACACATTTTATCAGTTAAAAAATACGCTTTATACATACTTTTTTGTGTTATCTTTGGCCCATAGTTTGTCCCCTCTCCCAAGCCCATAGCCTGCTCCCCACACAGACCCATACCTCCTTCACCCTCTCCCAAGGTTATACACGATGGGTACACCATGAGGTGGGGGGCCCTGTTCCTTACATTTTTCTTGGACCCAAAGTTTTCTGTTGGCTGCCTTGCCCACCAATGATGTCTTCTTTGAAGCTCTGGATAGTCCCAGGAAGAGACTTGACCTATCATAAACCCAATATATTGTATTTCTAAAATAAATCTGTAGTTACATTAACCCCTGCAGCACCCGATTGATTCAAATACATAATATTCCCCACCATTTTTATTACAGGATTGAACAAAGATTTAAGGTTTCTTACCATCCACAATCAGCTGGACTATTTTTGTGGAGCTTACGAATCGGATTTTAAATCTAGAAAGTAAAAGATGTCCCTTCTTGAATTTTTTTTTTTTCAACTTGTATTTTATTATTTTTGCAAAACATAAAGAAAGGGAGGGTGGGTACAGAAAATAAAGAGGGTGGGTGGGGAGGGGTAGGGGGTTGCATCCTCATTGGTCTCAATGCAGGGAGCATACAATCAAATAAACATATACATACTCCCAAGCTGGTGT
This sequence comes from Ascaphus truei, assembly GCF_040206685.1. Taxonomy (NCBI): domain Eukaryota; kingdom Metazoa; phylum Chordata; class Amphibia; order Anura; family Ascaphidae; genus Ascaphus; species Ascaphus truei. Next base: position 133,942,525 of record NC_134483.1, on the reverse strand, counting down.
CTTTTTCAGTCAGTGCTTACAGCGGTCAGATCTGGTCTCTCGAGGTGAATCAGTTTGGGTTCTGCCATATATAGGTCTCCCAGGGGCCCCAAGTTGTCATAAAGCTATTGTACCTATCATGAATTAAACTAGTGAGTCTCTCCATACTCATTATAAGGTTCAATTTATGCTTTACTGTTGTGTTGGGTGGGGTGTCGTTCTGTGTCCAGTATTTTGCAATCATTACTTTAGCTGTCGACAGGATTTGTGTAATTAGATGGTCTGCCTTCCTCTCTAGACCCTCTACTTGTTTTAAACGAAGTCTGGTTTCCATATCCCGTGTCAGATTTAATCCTAATACCCTTTTATTAATCTTCTAATCTTTCCCCAGAACAACATTATCTTGGGGCAGGACTACCATATATGCTTGAACGTGCCCAGTTGTCCACAGTTGCGCCAACACATAGGGGACGTTAGTAGGAAAAAAGAATGTAGGCGTGCAGGCGTGCAGTACCACCGGTGAAGAGCCTTCAAATTAGTTTCACTAGCTGCTAAGCACCGAAAAGCTCTAGCTATCCTCTCATATATTTCCTCCCAGTCCTCAACTTCTAGGGGGCTTCCCACATCCTTTTCCAAGTCTGAGATATATTTGCTTGCTTGCCCCTTGTATTGATGTATTAGAGTCTGGTAGAATTGGGCTATTGTCCCTTTGTGGTGTTGACCCAACTGGAACAGGCTCTCAAAGGTGGCTCTCAAAGGTGGTAAGGGGTCTAATCCAAATATCCAAATATAATTTGGTTGAATCGAAGAAACAGTGTTTGCGCTGATAGCGAATCGCAAGAATAACAAATAGATATTTGTAACAGTTGCAATGCGACTAATCGGCACACCTTCGCCACGCCCCTCATCACTCAAACATGCAGGCCATGGATCTTGGCGCGTACAGGCGCGTGTGACGTCACACCCTCAGTCGCGCACTCATGCACCTGTACTATGTCCGAGGCCTAAAACTTATTAAAAAGAACCAAAGTTATGAAGTCTTTTATATATGGAGGCACAGTTTAAAAGTCAAAAGAAAAGGTTTTTTTTCTTCAGTCCTAAAATTGTCAAGGGGCTGATTGATGAAAAGTTGAGGACACGCCCAGAAAGAATATATGTTATAAACATCTCCGTTCTCCCAATATAAAGATAACACAGACAGCACAACAGTTCAGTGGAGCCTAAGTATCCATTTCCCACTGTATGTTAATGTAATGAAGCTGCAGCAATAAGTCTCACACACACAGCGCCAGGATCTCTGCCCCTTAGCAGCCTTTACCCAGCACCAGGGACACATGCAGAGCTAGCTGCCCGGTGACGTCACTTCGCTATTCCCCCAGCCAGCTGATAACAGGGAAGATCTGTCAGACTCAGGAGAGAGTCTCGCGGGAGCAGGAGGGCGTGGCCTGCGGGGTATAAATATCTGCTCTCAGAGCTGTGCTCCAGTCAGTGTTCGGAGAGTGGAACGTGAACTTGTCCGGAGGAAGCGATAGTTCTGTGCTGATCTGTGTCTGCAGCGGGTACTCCGGTGAGTGGATACTTTGCTGGTCTCGGGGCGGCACTTTTACAGCTTGGCTGCTGTTTATTGGCACGTCCGTTTTAACATTTTTCTGACTCCGGATCCTTTTCTTTATTAAGCCGCAGTCTCATTAGCTTGGACTTTTCTTTCCCTGAGTATCTGTTTGCCGTTATATGTTGCTTCCATGTAGTAATAATGCACGTCTAAAACAAACACTCTTTAAAGACTTTTCAGGGCTCCTAAATAGTCCCAGTGTAATATTTGCTATGAACTCTCTAAAACTATATTCACTGTATATTAAATACAGATTGGCAGTAGTGCATGAACATTAGTTTTGGGTGGGGGTCCTATACATGCATTTCCAAAATATCATCAATGTATAAACCCGGGGGCTGCAGCATCTCCTGTATCCCTATTCCCAGCCTCCGTGCGGCTCAGATCTGGGGTTCAGTACATGTCTGCGGTGGCTTTCTCAGCAATATCTCAGTAGTTATATGACCTGCACTGTTTGAGATCTAATGTTAGTTTTATTTTGTCTTAAGGTCTCACGTGACAAGATGACTGCAATAGTGGAGCAACAGCAGGTATGTGCATTGTGTCTTGGGTGATGTATTCCCTTTCTTTGTCCTGAATTTTGTTATAGCTTCCTCACCCTTTCTGGTTTATCATAACGGCCCCAGAAAGACATTGTTTAATGAGTATTTGTACGCTCTGCACTAGTTGCATTTTAACTGAACATCCCACTGCATGCAGCTTTGTTTCATTGTGTTTGCATCCTTCTGTTCCTAGAATGTGGTGGCCAGGTTGGTTAACCTGCCACTGGTGAGCTCCACCTACAATATGGTGTCGTCTGCTTATGTCAACACCAAAGACAACCATCCTTACTTGATGTCTGTATGTGATGTGGCAGAGAAGAGTGTGAAGACCATCACCTCAGTGGCCATCACCAGTGCTTTGCCCATCATACAGAAACTGGAGCCTCAAAGTAAGTTTGACCTTGTCTGTGAGACATTAGTGTCATGTTGTGTAAACTGCGGACAAGTTTGTTCTGTATGGTGAACCTGGTGTCGTTTTCCCACATCAGTGTTCCCTCCCTGAACAAAAAAGGTTATTTAGACTTCTGCAAGTTAATGGTGCTGCCCCACTTGATGGTTTTTATATGCACAAATTATTCCTGGCAATCTTGGTTTTAAATAATTTAATTACAAATGTTTTTTCAGGACTGACACTGCAGGTCCTTAACATAATCTGAGGTTGTTTCATGGTGTATGGAAGTGAGCCAGATGGGGTAGTGGTGTTATCATTTTAGGACTCTATTGTTGGCCTGAGTTTTGGGAATGTGTAAGTTTCAGACTTGCAATATGAACTAAGATAAATTGTGTGGTGCATTTCCAAGTAACTAGTTTGGTCTGACATTTCCCTTACTACATATACTAGACACTGCCTTTCCCCTGCTTCTTTTGAAAATGGATTTGGCTATTTTGCTATCGTTCTTCTGTAGAATCTAGTTATGCCATCAGTATCAGACTAAGGGATTTAGTTTTTTTTCCCTTTTTTAGTTGCAATTGCCAACAACTATGCTTGCATGGGCCTGGATAAAATTGAAGAGAAGCTGCCTATTCTGCATCAACCTAGTGATAAGGTAACTCAATGAGCGTAAACTATTTGCCAAATTTTAAAATATGACCAATGAGGTGCAAAAGATCATGTATGTCTAGTGCAGTTGGTTTTCATACATTGTCACTCCCTGGTGGCTGTGGCTTATTGCAGATTTATATGGTTTATTCTGGTACCTCTGTTTTGGCAATAGTCATTTTGGCAGATGAGGGATAAAGGGCACCTCACATGATCTGTCACTTGCCTTGCAATCTTATCCTCTTTTGTAGATGGTCTCCAATGCATCTGATGCAGTGGCTGGTGCCAAAGACACAGTGATGCACAGCATTACAGGGGTTGTTGATAAAACAAAAGGTGCTGTCCATGGAAGTGTGGAAATGACAAAGGCTGTTGTGAATGGCGGCATTAACACCGTCCTGGGAAGCAGTGTTGTGCAGATGGTGAGCAGCGGAGTTGATACTGCGCTGACCAAGTCTGAGACTCTGTTGGATCAATACCTGCCGCTGACGGAGGAAGAATTGGGTAAGCGCTTTCAACCTGCTCAGTGTCTTTGTTTTGGTTATAGCCGGATTCTGGCAAGATGTACAACAGTGTGATCACTTCTGATACCCTCCATCTACAGAGCTTTTGCAATTGGCCTTCCTCTGGACTGTACCTAATGAACTTATAAATAAGTACTGGAATGGGTAACAGCACTATATACTGAGCCATGTGCCCAAGTATCTAAATCCAGATCACATCTTCCTTAACCCTTTGAGGGTCAGTGCCATGACCCCCCCCTGGCAGTGCTGTCACATGACACAGCCCCTCAGTCTTCTCCATTCATTCACTGGACAGTTGCAAAACCTCACTTGTGCATGATGTAGTGACTACTGGGGGCAGTGACGTCATAACGTCAAGGGGGCGGGACCAAAGCTCGTGATCGGAGCGCGTCCAGTCCCACACAAGCGCCTCTACACGGAGCTGTATACTAGCGTTTATCTGAAACGAGTTATCTAAGCAGTAACCGGGCTACTATTGATTACACCAAGCATTAGCAATTGGGTGAACAGCTATTTAGCATTGCCACGGTTCCTGCGATTTTTATGCTACCAGTCTCTCATACTGTTTTTTACATTTTCATGTGTAAGTAGACACTACTGTACTACTGGTCTCCTTGTATCCACTGTGGTAGCAGTCACCTGTTCTTTGTGCTACTAAGAGGTATACTTCTGAAGGTATCTATTATATTTACACCTAACTGGTGTGTGTAATTGGATCACTGTCAAGACTGTGTCCCCTGCTACTAGCACTAACTAGGGACACTAGTAGTGTTCCCACGATCCGGATTGCCTCACTGTTGGCCACACTTAACAGTCACCTGTACTTAGTGACTGTTTACTACTGTAGATACTTACCGGGTCCACTTATCTTGTGTCACTACATTAGTAGATTCGTTACACAACTCATACTTACATGTATGAGAGGCGCTCTATAGACTAGGCAAGTGACTGCACCTGTGTCTCCAACTAGCAGATATAGATCCCAGTGGGAGGACTATTCATCTAGCTACACCCTGCACATATCATCAAGGGTGGAAGCTCACACTATACACATGAGATCTGGTATATTTTAACTTCGCTTACATCTTCCTTAACCCTTTGAGGGTCAGTGCCATGACCCCCCTGGCAGTGCTGTCACATGACACAGCCCCTCAGTCTTCTCCATTCATTCACTGGACAGTTGTAAAACCTCACTTGTGCATGATGTAGTGACTACTGGGGGGGAACCCCTGCATGGTTAAACATAAATCATTGACAACTCCAAACTTAACCCTAAATGTGTTATTTTTTTTTTTTATTTTTTTTTTTTCTTCTTTAGCCAAGGAAGCCACAAATCTTGAAGGGTTTGAAGTGGGAACAGAGAAGCCCAACTACTACATCAGATTGGGGTCACTCTCTTCAAAACTTCGCAAGCGTGCCTACCAGCAAACGCTGACTCGGGTCAAGGATGTCAAATGCAGAAGCCAGGAAGCAATTTCTCAGCTACATCACACAGTTGACCTGGTAGGTGCAAGAATTTCAGTATCTCCGTTCCTAGCCAATTCAGTAAAACCAGTGGCTGAGGTGGTGCAGACATGTATGATCGTAGACTTTTAGTGTTAACAGATTTTTCTCCAATGGGGTGTGGGTTTTTTTTTTTTTTTTTTTTTTTTTTTTAAAGCAGAACTCTTTCAGGCAATTTAAACTTTCTCTTTTGTGCCAGTCTCTGGCAATCTACAAATGTCACCATTATAAAGCTGCAACTATTCTTGGTCAGAGCAGAGACTGCCCCTAATCTTCAGATAACTGAACTTTTGGCTTGTGGTCCAAAGCCTCACATGTTGTGCTGCTGTTTTCTAGATTGAGTATGCAAGGAAGAACATGGACAGCGCCAACCAGAAGATGCACAATGCTCAAGAGAAACTCTACAACTCATGGGTGGAATGGAAGAGCAGCACAGGACAGTCTGATACTGATGAGGCTCAAAATACTGAGGTAAATCTGGTGTTTCTGCATTTGTACTTGAAAGGTGTTCAGGAGAAATGATGACCAACCCTTAATACCTAAATTCTGTTGTGGGGGGACATATAGTGTACAGTCATAAAAATGTTTGGCTGGCCAAATTTATCTTTTCAACTTAAAGAACACACTGAATTGTCGACTATAAAATCTCCTGTCTGACATGTCTCTAGTACTGAGCACTGCATTTGTTGTGTAACATTAACAAGCACTAGCATTTTCAACGCATGAAAGTTTGCCAATATTAAAAGTACTAGCTTTAGGTTGAATAGAAGTGCATTTTAGTGAGCCATGATTGCAATAACAGTGGCTCTTGTGCTTTAATTGACAGTATATTAATAGAAATGTTTCAGTTGAATCTTGGTGTACAGAGGACTAACTGTTCTATTGTGGCTTTTTCTCCCACAGCACATTGAATCGCATACACTAGCAATTGCCCAGAACATGTCTCAGCAGCTTCAGACCACATGTCTCTCTCTGGTATCCAGCATGCACGGCTTGCCACAGAACATCCAAGACAAAGCTCATAGTATTAGTGCCATGGCTGGAGATATTTACCAAAACTTCCACTCTGCCTCCTCCTTCAGAGAAGTGTCTGACAGTCTCCTGACCACCAGCAGAGGACAGCTCCAAAAAATGAAGGCTTCTCTGGATGATGTAATGGATTATCTAGTCAACAGCACACCACTAAACTGGCTGGTTGGTCCTTTTTACCCCCAGTTGGCTGGGTCTCCGCATGGTGAGCACAAATGTGAAGGAGCTGAGACAACCAGCCAGGAAGACTGAATTGAACCCTAAGCAAGCATGGTTTTCCTCTTCATCACTAACTTAACACTAGACTTGAGTCACTGTTTACAATCCACTTAAAAAGAAATCTGTTCTCATTGTGATCCTAAATGCCCCTTCCATATGAACTGCCATGTATGCCTGAATTTCATTATTTTTTTTAAGCGCTGTCATCCTGAAAGGATTGAGACTGGCAACAAGGATTCAAGCAATGCGAGAGCCTTATTGAGTACGTAATTTAAACTCTATTGTTCTTTGCTGTTTAGAGCATGGTTTTTCCACACTATTTACATTGGGATAAATCTTTATCAAAAGGTGACATTTCACAAAGATTACAGGAGTCTGATGGCATTAGTGTACTTTACGGTATTATAATATGGTTGTCATTAGTAGAAGTGGCAGTATGTTCTTGGCTACTCTGGTTCTCCAAGTCTTTGAGGCATTGCATTTTTCATTTTGATCCAAGTACTGTAATGGGGAATGTACAGCCTAAGCCCTTTGCTTTACTCTGACCTGAAAGTGAGTGCCTCAAAGTACTGGTAAAATATAGCATTATTTTCTATTATAATGGAAAAATTTCTTATCAAAGGGTTCAGTGAAGGTGTGCTGACATTCATCCAAGTATAATCTGTACAAATTGTAAATGCCAGAATCACAATGTGCACTTGTCCAGCTATCACATTTTTGTATTTGCAATAAATATTTCAGCATTAATCAACTTGTTTTCCTGTGGTTAGACAAATTGTTTCCACGAAAGCCTGACTTGTCCTATTGATGGTAGTTTATACAACGTATCTGCAGAGATCCTACATTGCTTATCTGAATTAAGAGCATGTTTGTTCCATCAAAATCATGTACAGTGGTTCATAATGTGCCTAATATCCAGATCCTTTAAATTTGGCTGCCTCACATCAGCTTGGAGCTTCCAATACTGTCCTGCTCCCCTTGCTGTACTAAATTACCAGTTCCCTGTGTAACATCAGAGCATTCACATTAAGCAGCTTAGGGGGAGGAGTCACAATTTATGCCAGAAACTACCATGCGCCCTCTGCTTAAGGCATAGAGGAGCCTCGTTGCCAAATGGTGCACAATGTGTGTCATTTGAGCAGCTGATGTGAGGGAGACTAGTGTTCTTTTGTAGGGTCGAAGAAGCTGTGGTGTGTAGGAATGAACTTTAATGTGTTTATGATTAACCAAGCGGATGTGTGTCGGGAGGGGGGAGAGAGAAATGGTGAGTTTGATGTGTAGGGGATGAGTGAGGTTTAAGATCAGTGGTGCCTCTGCTCAAAGGTTGACTACTAGTGGCCTAGACTCATGATTACTGTCCCACATCCAGTTGCTTCATGTCTAGAACATTTAAATGCCAGGGGGACATGGCACTACTGGCTGCAGCTATCACCTTACTCTAAACCTTGCCCTGCTAACCTGTGGTACCCTAAACACCTTTACATAACCTTAACCCTATTCTGAACTCCTCACCTACCTCCCCATGTGAGCGGTGGTGGCTTAGTGTCTATCGGCAGCTAAACATCTATGGTGAAATGGTTGTGTCCAATTCCTGTTTCTTATAACAATCACCATGTACTTCCCTTAGCAGGTAAATATCTCTAAGTCTCACATCATTCCACTTTGTAAGATCTCTAGGATAAGGATTTTCTTGTCTGCTTTTGTGTTACAATAAGTGATGCCAAAAGGAGAAAGATCCAAGCTAGCAAAGCATTCAAACATCCATGGGTAATCATACCAGTGACATGAGTAATCGTTAATGTCAATTTTAATGATAATTCTTGGAAATAGGGTATCAATTCAAATATGTATCAAATATGTATCAGTGATCTACAGATGGTGTAGTGATAATGAAAATAAATAGTGAAAATAGTGAATAAAAATGTTAAATGTCCTGTCTACCTGATACTGTACATCAAAAATAAAAATCGGCGCTAAAATTTTTAACACAATCTCAGTATTTAAAAAAAAAAAAAAAGAATATAGGGAAAATAGCCCAGGTGAATTGTGGGGTCTGAACTGTTTCTATGGAGTGAACCAGTTTTCAAACAAATCTAAAAGACAAAAGCACATGCAACAGTATTGCCATTAATACATTGACTAAGTTGGAAGAACCTTAAAGGCACACTTACAAACCTTTGATAAAATCGGAGTGTGGCAAAACCTGACCCCAAAAAAACAAACTTGTGGTCGCTGACGAGTTTCCGGATGATGCTAATTTTCAGTTTCTGCCTGCATTCTGTCCACTGTTAACCCAAGTTATACCTCGGATAACTCAGACATTTTGGTCAAAATATTGCAAGAGGCACAGGCTCTGAAAACCGCAATGCGTAGCGGGAAAACAAACGGGACACCTCTGTACATCTGACGTCTTGTGCGGATTTCCTCACGGCATCGCCGGAGGCCCCCTGGGTTATCCGATCTAGTCCACAACTGGGCTGAACCAAGGAAGGGACACTTGTCTTGAGCCCTATCAGAAGAAATAGCAGAGCTGCTTTCAAGACACAGGGGAAACTTCAAAACCTGAATGCTGACACACCCTGAGGAAAAGGGAGCTGAACCAGGGACAGAGAAGATTTTCCCTCCAAACCATAAGGAACAGATAAGACTTTCATTTATGAGACTTTCTATATGTGCTTATTTCCTGCTATATATTTGGGGCTGGTAAAGAGCCTAGCTAACCAACCCAGTCAGAGAGGGCTGAGCTATATGTGTAGATAGTCTCCAAAGCAGAGATAGGTTTTCTTTGTTTGGCTCACTATTTCACTTATGTTGATTTTTTTGCTGTTTTAAGCGACAGGCACAATAAAGCCTTGTTATGATTTCACCTTACAACAGTCTCCATTGTGTACCTCTGCACATGTCCTCCTACATATGGTGTCAGAAATTTGGGATGAGAGGTGGCCTTTGAAGTTTAAAGGGCCGGAGATTGCCGGTGGAATTTTTTTTTTGCTTTTGCCTGCATACAGTCTTGCAAACAAACCTGAGCAACAAAAACAAAGATTCACCTGCAGCAGAGATCAGAATTGAAGGGATACACACCCAGGCAGGAAACTTACACTGCACTGAAACCTACAAAAGCACAGATGGACTCTTTTCCCCAATCCCAAGAGGAGAGAGACTGCTGAAGCAGCTAAACCTTATTTGCCTATCACAAAGTGTAATATGGTCATTGAAATAGGGGTTTTGCCTTCCAGCCATAGTCAGGGTTCAAGAAGTGAGTCAGCCCTTTAAAAGGGATAGGTGTTTGTTGTTTTCAAAAGTTTCGCTGAAGCAGTGAATACAGATGGTGACCCACGAGCGGTACTGATTTTGCAAATAAAGGTTGCCACACCGCATAGGGCTACCAGCTGTGAATGGAGTATATGCAGAAAAGTGTGAAAATTGATACAAGACTGTGCTGAAGCAGGGGAATTTTTAGCAAACAAATGCTGAGTGTAAAATTGCCCTACAGGGGAAAAAGGGATTGCTGAACTGTGTAAAAGGTATTCCAAAGCCAATTGCTGAGCGTTGAGTCACCCTGCCGGGAATGAAAGAAATAGTCCACTGCAAAGAATGTTTTTTTTCTGCAAGTAAAAAAAAAAAAGTCTACCTATGTGTCTTGGGAGTAAAACAAGACACCCGAAGTGTGAATGCCATAATACCCAAGGATGAGACTGAAAATTACTGAACAGAATCAGAAAACCAAATTCTGTTGCTGAAGCGGAGGGGTTGCACCTAGCAAGTAAATGGTGTAAAGCAAATAGACATTTTTACCTAGCAACTACACATCTTGTGTACCTGATAAGAGAAAATGCATGCACAGTACTGCTGATATTGTAAAACTTACCCAAGAAAGAAAAGTCTACAGAGATGCCTGTGAGAGCTACGACCTCAACAAGCAAAATATGCCCACCTGTAGGACTACCACAATTGGGGGTTCTAGCAAATACAGTGGCAACAGCTGCAATATCGCCTCCTGAGGTCAGGAAGAAAATTATACCTGATAGCCTAAAAATGGAGGACAAGATGCAGCGTTCTTGTAATGATCCCTACCCCACGGAAGAGTGGCCCTTCCAGTCCAATAAAGAGGAAGACATCTCTTACGGGGAACCTGAACCGAGTCACATCCACAAAACACCCCAAGAATGGTGGGGGTGCCTGAACTTGGCACGAACAGAAAAGACCGCCCTCTATGATGACGAATATGGTCGACAAGAGAAAGAGCGGGAGCAGCAGATCACCCAATATTTCTGTTAGCTAAAGCAACTGCAAGAAAAGCCTGGCGTATATAATGAAGCTGCTAAAGTATCAAATAAAGGAGACCCCAGTGTTCCGGATGGGACGGAGTCATCCAAAACAGAAAAGCAGAAAAAGAAAAAAGAAAAGCGGTTCTTCACTTACCGTGGAAGGAACAGACACGTCCGCAGATCCTGTGGAGGAAAAGGGGGACCGAGTTGCCCTGCAGCCTAGAGAAAATGGAGAATTCGTCCCGCGGTTAACCGAATATCCAGAGGGCCCAAGGCAGAAGTCATATACCCCAAAGAAGTGTCTGTCCGGTGCCAACAGTAAGAAACCCTCAACCAACCATCCCAGGGAAGTGGAGCCGGAACCAGTGAGTGACGATCCCTTGACCAGCCCTGAAGATGCACTGAAAAATGCCAGGCATGACTGTGATATGCTCCGTGAACAATTGAAACAAAAGAAAGATGGTTACACAGAGCTACAGAAAAATAACGTGAGGCTACAAAAAGATGTGCTCACAATTTACTCTTTAGCCAGGACAGAATTGGACGATCTCAAGACTGAGCTAGATACTGCAAATGCTACTATTTCCACCATGGATGAAAAGCAGAGCCAATCTGATAAAATGGTGGCTACGCTAAAGTGGAAGTATGAGGAGGCACTGAAGCGGATGACAGTCTTCCAGCAAGAGGTTCACACTCTTCGCATAGAGCTGAATGCCTCACAACAGGACGTCAACAGTGTCCGGATAGAGGTGGACGTATCTCAGAAAAAGGTTCAGACACTCCGCAGAGCACTGGATGCCTCACATCATGAGACCAACAGCTGCCGCACAGACCTGGAAGTTTCCAGAAAGGAACTACACAGTCTCACTGAGGAGCTGGACATTGCTAAAGAAACTATTGTCAATCTTGATACAGATCTCAAAGTCTCTCAGAAGGAGCTTCAGACCCTCAACCTAGAGAAGGAAGTCTCACGCCAGGAGATTGTCATTCTCAAAGCAGATGTGCTAAATGGAAGGAGGACTGCAAAGAGGCCCTGAATAATACAGAGACTGAAAAAGGAGAAAATTCAAGATTAAAAAGAGAGAACTTAAAACTGAAAGAAGAAAATTTTCAGTTGACAGACGAAGTCAAGGAAAAGTTTGAAGCAGAGCACCGACTGCAGAACCAACTGCAAGGTCTGCGTACACACCTCCAGTATGCTGAAGAGAAGCAGCAAACGCTGCAGGAAGAAAAGCTGCAGGCTGCTAAACAGGTTGAGACTCTGCAGACCAGTAACTTACAGATTCCTCCAATACGGAAAAAGGTATTGGCTCTGCCCAAGCACCGGTATCCCACAGTAACTAATGCCCGTGAGGACAAGGGTACAGTGACAGTTGGGGACTCCACACACCTTCAAAACAAGATTACGAAGTTTGAGCCACCTAAGAAAGCACTAGCCAAACTACAGCTGCCCAACAGGCAACAAACAGAGGTAGGTGTGCAGAATCAAAGCCAGAAGAATCCTTAGCTGAGGAAGCTGAAAAGATAGAACGTTCTCTGGAAAGGGAGGTGGAGGTGCAACTCAGTCCCAAAGAAGCTGAACTGGCGACTCCGTTGTGAGGGGGAGGTGCAGAAAGACCGCTTCAGGAGCGGAAAACTCGAAGGGCTAGTCCTAACTACTCTACAACTGTTGCCATACAGTTTGTCTACAAAAAGAGGAGTGCCCGACGCAACGGAAATCTCATGACCGCGCACTTGGTAAAAAGACTTTACTTGGGAAAAGTCCTCCTCGAGCGACTGAGGAGTGCTGATCTCAAGCACCTTCGGGATGAGACAAAAATAAACTGGAGAAAGGGCTCCAATCCCAGCGGGACAGAGGGTTCTCTTCCTCCATCCACTCTCATTCAAGTCACAGAAAGATCTCGAATGAGAGTGGAAGGATGGGCTTTGGCCGTGGTAAGCCCGAGCTTCCCACAAACAGGGGAGGTATGTAACAGGGGACTTATCCCTGTTCACAAATGTGCCTCTAATCCAGCAGTGTGGCGGTTAACTGCTGGTAGGCAATTAACTAACACCACCTTCCTGATTGCTTAGAAAAGCCTGTCTTTTGAGACAGGAAGAGAGACTCCTTTGCTCACACCTGAGCTGAACCTTGGATACAGGACAGAGATTCCTTAGTCCACAACTGGGCTGAACCAAGGAAGGGACACTTGTCTTGAGCCCTGTCAGAAGAAATAGCAGAGCTGCTTTCAAGACACAGGGGAAACTTCAAAACCTGAATGCTGACACACCCTGAGGAAAAGGGAGCTGAACCAGGGACAGAGAAGATTTCCCCTCCAAACCATAAGGAACAGATAAGACTTTCATTTATGAGACTTTCTATATGTGCTTATTTCATGCTATATATTTGGGGCTGGTAAAGAGCCTAGCTAACCAACCCAGTCAGAGAGGGCTGAGCTATATGTGTAGATAGTCTCCAAAGCAGAGATAGGTTTTCTTTGTTTGGCTCACTATTTCACTTATGTTGATTTTTTGCTGTTTTAAGCGACAGGCACAATAAAGCCTTGTTATGATTTCACCTTACAACAGTCTCCGTTGTGTACGTCTGCACATGTCCTCCAACAAGTAAGATCTTTCAAACTCTGTGAAATAAGCACAAGCTTTTTTTGACTAGGCAATAACACCATATTTCTATTTTGGAAGAAATTTTAAATGCAGATGCTTTATTACATTTTTTCTCAAATAATCCAAGGACTTTGAGTCATTTTATTCTGTTGTGGAAAGGAAAGCCTTAAAACTTGGACTAGATAAACCAGTCCTGCACCCATGTGTGGGTGATAATTGTTAAGCTCCAAAATCATATATGGTTTGGTGAACTTCATTTGAGTGCGAAAGCTCTTGTGACATTTTCCAGACATCACTAGGCAAGCAAGGGTTGGTTGTCAAAAGCCTGAGGGTGGGGCCAAGGAGAGAGGAAACAGCATGGAGCAAAGAAGAGGTGTGGGTCGAGCAAGCATTTGTGTGTGTTGTGCGTATCTCGAACAATGATGAATGAGTTGCAGTTGCCTTTGCACTTTTGCTAGGATTGAACGCAAATACCTACTAGTGAAAGGTTATTGGGTATATTGTTCAAAAATGCATCCCCATGTTTACATTGGAAACTGACCGAAAGATATGCGGCAAACTGCTCATTTAATAATGTAACTTGAATCTAAAAGATCGGTGCTTTTTATTAGCAGCTTAGTTAAACAATGCAACATACAAAGGATATACCGTGGTGTGAAAAATAAAGTACACCCTCTTTGAATTCTATAGTTTTACATATCAGGACATAACAATCAACTGTTCCTTAGCAGGTCTAAAAATTAGGTAAATACAACCTCAGAAGAACAACAACACATAACATATTACACCGTGTCAGCCATGATTTATTTAACAAAATAAAGCCAAAATCGGGGAAGCTATGTGTGAAAAAACTAAGTACACCCTTATTGCTTCCGTAGGAATTAAGATGCTAAGTAGCAGACAGGTGCTGCTAATCAAATGCCCTTGATTAATTGGTCATCAGCAAGTGTGATCACCTCTATAAAAGCCGAAGTTTTAGCAGTTTGTTGGTCTGGAGCACTCAGGTGCGTTAACACCATGCCAAGGAGGAAAGGCATCAGCAATGATCTTAGAGAAGCAATTGTTGCTGCCCATCAATCTGGGAAGGGTTATAAGGCCATATTCAAACAATTTAAAGTCCATCATTCTACAGTGAGAAAGATTATTCAAAAGTGGAAAACATTCAAGACAATTGCCAATCTTCCCAGGAGTGGACGTCCCAGCAAATTCACCCTAAGGTCAGACCGTGCAATGCTCAGAGAAATTGCAAAAAACCAAGAGTTATATCTCAGACTCTACAGGCCTCAGTTAGCATGTTAAATGTTAAAGTTCATGACAGTACAATTAGAAAAAGACTGAACAAGTATGGTCTGTTTGGAAGGATTGCTAGGAGAAAGCCTCTTTTCTCTAAAAAGAACATGGCAGCACGGCTTAGGTTTGCAAAGTTGCATCTCAACAAACCACAAGACTTCTGGAACAATGTCCTGGACTGGAGGTGGGGGGTGAGCCAGGTGTTCACAGCGATTCTCTTCCATCACAATATAGTGATACATGCGTTATTTTAACGTTTTTATTGTAAGTTTGCATTTTTGAACCCCTATAAAGTTACGTTTTTTATGTGATTGGTCTGCACTATGGATATATTTTTCGTTTCATGCACCATCATGTTGCTGTAATCGGACGTCTTCATCCTCTCTGAACCAGGAGCTCTTCTTGTCATCCATTAACTGCTCCCTGTTGCCCGTTAAATACTGAGATCTTGTGTATATACATAAGAGCAAAGAAGTTCACAGACTGAATTCACATTGTTTTATTGTCTACACTTAGATTGTTTCTTGTTTTATTTCCCTTATATGCTCCCACTGGATTGCGAACGAAACTCTATCACTTGGGGACCAGAGAAACCAGTCCCTGCCAGATGGGTTTGAGCAGGGGGTCTTAATTCATTTATTATTGTCACGTTTTTGTCACGTTTTTGAATATCCACACATTTGCATCACTTGATGATTTTTTATATTCACTTTATCTTTTAGTGATCACTATTAGTGCTAGCGCCTATTTCTTTCACTATAACACAGCACATACTTAGTTTTTCACACATGGCTTCTCCATTTTAGCTTTATTTTTGTTAAATAAATCATGGGAGAGATAGATGGGGAGAGCGAGAGAGAGATGGGGAGAGAGAGAGACGGGGGAAAGATAGAGAGAGAGAGACAGGGAGAGGGGGAGAGATAGAGAGAGAGATGGGGGAGAAAGAGAGAGAGATGGGAGAGAGCTTGAGATGGGGGAGAAAGAGAGAGACAGGCGGGGGGAGAGAGCAGAGGCAACCAATACAATTCAATACATTTTTGCACACATGGATTTCATGGATACTTGTAACAAAAAAATGTTTTATTCAGTTGAACAGGACTGCGCGTGGGGGGGAGAGAGACAAGGAGGGATAAAGAGAGACCGGGGGAGAAGAGAGACAAGGGGGGGAGAAAGAGACATGGGGGGAGAGAGGCCTGGGGGGGGAGAAAGAGACATGGGGAGAGAGAGACCAGGGGGGGGAGAGACCAGGGGGGGGGAGAGACCAGGAAGAGAGACCGAGAGGGGGGAGGAGAGAGACCGAGAGGGGGGGGAGAGACCAGGAGGAGAAAAGAGAGATCGGGGGACTGAAGAGAAACGGGGGGGAGCAGAGAGACTGGGGGGGGGGGGAAGAAAGAGACAAGGGGGGGAGACCAGGGGGGGCCAGTGCAATGGGGGGGGGGGGAGGGAAAGAGGGTGCCGGTTGTTTAAAGGATCGACTGCAGCATTTACCTGATAGTCAGAAAGTTGTTCTCAGCGGAGCAGCAGCAGGCAGGTTCTCTCCTTCAAGCGACGCCAGGAGTGGCGCAAGGGTTCCACAGCTTGCACAACTGGGCTTACTCTGGGCTTCCACACCCCCCCTGCAACCCCCTGACCCCTTACCTGAGTCGGCACCGTGAAGGTGAAGGAGGTGATAGTGGCCGAGCGGCGGATGAGTGCTTCTCCGCATGGGGTCCTCGCACAGCTAAGCAGCAGGACACAGAGCGGAGTTCTTAATGGGGGAAGGTAGGGCTGGTTGCACCGGTTCTGCGAACTAAGACAATTTTAGGCACCGGTGCGACCCGGCGCGACCGGCAGAATCCCTTCACTGCCCTACAGCTTTTTTGCTGATATTACTGTTTTTTGAGACGGTCCACTTATATGTTTTTTTTAGTATTTGTATTACTTTTGTCTTGTTCGTCTAACCATTGATTGCATATTTAATCAATGTAATTTTTTTCTACCCATCCTGAGTGACCCGTTTTGGAGTTTCTGCGACATTTGTCTTTCGAGATTTGCTTTCTTTTCTGGTTTTATAGCATGTAGAGGTTCTGGGTTAGCTGGTACCAGGTCCAGAATTTGTTCTCTTGTGTGAGTCGGGAGTGTTTTAATGATCCTGTTGAGTTTTTTCATGTATTTGTTTTGTTGGATCCACCTGCAGTTTGGTGTAATACTTTGCATCAGAGAGTTGTCTGTGTGCTTCCCGCAGGTAGTCTGTGGTGTTCATTATGACCACTGCTCCTCCCTTGTCCGCAGGTTTGATTGTTATGTTGTGATTGGCCATTAGAGATGTTATGGCTCTCCTCTCGATCGGTGTCAGATTATACATTTGTTTCCTCACTTTGACCAGGTGATTTGGCTCTGTGTCTAAAGCTTTCGATGTACCTGTCCAGTTTGTGGTTGCACCCACTCTGCAGGATCCAGTTGGATTTTTGCTTCTTCCTGCTCATGTGCAAAGGCTATCCTTCTGCATTGTTGGACTACTCTTGAACGTGTCTGTAATGGAAGAACTCCCTAAGAAGCAATATTATAAAGAACTCTTCTAGGTCAGTGCACAGGTCAATCTTGTCCATGGGCTTGGTAGAGCAGAATGTGAGTCCCTTTGATAATACCGAGGACTCTGCTTGGTTTGGTGTGTAGTCTGAGATGTATAGCAGTCCTGCTATAGGTGATTGTGTAACGAGTGCTCACCACAAACAGGACGGGACTGTGAGGCTGAGGTGGGGATGCTGGAATACACTGACCTCCAACCTCGAGACCGTGTCCGGAGTGCAGAGTAAGGTCATGTAGCTGGGTCAGGAAAGGAGAGATCAGAATGGTCGTATATACTCGCCGTGGTCAAGGATTGGAGAAGTCGGATAGTCATTGTGCGTTGCCGGGGTCCAGGAGTAGAGAAGGTAGAAGTCCAATAGCAAGCCAAGGTCAAGGGTCAGAGAGGCGGAGGTCCAGATACAAGCCGAGGTAAAACAGGAACAGGATACGCAAGGAAAGACAGCAACAAGGCAGCAGGGTGTTTGAGGCAAACACAAGTACATACTGTAAACAGGATTTATGCTCAGCCAGTTTGCAGTAGGGCTGGCTGAGTATTAAAGGAAGAGGCAGCCAATGGTGGGGCAGCACACAGCTGCAGAGTAATAAATGAAACCCGCCCCCTAGACATATTTAGTCCACTGATAGGCAGGGGCTGGGAGAAGTGCAGGTGAAGGGTAATTGGAGATGAAGTTAACCCCTCGTGTGCACATGGTGGTAGTGCGACGCTTGCGCGTTATGCGCCTTACCCATGATGTCACAGGGGCGGAGCTTGAGTGAGATCCGCGCAGTGTCCTCCAGCCTAGTAGAGCGGCGCGCGTCACCCGTCCCGTCATGGGGTGCATCACGGGGGCGGGACCGACGGACAATCCTCACAGATTGTCCCTGTTTGTATTGTTTGTGGTTGTGCTGGCTGCTGAAGAGTATCCCATTCTCAGCCTCAGTCTGTGGAGTTTCTTCTCCTTGTTGCTAATTAGACCCTTCAGGGGTTCTTCATAGTCAGAATAGAACAATGGTGCTCAAAGTGCTGTATGTGTGCTTCTGAAGGGAGGGAGACACTGGGTATTAAGGTATTGTGCATTGATATACTCAGTCCATAATGATGGGAGTGGGGGCACCAGGAAGCCCTGAAGATTAGGGAAGTTGTCCTAGGACACCCTCCTTCACCTCATTGGGATAGCCCTTTAAGAGTACTCACAGTCTGTTCACCTCCAGAGTCTCCCTTCCAATGCGTGCTGCTATATAAACGAATTCCAGAGATGTAGGTGTGTAGCGCACAGCATCCAGCAGAGAACAGGTCTGGCAAAAACTTTCTTTATTGGCAAGGCATTAAAAAGAGGGGCGCAACCCTTCAACGCGTTTCGTGCAAAGCACTTTGTCAAGAAGTGCCTCTACACGATATACAGCCACTTAAATACACAAAGTCTGTCAAATCTCGCGATATCTCGTGACGTCATTAGACCGCTACTATCCAATCAGAAGGATATTCCCCGCGCATGCGCGCCGCGATCGAGCCCAGCGCCAGCAAGATCACCGCATACCACGCCTCCCACCGTCCCTGCGATGTGCACCCGCTGGTAGACACAACGCTGATCAGGAGACCAGCCATGGGAGCGGCAATCAAGTACACCGGACCCCTCGCCCCGCGCATGCGCATGCGGACATTCCAAACATGCCTAATCTACTGACTGATCGGTGCAGCTGCACGGGGAATATCCTTCTGATTGGATAGTAGCGGTCTAATGACGTCACGAGATATCGCGAGATTTGACAGACTTTGTGTATTTAAGTGGCTGTATATCGTGTAGAGGCACTTCTTGACAAAGTGCTTTGCATGAAACGCGTTGAAGGGTTGCGCCCCTCTTTTTAATGCCTTGCCAATAAAGAAAGTTTTTGCCAGACCTGTTCTCTGCTGGATGCTGTGCGCTACACACCTACATCTCTGGGGTTCTTCATAGAATGTTTGGAGTACTCCATTTGTCTGTGTGTATTTCTTGTGTGTCCAGGATGCTGTCCATCTTCTCTTTTGTATTTCTCCTGTTGCTGTAACAGATGCTAATCAGATGGTTCCTTAATCTCTCACAGGTCCTGGCGCACAGTTGTTGGGAGAATCCTGTGTTGTATGTGTTCGCAAATCGGTTTCTTAAAGCGAATCCTTTTGGGATCATATACTCCTTTTTGCATTTGCTGAGGAAGATGATATCACTGTCTAGTTATGCCTGTTGTTTCAGTAAATCCTTTAGCTTCATTTGAGTGCGGTACAATATGGTATCTTCCATATTTTGATGTAGAGATATCTGTACCGTGTTAGCTGAGCTTAATAATCAAAAACAAATAGTCGATACCGTTCTGTGGTTAACGAGATGCTTTTATTTGTGTGTGCTTTTGAGATACAGTGATCTCTTCTTTGGGCGATGTTACAATGGATTAAGACAAAAAACTGACTTAAAACAAGGTAACTTGGAATCTGTGAGTGAAGCCTACCTTTCCCCCTGTGCAGATGCAATTTATACTATATATATAATGCTAACCTCAATCACTGCTCAAGCCCTAGCCTACGCTAGGTTAACGCTAATATAATTGAAACTATAATTCTCAATATACTGTAGACTCCGTGAGCATGTACAGAATATATGTCTATTGCAGATGACGGGTGAGATCTGTGAGAAATTCTCTGCATTTGATATTATTGGGGACAGCAGACATAGGTCCGAATATATCAAGCTGCTTTACTAAGAAAAATACTGTATTACCACCAAAAAAGCGTAATTTTTATAGTGCAATACACCAACGTTGCACTGCTAAAAAATAACGCATTTTTTATCGAATCAGTTAAAAAATAGGCCTTATACTTACTTTTTTGTGTTATCTTTGGCCCATAGTTTGTCCCCTCTCCCAGGCCCATAGCCTGCTCCCCACACAGACCCATACCTCCTGCACCCTATCCCAAGGTTATACACGATGGGTACACCATGAGGTGGGGGGCCCTGTTCCTTACATTTTTCTTGGACCCAAAGTTTTCTGTTGGCTGCCTTGCCCACCAATGATGTCTTCTTTGAAGCTCTGGACAGTCCCAGGAAGAGACTTGACCTATCATAAACCCAATATATTGTATTTCTAAAATAAATCTGTAGTTACATTAACCCCTGCAGCACCCGATTGATTCAAATACATAATATTCCCCACCATTTTTATTACAGGATTGAACAAAGATTTAAGGTTTCTTACCATCCACAATCAGCTGGACTATTTTTGTGGAGCTTACGAATCGGATTTTAAATCTAGAAAGTAAAAGATGTCCCTTCTTTAATTTTTTTTTTTCAACTTGTATTTTATTATTTTTGCAAAACATAAAGAAAGGGAGGGTGGGTACAGAAAATAAAGAGGGTGGGTGGGGAGGGGGTTGCATCCTCATTGGTCTCAACGCAGGGAGCATACAATCAAATAAACATATACATACTCCCAAGCTGGTGTCTTTTTCAGTCAGTGCTTATAGCGGTCAGATCTGGTCTCTCGAGGGGAATCAGTTTGGGTTCTGCCATATATAGGTCTCCCAGGGGTCCCAAGTTGTCATAAAGCTATTGTACCTATCATGAATTAAACTAGTGAGTCTCTCCATACTCATAAGGTTCAATTTATGCTTTACTGTTGTGATGGGTGGGGTGTCGTTCTGTGTCCAGTATTTTGCGATCATTACTTTAGCTGTCGACAGGATTTGTGTAATTAGATGGTCTGCCTTCCTCTCTAGACCCTCTACTTGTTTTAAACGAAGTCTGGTTTCCATATCCCGTGTCAGATTTAATCCTAATACCCTTTTATTAATCTTCTAATCTTTCCCCAGAACAACATTATCTTGGGGCAGGACTACCATATATGCTTGAACGTGCTCAGTTGTCCACAGTTGCGCCAACACATAGGGGACGTTAGTAGGAAAAAAGAATGTAGGCGTGCAGGCGTGCAGTACCACCGGTAAAGAGCCTTCAAATTAGTTTCACTAGCTGCTAAGCACCGAAAAGCTCCAGCTATCCTCTCATATATTTCCTCCCAGTCCTCAACTTCTAGGGGGCTACCCACATCCTTTTCCAAGTCTGAGATATATTTGCTTGCTTGCCCCTTGTATTGATGTATTAGAGTCTGGTAGAATTGGGCGATTGTCCCTTTGTGGTATTGACCCAACTGGAACAGGCTCTCAAAGGTGGTAAGAGGTCTAATCCAAATATAATTTGATGGAATCGAAGAAACAGTGTTTGAGCTGATAGCGAATCGCAAGAATAACAAATAGATATTTGTAACAGTTGCAATGCGACTAATCGGCACACCCTCGCCACGCCCCTCATCGCTCAAACATGCAGGCCACGAATCTCGGCACTTACAGGCGCGTGTGACGTCACACGCTCAGTCGCGCACTCGCGCACCTGTACTATGTCCCAGGCCTAAGACTTATTATAGAACCAAAGTTACAAATTCTTTTATATATTGAGACACAGTTTAAAAGTCAAAAGAAAAGGTTTTTTTTCTTCAGTCCTAAAATTGTCAAGGGGCTGATTGAAGAAAAGTTGAGGACACGCCCAGAAAGAATATATGTTATAAACATCTCTGTTCTCAAAGTATAAAGATAACATAGACAGCACAACAGTTCAGTGGAGTCTAAGTAGCCTTTTCCCACTGTATGTTAATGTAATGAAGCTGCAGCAATAAGTCTCACACACACAGCGCCAGGATCTCTGACCCTTAGCAGCATTTACCCAGCACCAGGGACACATGCAGAGCTAGCTGCCCGGTGACGTCACTTCGCTATTCCCCCAGCTAGCTGATAACAGGGAAGATCTGTCAGACACAGAAGAGAGTCTCGCGGGAGCAGGAGGGCGTGGCCTGCGGGGTATAAATACCCGCGCTCATAAATACCTGCTGTGTTGCAGTTACCCATCACAGCGCTGACCCTGTGAAACCAACTCAACTGTGGCAAGTAACACAGATCAAGAAGCTTCCTAAAGAGTGCGACAATACACTCAACAAGAGAACTTGGAGTAATGAGGCTCAAGCCTCGGTATCCAATATCACCACTGACAGATTTAATCTGTCAGTCAGAACAGAACGGTCAGGTCAGTGTTCGGAGAGTGGAACGTGTGTTTGTGCGGAGGAAGTGACAGTTCTGTGCTGATCTGTGTCTGCAGCGGGTACTCCGGTGAGTGGATACTTTGCTGGTCTCGGGGCGGCACTTTTACAGCTTGGCTGCTGTTTCTTGGCACGTCCGTTTTAACATTTTGCTGACTCCGGATCCTTTCCTTTATTAAGCCGCAGTCTCATTAGCTTGGACTTTTCTTTCCCTGAGTATCTGTTTGCCGTTATATGTTGCTTCCATGTAGTAATTCTGCACATCTAAAACAAACACTCTTTAAAGACTTTATTTATGTATTTTCAGGGCTCCTAAATAGTCCCGGTGTAATATTTGCTATGAACTCTCTAAAACTATATTCATTGTATATTAAATACAGATTAGCAGTAGTGCATGAGCATTAGTTTTGGGTGGGGGTCCTATACATGCATTTCCAAAATATCAATGTTTAAACACCTCCTGTATCCCTATTCCCAGCCTCCGTGCGGCTCAGATCTGGGGTTCAGTACATGTCTGCGGTGGCTTTCTTGGCAACATCACAGTAGTTATATGACCTGCACTGTTTGAGATCTAATGTTACTTTTATTTTGTCTTAAGGTCTCACGTGACAAGATGACTGCAATAGTGGAGCAACAGCAGGTATGTGCATTGTGTCTTGGGTGATGTATTCCCTTTCTTTGTCCTGTACAGGCATACCCCACATTAACGTACGCAATGGGACCGGAGCATGTATGTAAAGCGAAAATGTACTTAAAGTGAAGCACGACCTTTTTCCCACTTATCGATGCATGTACTGTACTGCAATCGTCATATACGTGCATTACTGATGTAAATAACCCATGTGTAACAGGCTCTATAGTCTCCCCACTTGCGCACAGCTTCGGTACAGGTAGGGAGCCGGTATTGCTGTTCAGGACGTGCTGACAGACGCATGCGCGAGCTGCTGTTTGCCTATTGGGCGAGATGTCCTTACTTGCGAGTGTACTTAAAGTGAGTGTCCTTAAACCGGGGTATGCCTGTATTTTGTTATAGCTTCCTTACCCTTTCTGGTTTATCATAACGGCTTTAAAACCAGAGACATAACATAAAACACAGACAAAGCTCAGTGCACATCCAGAAAAACTTATATACGGTACAGTGCCTAAATATACATGTATAAATAACTAATAAATAAAATGGTCTTTTAGTTTAACATTTTGGCCAAATTGGCCAAAGAACTTTTGCAACTTATATTGACAGATTTATTATAAATCATTCTTCCTGGCAATGCACAGGTTATTAAGAATTTATATTAGTGTAGGGACCCTTGAAACGTGGTCTGCCGTGAAGTTTGGCTCAAGGGCTTACAACAATTTGGCCAAAATGTTAAACTAAAAGACCATTTTATTTATTAGTTATTTATACATGTATATTTAGGCACTGTACCGTATATAAGTTTTTCTGGATGTGCACTGAGCTTTGTCTGTGTTTTATGTTATGTCTCTGGTTTTAAATATATATTGCCATGCTCAGTAGCACTCCTCTGTGAAACTTATATGCTTATATATATGTTGTGGGTATTTTGGGGGTTCAATTTGAGCTTGTAGGTGTTCTGTATGTTTTATCATAACGGCCCCAGAAAGACACATTATCTAATGAGCCTTTGTACTGACGCTAGGCACTAATTGCATTTTAAACTGAACATCCCACTGCATGCAGCTTTGTTTCATTGTGTTTCCATCCTTCTGTTCCTAGAATGTGGTGGCCAGGTTGGTTAACCTGCCATTGGTGAGCTCCACCTACAATATGGTGTCTTCTGCTTATGACAACACCAAAGACAACCATCCTTACTTGATGTCTGTATGTGATGTGGCAGAGAAGAGTGTGAAGACCATCATCTCAGTGGCCAACACCGGTGCTTTGCCCATCATACAGAAACTGGAGCCTCAAAGTACGTTTGACCTTGTCTGTGAGACATTAGTGTCATGTTGTGTAAACTGCTGACATGTTTGTTCTGTATGGTGAACCTGGTGTCATTATCCCACACATCAGTGTTGCCTCCCTGAACAAAAAGGGTTCTTTAGACTTCTGCAAGTTAATGGTGCTGCCCCACTTGCTTTTTATATGCACAAATTATTCCTGGCAATCTTGGATTTAAATAAGTTCATTACAAATGGTTTTTCAGGATTGACACTGCAGGTCCTTAACATAATCTGATGTTGCTTCATGGTGTATGGAAGTGAGCCAGATGGGGTAGTGGTGTAATCATTTTAGGACTCTATTGTTGGCTTGAGTTTTGGGAATGTGTAAGTTTCAGACTTGCAATGTGGACTAAGATAAATTGTGTGGTGCATTTCCCAGTAACTAGTTTGGTCTGACATTTCCCCTACTACGTATACTAGACACTGCCTTTCCCCTGCTTCTTTTGAAAATGGATTTGGCTATTTTGCTATCATTCTTCTGTAGAATCTAGTTATGCCATCAGAATCAGACTATGGGATTATTTTTTTCTTTTTTAGTTGCAATTGCCAACAACTATGCTTGCATGGGCCTGGATAAAATTGAAGAGAAGCTGCCTGTTCTGTATCAACCTAGTGATAAGGTAACTCAATGAGCGTTAAAACTATTTGCCAAATTTAAAATATGACCAATGAGCTGCAAAAGATCATGTATGTTCTAGTGCAGTTGGTTTTCATATATTGTCACTCTGTGGTGGCTTTGGCGTGTTGCCGATTTTATATGGTTTATTCTGGTACCTCTGTTTTGGCAATAGGGCCATTATGACATAAGTGATAAAGGGCGCCAGATGTGATCTGTCACTTGCCTTGCAATCTTATCCTCTTTTGTAGGTGATCTCGAATGCGTCTGATGCACTGGCTGGTGCCAAAGACACAGTGATGCACAGCATTACAGGGGTAGTTGATAAAACAAAAGGTGCTGTCCATGGAAGTGTGGAAATGACCAAGGCTGTTGTGAATGGCGGTATTAAGACCGTCCTGGGAAGCCGTGTTGTGCAGATGGTGAGCAGCGGAGTTGATACTGCGCTGACCAAGTCTGAGACTCTGTTGGATCAATACCTGCCACTGACTGAGGAAGAATTGGGTAAGCGCTTTCAACCTGCTCAGTGTCTTTGTTTTGGTTATAGCCGGACTCTGGCAAGATGTACAACAGTGTGATCACTTCTGATACCCTCCATCTACAGAGCTTTTGCAATTGGCCTTCCTCTGGAATGTACCTAATGAACTTATAAATAAGTACTGGAATGGGTAACAGCACTATATACTGAGCCATGTGCCAGTATCTAAATCCAGATCACATCTTCCTTAACCCTTTGAGGGTCCGTGCCATGACCCCCCTGGCAGTGCTGTCACAGGACACAGCCCCTCGCTCTTGTCCATTCATTCACTGGACAGATGGCGCCCATGCTGACAGTTGTAAAACCTCACTTGGGCATGATGTAGTGACTACTGGGGGGAACCCCTGCACGGTTAAACATAAATCATTGACAACTCCAAACTTAACCCCAAATTAATCCATTTTTTTTTTCTTCTTTAGCCAAGGAAGCCACAAATCTTGAAGGGTTTGAAGTGGGAACAGAGAAGCCCAACTACTACATCCGATTGGGGTCACTCTCTTCAAAACTTCGCAAGCGTGCCTACCAGCAAACGCTGACTTGGGTCAAGGATGTCAAATGCAGAAGCCAGGAAGCCATTTCTCAGCTACATCATACAGTTGACCTGGTAGGTGCAAAAATTTCAGTGTCTCCGTTCCTAGCCAATTCAGTAAAACCAGTGGCTGAGGTGGTGCAGAGATGTATGTATGATCGTAGACTTTTAGTGTTAACAGATTTTTCTCCAATGGTTTTTTTTTTTTTTTTTTTTAAAGCAGAACTTTTCCAGGCAATTTAAACTTTCTCTTTTGTGCCAGTCTCTGGCAATCTACAAATGTCACCATTATAAAGCTGCAACTACTCTTGGTCAGAGCAAAGACTGACCCTACTCTTCAGCTAACTGAACTTTTGGCTTGTGGTCCAAATCCTCACATGTTGTGCTGCTGTTTTCTAGATTGAGTATGCAAGGAAGAACATGGACAGCGCCAACCAGAAGATGCACAATGCTCAAGAGCAACTCTACAACTCATGGGTGGAATGGAAGAGCAGCACAGGACAGTCTGCTACTGATGAGGCTCAAAATACTGAGGTAAATCTGGTATTTCTGCATTTGTACTTGAAAGGTGTTCAGGAGAAACGATGACCAACCCTTAATCCCTACATTCTGTTGTGGGGGGGACATATAGTGTACAGTCATAGAAATGTTTGGCTGGCCAAATTTAACTTTTCAACTTCAAGAACACACTGAATTGTCGAATATAAAATCTCCTGTCTGACATGTCTCTAGTACTGAGCACTGCATTTGTTGTGTAACATTAACAAGCACTAGCATTTTCAACGCATGAAAGTTTGCCAATATTAAAAGTACTGGCTTTAGGTTGAATAGAAGTGCATTTTAGTGAGCCAAGATTGCAATAACAGTGGCTCTTGTGCTTTAATTGACAGTATATTAATAGAAATGTTTCAGTTGTATCTTGGTGTACAGAGGACTAACTGTTCTATTGTGGCTTTTTTCCCCACAGCACATTGAATCGCATACACTAGCAATTGCCCAGAACATGTCTCAGCAGCTTCAGACCACATGTCTCTCTCTGGTATCCAGCATACACGGCTTGCCACAGAACATCCAAGACAAAGCTCATAGTATTAGTGCCATGGCTGGAGATATTTACCAAAACTTCCACTCTGCCTCCTCCTTCAGAGAAGTGTCTGACGGCCTCCTGACCACCAGCAGAGAGCAGCTCCAAAAAATGAAGGATTCTTTGGATGATGTAATGGATTATCTAGTCCACAACACACCACTAAACTGGATGGTTGGTCCTTTTTACCCCCAGTTGGCTGGGTCTAAGCATGGTGAGCACAAATGTGAAGGAGCAGAAGCTTCCAGCCAGGAAGACTGAATTGAACCCTAAGCAATCATGGTTTCCTCTTCGTCATTAACTTAACACTAGACTTGAGTCACTGTTTACAATCCACTTTAAAAGAAATCGGTTCTCATTGTGATCCTAAATGCCCCTTTCATATGAACTGCAATGTATGCCTGAATTTTTTTTTTTTTAAAAGCGCTGTCATCCTGAAAGGATTGAGATTGGCAACAAGGATTCAAACAATGCGAGGGCCTTATTGAGTACGTCGTTTAAACTCTGCATTGTTCTTTGCTGTTTAGAGCATGGTTTTTCCACACTATTTACATTGGGATAAATCTTTATCAAAAGGTGACATTTCACAAAGCTTACAGGAGTCTGATGGCATTAGGTATTATAATATGGTTGTCATTAGTAGAAGTGGCAGTATGTTCTTGGCTACTCTGGTTCTCCAAGTCTTTGAGGCATTGCATTTTTCATTTTGATCCAAGTACTGTAATGGGGAATGTACAGCCTAAGCCCTTTGCTTTATTCTGACCTGAAAGTGAGTGCCTCAAAGTACTGGTAAAATATAGCATTATTTTCTATTATAATGAAAATATTTCTCATCAGGGGGTTCAGTGAAGGTGTGCTGACATTCATCAAAGTATAATCTGTACAAATTGTATATGCCAGAAGATTTTTGTATTTGCAATAAATATTTCAGCATTAATCAACTTGTTTTCCTGTGGTTAGACAAATTGTTGCCTAC
This sequence comes from Ascaphus truei, assembly GCF_040206685.1. Classification (NCBI taxonomy): domain Eukaryota; kingdom Metazoa; phylum Chordata; class Amphibia; order Anura; family Ascaphidae; genus Ascaphus; species Ascaphus truei. The sequence continues at coordinate 133,914,552 of NC_134483.1, read as the reverse complement.
AAAAACCCAACTTGTCCTATTGCTGGTAGTTTATATAAAGTATCTGCAGAGATCCTACATTGCTTATCTGAATTAAGAGCATGTTTGTTCCATCAAGATCATGTACAGTGGTTCATAACATGAGCCTAATATCCAGATCCTTTAAATTTGGCTGCCTCACATCAGCTTGGAGCTTCCAATACTGTCCTGCTCCCCTTGCTGTACTAAATCACCAGTGTCATTTGTGTAACATCAGAGCATTCACATTAAGCAGCTTAGGGGAGGAATCACAATTTATGCCAGAAACTACCATGCGCCCTCTGCATAAGGCATAGAGGAGCCTCGTTGCCAAATGGTGCACAATGTGTCATTTGAGCAGCTGATGCGAGGGAGACTAGTGTTCTTTTGTAGGGTCGAGGAAGCTGTGGTGTGTAGGAATGGAGGGGGGAGAGAGGAGGAGAGAGAGAGAAATGGTGAGTTTGTGTAGGAATTAGTGAGGTTTAAGAACAGTGGTGCCTCTGCTCAAAGGTTGACCACTAGTGGCCTAGACTCATGATTACTGTCCCACATCCAGTTGCTTCATGGCTGCAGCTATCACCTTACTCTAAACCTTGCCCTGCTAACCTGTGGTACCCTAAACACCTTTACATAACCTTAACCCTATTCTGAACTCCTCACCTACCTCCCCATGTGAGCGGTGGTGGCTTAGTGTCCATCGGCAGCTAAACATCTATGGTGAAATGGTTGTGTCCAATTCCTGTTTCTTATAACAATCGCCATGTACTTCCCTTGGCAGGTAAGTATCTCTAAGTCTCACATCATTCCACTTTGTAAGATCTCTAGGACAAGGATTTTCTTGTCTGCTTTTGTGTTACAATAAGTGATGCCAAAAGGAGAAAGATCCAAGGTAGCAAAGCATTCAAACATCCATGGGTAATCATACCAGTGACATGAGTAATCGTTAACGTCAATTTTAATGATAATTCTTGGAAAGGGTATCAATTCAAATGTGGCAGTCATCTACGGATGGTGTAGTGATGAAATAAAAATGATAAAAAATGTCCTGTCTACCTGATACTGTACATCAAAAAATAAAAATCAGCGTTAAAGAATTTAACACACCAAATCTCAGTGTGTGTATATATATATATATATATATATATATATATATATATATATATATATAGCCCAGGTGAATTGTGGTATCTGAACTGTTTCTATGGAGTGAACCAGTTTTCAAACAAATCTAAAAGACAAAAAAAGCACATGGAACAGTATTGCCATTAATACATTGACTAAGTTGGAAGAACCTTAACGGCACACTTACAAACCTATGATAAAATCGGTGTGGCAAAACCTGACCCAAAAAAAAACAAACTTGTGGTCGCTGACGAGTTTCCGAACGATGCTAATTTTCAGTTTCTGCCTGCATTCTGTCCACTGTTAACCCAAGTTATACCTCGGATAACTCAGACATTTTGGTCAAAATATCGCAAGAGGCACAGGCTCTGAAAAACGCAATGCGTACCGGGAAAACAAACGGTGTACCTCTGTACATCTGACGTCTTGTGCGGATTTTTTCACGGCATCGCCGGAGGCCCCCTGGGTTATCCGATCTACATCTGTAGTTGACAGAATCCTTGCCTGAGGTTGTGGCGGTGAGGTGTAAACCGTAAAGGACTATCATAATTGCATTTATTATTCCCTGCACTTTCCACTAAGGATAGCATTAGAAAAACAAGAGTAAGATCTTTCAAACTATCTGTGAAATAAGCACAAACTTTTTTTGACTAGGCAATAACACAATATTTCTATTTCGGAAGAAATTTTAAATGCAGATGCTTTATTACATTTTTCTCAAATAATCCAAGGATTTTGAGTCATTTTATTCTGTTGTAGAAAGGAAAGCCCTAAAACTTTGACTAGATAAACCAGGCCTGCACTCATGTGTGGGTGATAACCGTTCATCTCCAAAATCATATATGGTTTGGTGAACTTCATTTGAGTGCGAAAGCTTTTGTGACATTAATTACACAATGACAATTAAATAGAACCAATAAAATAAACACTTATAGTCCCGCAGCTCGAGTCCAAGGAGGTTATTCAAACTCCTCCACCAGTAAAACGTATACTGTAGAAGAAAAAAAGTCCTCCAGTGTGTGGTTTTAGATCTTCATCTCCAATGCATATGTGGGAGAGAAACAAGAAAAGAGCATACCACAAACAAGTGGTGTAAGATACAGTAGGTATGGTATCACTTTGACCAGAGTTTCTAAAGGACTAGAGAACTTAACACTTGCCTGTGCCTAGTTCCCACTAGGTGTTCTCCTCCACATTACCCTCAGGTGTGTCTTTAAAACAGAGAGGAGAAAGACATGGCATAATACCGTTTTATTCACAATAGAAAAATAAAGATTAAAAGGCACACTCACAAACGGCCAATCACAAGGGTTCAATCAATTGGCTTTTCAGCGTACACCCTCTGGTGCAGTCCCGCCATGTTGTTCCCTCCTCCTGGGATGTCTGTGTGGTTGCCGTCTCAGTTTACTGAAAAATCTTTATTTTTCTATTGTGAATAAAACGGTATTATGCCATGTCTTTCTCCTCTCTGTTTCAAAGACACACCTGAGGGTAATGTGGAGGAGCACACCTAGTGGGAACTAGGCACAGGCAAGTGTTAAGTTCTCTAGTCCTTTAGAAACTGTGGTCAAAGTGATACCATACCTATCTTACACCACTTGTTTGTGGTATGCTCTTTTCTTGTTTCTCTCCCACATATGCACTGGAGATGAAGATCTAAAACCACACGCTGGAGGACTTTTATCTTCTATACTTTTTACTGGTGGAGGAGTTTGAATAACCTCCTTGGACTCTAGCTGCGGGACTATAAGTGTTTATTTTATTGGTTCTATTTCATTGGCATTGTGTAATTAATCTGGCACCACTTTTCTATTTTTTAGTGCCAGGATCAGTGTGGGGCGTTGGTTCTTATTGCTGTTGTGGATAATATTAATGATCCTGCATATATTATCTGACGCTTGCCGCTCTGGGGTAAAACCTACATGGTGTGAGTGGATCAGAGTGTTTAATACCTTATTCTTTCTGGACGCCAGAATTTTTGCGAAGAGTTTTATATCCGTGTTTATGGGGTAGATGGGTCTGTAGCTGGGGCATAGCGTGGGGTCTTTCCCTTCTTTTGGGATCACAACAATTGAGGCTTCTAATAAATCGGTCAGTAGGGCTTCCCCTTTCAGTATTTTATGGAATCATCTGACCAAACAGTGTTTCAATGTGGTCTCAAACTTTTTAAAATAAAGGTTGGAAAACCCATCCGGTCCCGGGGCCTTACAGTTTTGGAGGGATTTAATGGTTTTCGGAAATGTCCTCTGCCGTTATTGGGGCTACTAGGTGGTTAGTCTCAAACTCATCTAGTTTAGATAATTTTGTTGTTTTTAAATACTCATCGAATCTTATTTCTAGGTCTGTGTTATTTTGATCAGAACTCGCCAAGTTATATAGGTTGCTATAGTATGTCACAAACTCTTTGTTGATTTTACAGTAGCAGGGTTATATGTTAACTCGTCTTGACTATTCTTTATACTATATATATTTAGGCTGGCCTATTATTATTCATTTTTTTTATTTTCCCATTTTTTTTCCTTTTCTTTTTTTCTCTCTTCTATTCTGATATTTACATGGGGCATGTTATGTCACTAAATTCTGCTCTAGCTATATAAATACAGAGTTCCTGCCTCAGTTAGATAGTACTGAAGCCTATATGCCTTCCCTTTAGTCAGTTCTGTGTTTCTTGCTTAAAGTTGTGATTTGCTTCTGTTACAGTATTTCGTTTACCAGTTCAAGTTTAAATGAATTCTATTATTATACATTTGTATCAATTCTTTGTAAAACAGTTGATATATGATGTAGTATAGATGTATGCTGAAAGAGTAATAATGCTTGTATTGTTCTCATTATGCAGTATATATATATATTGATATTATGATGATACTTTGTATTTGATAGGATTAGTTTCATTTGATCATTATTTATTAAAACAAATGTAAGTTTCAAAAGCAATATCCAACGTGTTTTTTTTTTTTGTTTTTTTAATAATAATAAATCGGTTCTGTACTATGAGAAAATACTTGTTGCATTTAAAATGTAAAAAAAAAATGTTTTAAAGACATTTTTAATGTTTCTAATGTAGGAAGCATTTCCAAAGTGACAGCCCCCTTCCACTTCTGATAGGCTCTGGCTCTTGAGCCCCGCCTTCTCTCTAGCAGTGAACCAATTGTATCTAGTATCTGCCCAGTCAATCATATTCTAGGACTACATTGCCCAGAATGCTGTGCAAGAACTGAATTAAATAACCCGGAGCAAGCGATCAATTACAGGAGAATGGATCGATCTGCAGCTTAGCAAATCCCTTGTCAGTGTGCAGGTTGTATCGATGCACAAATTGAGTGGGAAATTTTTTATATATATATTTTTTTTTTTAAGTCAGTTTGAACTGCAGCTTTAACAGGAAGTTATGTTGTATGTTGTCATATGTTAGTTAAGATTGATGACATCACGGAGGGAAGTTAACTTGTGTGACACGGTATGCTGTCATGATGTAGTGGTGGTACCTTGTGTAACTCTCTAGGTGTTGTTATGATTCCTTTGTGGGTAAACTTTTTTCACATTTTGTAGCATGATTCAAGTGCGTCGCGCCAGGAGGACAATATAAATGTTGTGCTTTTTGTACACAGAGTCATCTTGACAAAATGTCAAGTTCACAACCGGCAAAAAAAAATGTGTACAATTTTTTATATTTTGAGAGTGAAGGCATTTCTATACTCTACCTATCCTGTTTTTTGAGTCAATCACCTTAGTGCTGATCCAGATATGATAAATTCCCTGTGGGCAATGCCTAGACACCTTAGTATCGCTTGTCTTTCCTGATCGTGGGTGATGCACAATGTTCCCCTTGGTGACAGAATTGCAGTACGTACAATTTATTGTAATCCTGGACACATAGCTTTCTTTTTCTCGGTGAGCAGTGTCTGTCTTAGGGCTTGACCCTGCTGCCTACTACAGCGTCCGCACGAGAGCCCTCCCCTCAATGGTGCCGGGCCCGCTGCGAAGGGGGGCCACAGCGCTGAGGCGCGAGCTGCTCCTGCTCTCAATAGAATTGAGAGCAGGACTCGCGTCGAGCGATACGGCACGCCCCCCGGCGGTTCAGCCAATGAGGGCGAACCTGCCGGGTGACGTCATGGCCGCGACCCGTCACTCCCCCGCCACGCCCCCCCCCCCCCCCCCCGGTCTCTCTTCCTGCAGCTCCCTGCAGACCAGGTAATCGGCTGCACGCGCCGCCAATCTCGCGGGCGCGCGTTGCCGCTGAGTTACCGGGGCCTTAGCCTAATTAACGTGGGCGCAGATCTCGCTGCTCTGACGAAATTGTCTAGAAAGTTCTTTAAAGATCTATAGGACAGGAAATTTTTCTGCATGAGTTGTAATGAGCAACATTTTTATTCCATGTTTTATAACATTACTGTGGCTTATAATGAAATGATGGGGCTTACGGACAGAGAGATTATTAAAGTGACATATAAAATATTCAATGATCAATGCAAAATAAACATTAACATCATTATTCTTTTAATGGTACATAAACATGGTATTAGGCAATTAATTTGTAATGCACAAGAGGCCAAAATGCAGATCATGCTCCCCATGACCCCAAAGGTGGCATTTAGAAGAGGTTCATCATGAGAGAGAGAAGTTTGAGGTGCACTAGAGCAGAAGGGAGAGAAGGGGCAGCAGATTTGGTGATATGTATATTAGTAATATATATTAATAACAATCAGAAGAAAATCAGATGAGTGTATTAAAGGCAGAAAGACTCAATGGTTATCCCCAGTCAGTGGCCAGGTTCGAATGCTAGAACGCTGGAGTGCCCTTTTCCATGCCTACCATTGTTATGTCACTGAGTTCCGCCCTGATGGCGTTACAGTCTCTTGGACCTGGATGGCATTACAGTCTCTTGGACAGAGCAGTAAGTACTGTAGGGAAAAGGCTCTAGATTAGAAATAACTGGACATGTTATTTTCTTGTTTTTTTTATCATGGAATGATAAACTAGTAATATTTCTGTGACAGGACAAAAAGTAATGACAGTACTCATTTAGTTTGGATGGCATTTTAAGACAGTTTATATAGTATATATGTTAATATATTAGTCACAGTAGAATCAGTAACATACATGGAGAATATGCTCTTAGATAATGCAGGATTACTGTGACTCAAACATCCTCCAGGGATATGCCCTACTAGTTAATAAGTGTAGAATGAGGTTATTGTTTTCTAAATATATGAGTAATTCAGATGATAATATTTATGTTGCCTTCCTTAAATTGCAGGCAATCATTCACATTAACATTGTTTGTATGCCCACTCATACATATATGTAAAGAGGTCCTTGCTGTGATAAGCAATTAACCCAATTTCTGCACTGAAGGGGTTAAGTACACACAATACGTAGGCATTATTGTATTTAATAGTTTGTTTCTGGGTTTATTTTGTACATAGCCACACAATTCCTCCTCCACCATTTGTAATATCCGACTAATATAGCAATTAATATATATTATATACTGTATGGGTGTGTGTATATGTATATGTGTGTGTGTGTGTGTGTGTGTGTGTGTGTGTGTGTGTGTGTGTGTGTGTGTGTGTGTGTGTGTGTGTGTGTGTGTGTGTGTATATATATATATATATATATATATATATATAATCTCAAGTAATTGCTCTCTATCCATAAATTGTACATTGTGTATCTGTCACATATATGTATATATATATATATGTGTGTGTGTGTGTGTATACAGTATGTATATATAATTGCTCTCTAGCCATACTGTAGATTGTACCTTGTGTATCTATCCTGCAACATGTTTCCTCCTATGACCTTTATGAATAAATCTAGAGCCCATGAGATATCGAAAATGCATTTCTTGACTTCCACAGACATTTTACAAACCACGCCAAGGTATCCACTCTTTTGCAAGTCCTAACACTACTGCACCATCAGAGGGAGAACTGTCTTAATAGACTGGTCATTCACAGGTGCATAGCCAGAACTGCTATTTTAAAGAGTGGAAACCTTGGTGTGGGTTGCAGCTTAAAATGTTTTAGCCAAACAATTTAACTAAATAACCCTCACTTATGAAAGAAAAACTGATAAGTATTTAACTATCGGTATGTGATTTGTCATATAGGATGTAGCACTGTGGCTTTTTTTCTTAGGTTATATTACATGAGGTCACAATCTCAACAGCACTCCTTTTTGGCACTAATATATATATATATATATATATATATATATATATATGATGTGGTGGGTTTGAGTTTTGAGCCAACACGGGCTGTGTCTGTATGTGGACATATATATTTCGGATCATGTCTCTTAGGGGCCTATTCTAGTAGCTCCAAAATAGTAATTGCCAAACTGGGTGGTTTGGCATGTGCACAAGAAGCAGAATGAAATGTGAAAAAAAACCCGGTATTTTCTATTGCAAATCGCATCTTCAAAACTGCTTGTATAAAAAGTGTCATAGTGTATGCTGCCTATCCACACAGTAGATTGTACCTGTTGTATCTGTCTTGCAACATGTTTCCTACTGTGAACTTTATGAATCAATCTAGAGCCCATCTCCTGTAAATGGGAATGAAACATAGCCGGATCTTTCACAATCTTACTGACTGGGAACAATTGGCTGTAAGGAACATTTCATACAATGTATTCCTGAAGGTTGATTTCAAATATGTCAGTGTTTAAATGTTCATCTTTCTTGATTAGTGTTACATCCAAGTAGTTGATAGTAGACAAATTCCCTGACATAGTAAATTGAATGGTATGATGACGCGTGCGTGTGTGCGTGCGTGCGTGCGTGCGTGTATTATATATATATATATATATATATATATATATATATATATATATATATATATATATATATATATATAGATACTGTCACTTTTGCTTTAAATATGGGAGTTACCCACCTTTTTTTTTTATCATGTTACTCACACACGCACATATATATATGCTCATGTAATTTATATTTATACACGCATATATGTCTGTAAATATATACAGTATATATATTTATAAATGGAGAAAGCGCACACTCCACAGTGTATAATCGTATCACAATTTATTATAAATAGAACGGAGTACTGAAACACACTCACAAAGGTACGTGTATTAAAAGTACTGTAGATTATAATAATGAACAATCAACCAAATACGTAAGTGAACTCGTCTCTGCAGCAGCGTCTGCTAAACTGGAGCCAACGATGTCCCACCTCCAAGCCAGATGAAGCGGTAGATGTCTGCAAAAATCCAGGTATAGGTGCACCAAGCTCCCGGAACATGTAGGCAAACAATGTCCAAACTGTTTCTGAGTGTAAGACGGTCCTCCATCTCTTTCAACCAGTGTGCTGAAGTCAGTGACGCATCCCAACGCATTTCATCACTAGAACATGTGCCTTCATCAGGGCTGACAGACATTTGAATCACTCTAAATAGTCTCAGGTTGCCTAGCAACCCAGAAATAAACAAGGGGAGTACAAAGCGGGAAATATATTAACCCTATAAAATGTGTATATATGTATATATATGAAAAGACTGGAATAACCAGCGCACAATTTATACAATAGATTATGGAAGTGAATGCATCAGGTATAGGTTATAAACAACTGATATATGGAGAGATATAGGACTAAATAGTTGTATATCAAAAGAGTAATATATGCAGGGGGGATAGGCTGCTCACCAAGGAATAACCAATTCCTAAACCACAAATGTAAAACAAAAGACTGATGAGCGCACACTCCTATATGTACAATTTATAAGTATGTATTTAATTAAAAAACACAGACAGCCTATGACTGTTGGTGATGATAATAGACATATAAAACAGAGATGAAACAATATAAAAATGGATATCAGTGGAGGCTGTAGTCTTTAATAGGAGAGGTTTGTGGGAACCTTGAGAGTTAATAATGTCAATAGATTGATATTGATATTAGGAGATTGAATCCATTTAACCTCCTAAGGGGTGTGATTGGTAAAGCTGGTATAATAACTCCTGCAATGTCCTGCAATAATTTCAAACAGTTTCCAACATGGAAGATGAAGATTTCTAACTAAAGCCCCACAACATGCTGATTCAGGATCAACGCAATGAGCGCACCTGTCAGCTGGGAGCCCCGAGTGAAGGAGCAATCTGAATTAGACAATGGAAACTGTTTGTAGCAGAATGTGCAAACACAGTGTAACCGATCAGCTGAAATAGAGATGGTAGTGGCGTCCGGAAGCACAAGCGGGTCCCGTGAGGCTCCGTAGCAGATCAGCTGGGGCAATTCAGCTCCGATCCCATCTGGCAGTAAAACACCTCCCAATTAGTAGAATTAAATGTGGTATTGGTGTCCGGCAGCACAAGCGGGTCCCGTAGGACTCTGTAGCCTAGATGAGCTGTTCGAATTGGCTCCGATACATACAGTACGGCAGCAAACACACCTCACTCAGAGGAAAATGCAATCTCTGTGTAGGCAACTTCTCTGCGATCTCTCAGAGAAATCCTCCACAGCTGTTCCACTGATTCCAACGTGATGACGCAACCCTACGCGTATCGTCGGCTAGTACTTCATCAGGGGCTGTCGCAGGGGTGGGCTAAGATGGTATTTACAGCCAATAATAACAAAGGGAAAGGTTGGGGGAGGGGTGACAGGTAAGGGATTCCACTGTGGCAACAGTCACTATTTATAGCCAGTAACGTGAATTCAATTGGTGGAGAATAATAAGTAAATAGATACCTTATAATGAACTGTGATAAATGTGTACACATGCATGTTATATCATAAAAATACATATATTAATACAAATGAAGTATACTTGTGACAATCATTAGCATAGTGTATATTAATTAAATAATATTACAAAATATATTAATAAAGTCTATAAGTTAAATATATATATATATATATATTAAATAGTGTCCAATTTTTCATTGAGACCCCCTGGAATCAAGCTTTGCAGGTCCCTACGGGAAAGAACCTTAAACCTGTCGCCTGCCAGGACAGAAGGCGGAATTACTTCTAGTCCCATAATTTTCAGGCCCTGTTTTTTTGTCATTGTATTGGATAAAATGTTTAGATACATAGTGATTAGTAACAAGGCCTCAAAGACTGGGGCTGTCCTGGTGAAACCGGTACATATGGTCACATTATTAATAAGAACCTGAGACTGCTTTAAAGCTGCAGTTCAAGCTGCTGTTCTTTAAAATATATATATATTTTTCCCATTCAATATATGCATCAATGCAATCAGCATACTGACAAGTGATTAGCTACTGTAAGCTGCAGATCGATCCGTTCTCCTGTAATCGATCCCTTGCTCCAGGTTATTTACAGTAATTCAGTTCTTGCACAGCATTGTGGGCAATGTAGTCCTGGAATATGATTGACTGGGCAGTTACGAGAAACAATTGGTGCACTGCTAGAGAGGGGGTGGGGCTCAAGAGCCAGAGCCTATCAGAAGGGGAAGGGGCTGTCACTTTGGAAATGCTTCCTACATTAGAAATATTAAAAATGTTTTTAAAACCTTTTTTTTTTTTTTTAAATGCTACAAGTATTCAGAACTGATTTATTAAAAACAAAAAACAAAAAAAACACGTAGGATATTGCTTGAACTGCTGCTTTAAGAAATCAGTATTCATAGAACATTTTCTCTTGATGCAATGAAATCAGCCCAGAGGAATGTTATCTAGCCATCTAGTCATCATAACTTTGTGCCCAGGACATACTTGAAAACGAGAGTTAACTCTCAAATGTATTATTTTATTGTAAAACATTTTAGAAATAAATCTTTTATGGTGGTTACTATTGGCATGGATATAACGGTTAGCAATTCATATCTACTATCCTTTAGCACCACTGTCCATTGTTATTATAGCATAAATTAAGACAGTTTTTGGGCAACATTGACGTACTGTGTTGATATATATATATATACAGTGTTCGACAAACCTATACATTTGCTCACCCCGGGCGAGTGGATTTAACCCCCGGGCGAGTAAATATTTGCCCAAGCAGCACACGTTTGGTACTAGGTGGCGAGTAGATTTTTTTGTGTGGCGAGTAGATTTTTTGGTGATTTGTCAACCACTGTATATATATATATTTATTTATAGGAAACACAAAGTATACCGCATCAACACAGTACGTCAATGTTGCCCAAAAACTGTCTTAATTTATGATATAATAACAATGGACAGTGGTGCTAAAGGATAGTAGATATGAATTGCAACAAAAAAAGTATCCTTATGAAGAAGCACACGGGCATACCAAGAAAGTGATAACAATACAAATTTATTTACTGTAGGTTAAAAACAAGGAGAGAGAAATTAAAAGAGGGGGGACACTCACATCTATCAAACATATATTCCTAGAGGCAAAGGCACGTAAAAGTGAACATCAGAGGTAATCAACAACACAAGCAGCTCTAAATCAAGCATGCATATATACCTATACACAGACTGCAGATTTGTGCATATAGCATAAGGATATAACCGTTGTTGAAGCAGTGATTGCAGAAATGGAGGCAACAAGTGCCCAAAAATTAAAGATGTAAATACATCACCATTAAAGCAAGAGGTGTAAAGGGCCAAATTACAGATAGCCAGGGCCTCCTGTATAGGAAAAAGGTAGGGGTGGGAGTCTGTGGAGTGGGACCCCTACCTTTTTCCTATATAGGAGGCTCTGGCTATCTGTAATTTGGCCCTTTACACCTACGCTTTAATGGTGATGTATTTACATCTTTAATTTTTGGGCACTTATTGCCTCCATTTCTGCAATCACTGCTTCAACAACGGTTATTTCCTTATGCTATATGCACAAATCTGCAGTCTGTGTATAGGTATATACGCATGCTTGATTTAGAGCTGCTTGTGTTGTTGATTACCTCTGGTGTTCACTTTTACGTGCCTTTGCCTCACGGAATATATGTTTGGTAGATGTGAGTCCCCCTCCTCTTTTAATTTCTCTCCCCTTGTTTATAACCTACAGTAAATACATTTGTATTGTTATCACTTTCTTGGTATGCCCGTGTGCTTCTTCATAAGGATACTTTTTTTGTTGCAATTCATATATTTATTTATGTATGTTCACATACCTACAGATGTAGCCGGCGTCATTGCACCCGCTGGCGCGTTAGCCACACCCCTTTTTCACACGCTGTTAATGCAGTTAAAAATTACCGTTGCTCCCGTTGACGCATTGTATGTGTCCCCCTCTGCAATGCACCAGCAAGAGCAATAACGGCTGCTACAACTGTATATAATCACACAGGGTTTTATTGTAATAAAATCTACATTTATACAGAAACATGAATATATTTTGTAATGAGTAGGCAGGACTGGATCTTTTATATTTTACTTCTTTTCACAGGTGATGGCATCACCTGAGAAATTGACGGTAGATGGCAGCTTTTCACCGCAGGCTGGTACATCACAGGTGCACAATATGCCAGTGGATGCCTCCCCGGACTCCAAATGCTCCATTTGCCTGGACAGGTTTAATAAAGTTTCTCACCTGGACCCATGTGGGCATAGGTTCTGCTTTGACTGCATTCAGGAGTGGACAAAAACTAAAGCTGAGTGCCCCCTGTGCAAGCAGCCCTTCCGCTTCAACTTCCACAGCGTCCAGGATGATGATGACAACAAGGAATACATTCTGAATGGTATCTTTGCCAGACCAGATGGGAACCAGTTTCAGTATTGTACCACCTTTACCGGGAACTGCAGCCTCCCCACCCATCCCCTTACATCCTCATCCTCTCATACGACATTCATGCCTCCGGACAACAGAATTCTGTTTGATGGCCATTTAAATCAGACGTCACTGCAAAGGGGCGGAGATATTTACCAGATGATACAGAGGCTGGCCTCAAGCCGACAGGCAAGCGCAGAGGGGCGATTCATGAAGGAGATCCCAGAGGATGAGCTTATTAACTTCAGGAGGGCTCTGTATCACCACGGATTACGCGTCAGAAATATCCAGGGCGGAGACCAGTACCGGGATATCTCTGCTCAGTTCTTCCGACGAAATCCTGCATCACTTCACCACCTTCTGCCCTGGCTGAAGAGAGAGCTAACTGTCCTGTTCGGCATCAACGGTTCCCTCCCCACCATAGTGCAGCACATCATCATAAGCAATGTGACGCAATATGACATGGGGAGCCAAGCCTTTGTGGAGGACCTGAGGCCATTTCTGCAGCACCACACTGACCACTTCCTGCATGAGTTAATCAACTTTGCCCGCTGCCCCTATAATGTCGAGGCGTATGACCAGAATGCCAATTATGACTGCCCTACCGCATCATACGAGGATGGCAGCTGCTCAGGGTCATCCATCATCATATCAACTGATGAGGCGGATACAAGGGAGCCAGATGTTCCCTCTTCTGCTCTTGGACTCAGCCAGACTCCATGGGATGATGAGATACAGGCTACCTATTGCTCCAGAGTACATGACAAAAATATCCAAGATCGCGGCTGCTACCGGGATATCTCTGCTGAGTTCTTCAAACAGAATCCCACCTGCCTCCACCGTCTCCTACCCTGGTTGAGGAGGGAGCTAATGGTCATGTTCAGCAGCGATGATTCGGCCGTCAACTTAGTGCAAGATATCATCATGATCAATTTAATGCGCTATGACATGGAGAGCCAAGCCTTTGTGGAGAACCTGAGGCCCTTGCTGGTGCCCCACACCAACCAATTCCTACACGCGCTCATCAACTTTGCCCACTGTCTCTACAACATTGAGGCGTACGACCAGCATGCCAATTACGACAGCCCTGCCCAATCGTCCATCATCACCATATCATCTGATGATGAGGATATTAGGGAGACAGATGTCCCTTCTTCTGCTTTTAGACTCAGCCAGAGTCCATGGGACAATGAGACACCGGGGACTTCCTACTCAACATTAGAGCAAGCCACAGCTACTGATTCAACTACCCTGGCTAGCTCGGAAAGCTCAGATGATGAGTCCTTTATCAACGAAGCAACAACCCAGGTGGACATAAATATGGACACCATTGCAAGAATGCAAGACATCGAGGCATATGACCAGCACACCAATTACGACTGCCCTGCCCAATTGTCCATCATCACCATAACATCAGACGAGGAGGACGTTAGCGAGCCAGATGTCCCCTCATCTGCTCTTGGACTTGGCCAGACTCCATGGGCCAATGAGACAGCAGGGACTTTCTACTCCACATTAGCGCAAGCCACAGCTGCTGCTTCAACTGCCCTGGCTAGCTCAGAAAGCTCAGACGACGAGTCCTTTATCAACGGGGCAACAACCCAGGTGGACATAAATATGGACACCATTGCAAGAATGCAAGACATCGAGGCGTATGTCCAGCACACTAATTACGACTGCCCTGCCCAATTGTCCATCATCACCATAACATCTGACGAGGAGGACGTTAGCGAGCCAGATGTCCCCTCATCTGCTTTTGGACTTGGCCAGACTCCATGGGCCAATGAGACCGCAGGGACTTTCTACTCAACATTAGAGCAAGCCACAGCTACTGCTTCAACTGCCCTGGCTAGCTCAGAAAGCTTAGATGATGAGTCATTTATCAACAGGGCAACAACCCAAATGGACATAAATATGGACACCATTGCAAGAATGCAAGACATCGAGGTGTATGACCAGCACACCAATCACGACTGCCCTGCCCAATCGTCCATCATCACCATAACATCTGATGAGGAGGACGTTAGCGAGCAAGATGTCCCCTCATCTGCTCTTGGACTTGGCCTGACTCCATGGGCCAATGACACATCAGGGACTTCCTACTCAACATTAGAGCAAGCCACAGCTACTGCATTAGCTAACCTGGATAGCTCAGAAAGATTAGACGAAGAGCCCTTTATTAACAGGGCAACAACCCAAGTGGACATAAATACGGATACTGTTGCAATAATGCAAGACAGCAGGTCCTCTCACCATGATTCATTCACCCTTGTCAAAGAAAAGTATGCTCAAAAAGCTAGCCATAAGGATAGCACGTCATCTGACGAACATTGCTATTCTAAAAAGAAAGAGAAGAGGAAAAGGCCAGTGGATGTGTCTTCTCAGAACCTGAGAGAAGTCAGGAAAAAAAGGAAGCTGGCATAGCAGCTATGACATTTCAAGATGAAGGGCACAGTCAAGGACTTCATCTAGCAATACAGATCATAACAATCAAAGGAGGCGTTGCAGCAAGGACAGGCCAAAAACCAGGAGCTTCAGAAGTCCAGAGAAGAGTGGGCACAAATGTTGGAGATAAAGGAGAAGATCCAGAAGCAGAGACAGGAGCTTGTCCTGGAGAAGGAGGACTATGTCACTGACCAGTGAAAGCTGAACAGATTTCCACCCACTTCCCTTGTCATTATCACCATCGATAGTGACAGTGAAACGCCAATGGTGGAGGATGTTTCCTGCGATGACCACATAATTACCTTCCTGTCTATTAAAAACGACTGCATTGACTCCACAATCCCTGTAAATAATAATAATAATAATAAAAATATGTTTATTCTCCTACCTTTGTTCAAATGCTTGCAATACTGCTAACCACTATTTGCACATTCATTTGCGAATGCCATGGAATCAGCCTACTCATTTTTATATGCAAAGTATAATTACATTTCTCACACCCCTCACCTCCTAAAATATTTCTACATGGCCTATCCTAACAAGCCAAGTCCTAAAGCACTTTGTGAACAAGGGGGTGCTGTCAGCCCCAACAGGACCAGAACTCACAACCTGTGCTATTCATGGAAGTAAGTCTAGTAGTGAAGTAAATGATAAATTCTCCTTCACGAGCACACTTTCACAAGCTTCACCACCTCCGCAAGTCTCAGCGCCGCGCACTTTTTTCCTGTATCGCTTCCGGTATCCAGCGCCCGGAAACACGGAACCTGCGTCTTGCGTTCTCCTCTCTCTCTGGAGTCCAGGGCTATGCGTTTCACTGGTGATCAGCTTCCTCCTGGCCGACTCCTGATACCAACGGTGTGCTGGCATAATTTATATAGGTTTATAAACCCAGGATTGGGTGGCTCTTCTAACACTGACACACACCTGCACAGCGTTATGGTTAAGTATAATTATATATATGCTGTATGATCAGCATAGTGATCTTTTGCTGAGGATCACAAGGTTCATAAGACTGGGTAACAATTATATAAAAGCAGTTGCTTTCACCGCACATGCTGTGAACTTACTGTCGCGGCCCCTTTTAACCTCCAACATCCCCGAAAAAATTCGGGGATGTTTTCTGTCTCTCACCCATCTCTCATGGACTTTTTCGCGCGGCCCGAAATCACCAGATAGCGCTAATAGCATAAGACAATGAAACCGCTTAGTGCTAGACAATGAAAGTGCCCGATGTCACAGTAGCTTATGACAAGATATAATGAACACCAAATATCTGAACGAGGTTGAACTGAACGAGGCTTAGATATAATAAAATATAATTTATTCCTTAAATAAGGTGAACACCGCAATATAGTACAATTAACAGGCAAGAAGATAACACTTACTTAGGGTTGGGGAATGGAGAAGTATCCAATAGCAATTCTCCAGCAGTCCAGTGACATTCAAGATGGAATCAGAAGCACAACTCCAGCAATCCAGTGACATTCAAGATGGTATCAGAAGCACAACTCCAGCAATCCAGCACAACTAAAAACTGTAGGGTTGACACAGTTTATATACCTGTGCGACCCTATTCTTAACATTGAACACAGCCTATTGGTGAACAATTATCTGTATCCACTCTCTAATGTGGAGACACAGACTAACAGACCAACCCATGCCCTCAGGTAACAATTAGACTGGCAGAGTTTGTTGATTGACTAATACTTAATCCCTAGACATTGGGTAACAATCAAGGCAGTTACTTTTTGATCACCATGCTTAGGCTACTCAGCCGTCTGCCCTTCATGACTTATTAGCCTAGCAAATGGCGTCTGCATTTTCAGAACAGATCCAAAATAAAATACATATACACTTTAATATCTACACATATTAATAAGTTCCATTCTGTTGGGCTCAGTGGGCCGACCTTTGCCAGTTTTTAATGCCTACAGTGACTCCACATATTGGCCAAATATGAACTCTGTGCGACCTCCAGGACTGGAGATACAGAAATGCACTTTAAAACATTAAAATATATGCTTATAATGAAACATGGGAACAGGGGAACATACATTTTCAAGGTACAACAAGGTGTAAACCTCATCCCTGGACCGCAGTCCAGTTAACCCCTTGTCTCTCTGGTGAGGTCAGGGGATGGCCATATGGGGTGCAACCCCTTTAATACCGGGCCACCCCCTTTCTCCCTCTACACCTCCCCTTCTTAATGGGTGATCTGTGGCCCACTGGCCCTAACGGGGAGTGGGGCACTGCTGGCACCCTTAACGAACTCAGTCTCAGAGGGATAGTCCTGACGTGAAAGTCCATCAGCATTGCTGTTTTCACTACCCTTTTTGTGCTGAATCGTAAACTCAAACCCTTGCAAGGCCAAGCTCCACCTTAGCAACTTGGCATTCTTCCCTGATGCCCTCTGCAGCCAACTCAAGGGGTTGTGGTCTGTGAGGACCGTGAAAGCCCTTCCATACACATAGGGCTGGAGTTTTTTGAGTGCCCACACAATGGCCAAGCACTCTTTGTCAATGGACACACATAGGCCACCTCTCTGGGAAGTAGTTTTCGGCTGAGGTACACCACAGGGTGCTCTCTACCGTCGTCCCCCACTTGGCTCAACACAACCCCAATGCCATAGTCCGAGGCATCAGTCTGTATGAGGAAATGTTTGGTATAGTCTGGAGCAGCCAGTATGGGGGCCCCAGCAAGCGCAGTTTTCAGTGTCTGGAAAGCAGTTTCACAGGCAGGAGTCCAGGTGATAAGCACAGGCAGTTGCTTCTTAGTCAAATCAGTCAGGGGTTTGGCCACGGCGCTGTACTGTGGGACAAACTTCCTATAGTACCCTGCGGTGCCCAAAAATGCCATGACCTGTTTATTGGTCTTTGGAACAGGTCACTGAACTATGGCTTCTACCTTGGCTGGCTCTGGTTTGAGGTGTCTTCCACCCACCCTGTGCCCTAAGTACAGGACCTCTGCCATCCCTACCATACACTTAGTGGGTTTCAAGATAAGCCCAGCCTCCCTGATCCTATCCAGCACCGCACCTACATGTCCTAAGTGGAGGTCCCACGAATTACTAAAGACAGCAATGTCATCTAAGTAAGCCCTGGCATAGCTCTGCATCCCTTCCAGTAACCTATTGACCAGGCGTTGGAAGGTAGCCGGGGCATTCTTCATCCCAAATGGCATCACCAAAAACTCAAAGAGGCCACTTGGAGTCATGAATGCTGACTTCTCCCTAGCCTCCAGGGTCAGTGGGATTTGCCAATAGCCTTTGCTCAAATCCATAGTGGTCAGATACTTTGCCCCCGCGAGTTCATCTAGTAACTCTTCCATGCGGGGCATGGGGTAAGCATCTGACACCGTCCCAGCGTTGAGCAAGCGGTAGTCCACACAAAACCGGGTGGTCTTGTCCTTCTTAGGAACTAGGACTACCGGGCTTGCTCAAGGACTCTGGGACGGAGTAATAACCCCTAGGGTCAGCATCTCCTCTATCTCCCTCTCCATACTGGTCTTGACCTCTGCTGACACTCTATAAGCGTGCTTATGCAGAGGCTGCAGGTCCCCTGTGAGCACTGGGTGTTTTGTGAGATGTGTGGTCCCTGGCATGTCAGTGAAGAGGGCCCCATACTTAGCTAGCATGTCCATGGCTTCTCCCTTCTGCCTAGCACTCAACTGTGCCCCTATCTCCACCTGCTCCACAGTGTTTCCCTGCCTGCTAGAAATCATAAGGGGTCCTACAAGATCCATCGCAACTTTCTGGAAGGGTTCCCCTATTATCGGTAGGGGGTTCAGGGGTGCCTTCACATGGTCGCCCGCCTTACCCGCTCGCTGGCAGGCATCACAAGAGCGGCAGAAATTGCCCACATCTCGAGATGCCCCCGGCCAGTAGTAACGCTGTAATAACCGGGCTCGCGTTCTGTTGACCCCCTGATGTCCCGCTAACGGAATAGAGTGAGCTACCCGTAACAGTTGCTGTCGGTACCCCTGGGGCACTACTAGCTGTCGCTTACCGTTCAATCCCTCCTCTATCCCTGGGTTCCCTTCTTCTCTATACAGGAGTCCCTTATACCATAGGCAGTGCTCAGTGCCTTCCCCTGCCTGAGATTCGGACGCCCGAAGTCTCACGCCGGCAAGGTAGGGTCTGTCTTCACTGAGTCCCTAAACTGGGCTCCTAATTCTGGCCACCCCCCAGTCATGTCATTGTCCGGAGAATGGGGAAGGGTGAGGGGAAACAGTAAGTCAGTCTGTGGTGGCAACTGATCCTGGCTTACCTCCCCAGGCTCCTCTGCGCCCTCCACTAACGTTGGTCCCAAAGGCTGGGGGACTGGCGCCACCGCCATTGCCGCTGTCTGGCTCCAGGTAACCGCCGCCACTGCGGCGGGCTTGGGCACTCGGTCGTAGGTGCAGGTCATCGGTCCCAGATCGTTGCCAAGAAGAACATTGGCATCCAAACCGGGTAAAACCCCCACCTCCGAACACCCTGGCCCTCCCCCAATCCAAAAAGATTCTGGCCACTTGTAAGAAACGTGGCTCTCCATCGGCCACAGTGATCTGTAACCCAGGGCCTGAGATAAATTACTCTGGCCGGACCATATCAGGTCGGACCAGGGTCACTGCAGCTCCTGAATCCAGCAAGCCGACTGCTTGCCGGTCACCGACTGTGACCGGGGTGAGATGTCTGCTCCGTCCGTCCGTCTGCTGCAGGTCCGCGCTGAGATGTCCTCCGCTCCTGGCTGTAGGCACCGATGAAACCGGGACAGGTGTGGCATGGGACGCCTCACTGGGAGTTGGTTCCAAGACCAGTCCGGAGTCTGTGGTGGAAGCCACCCGCACGCGGGCTACCGGCTTCGCAGCTGGGGTGCGTTGCCCCTGATGGGGTCCGCCGGAACGCAGGGGTTCCGGGCAATCTGGTCTGATGTGACCAGGGCGGTTGCAGTTGTAGCACCGGCGCTCATGCCAGAGATCCCCCCGCCTTCGGTGGACTGCTGCCCACAGGCGGCCTCTGAGTCCACTGTGGGGTATTGGCAGACTTTCTGGCCGGTGCCGCCGCCACCGCCGCCTTGGCTACTGGTTTGGCGGTCATCAGGGCTCGGCTGGCCACATTGTCATCTGCAATCCTCGCCGCCTTCTGGTATGTCTTGGGCTTCTTGTCGTACACCCAAGCCCTCACCGCCGGCGGGCACTGCTGCATGAGCTGCTCCTGAAAGATGAGGTCCAGCAGGCGTTGGTAAGTCCGTGCCTCATAGCCCTCTACCCAGCGTATCCCGTACAAAGCCATGCGGGTCACGTAGGTAACATAGGACTCCTGGGGCTGCCTCTCCTCCTGCCGGAATTTACCCCGGTAGGCTTCAGGAGTAAAACCGTACTGAAACAATAACAGTTCTTTCAGGTGTTCGTAGTCATCAGCATACTCATCTGGAAGCGCCATCATTGCCTGCTTAGCCAAGCCGGACAGTAAGGGGTCCAAACGTTCAACCCTATGCTGGGGAAGCACTTTGTACCGCCGGCAGTGCGTTTCAAAGTTCTTTAAGGAACTGTCAATCTGGTCAGTGCCTTCCACGAACTTGGTGAGACTGCTGATCCAGTTTGAGTTCATCTGTGTTGGGTTGGACAGGGGGGCAATAAGCGGGTCTGTTCACTGCCATAGTGATAAACTGCAGCCGCTCCTCCGGTGTCCCTCTGTCTCCCCACCCAGTAATCAGTGCCAACATTTCAGGGGTGAACGGACTGGTAGCCGCAGCAACCAGTACCCCTCCTGTTGCACTGCTCCCGGGAGGTGCACTCGTTCCCCCCCCCCCGAGATTCCACCGCCCCGGCACTGGGTTCCTTCCCTGATCTCCGGGTGGCTGTAAAAGGGCAAGCTGAGCCGTATCCTGAGGCTCTGCAAGCCGGGCTTCATAGGGCCTCATGCAGAGAGCATCGTTATTTCAAATCTCGCCATTTTTTGTAGAATTTCGCGCAGAAAACTGCAGAAAATGGCGAGTTACGGAAAACGCGCCATTTTTTTTTCCTATTTCAAAATCTCGCCGCGCGGCTGGCGAGAACCTTCATCTCGCCAGTTTTAAAATTCTCCGAATGCAGAGAGGTACGAACGGCATGTAGCGGCTGTTCGCGCCAAGAAAATGGCGCGATTTTCTCATTTTTGCCGCGCCAGGAAAAGTTGGCAAGAAGATGGCGCTCGCCGCCTATAGTAAAGGGGAAAAAAAAATGCGCGATTTTTTGTTTACACATTTCTGAATCGCGCATCTTTCCCATTTAAACTCGCCACACGCATCCATGTTAAACATAGCAGAATTCGAACATTTCTGCATATGGAGAATAAAACTCTCCAAGAAAGCTACTTTTTATGAAATTCGCCAATTTGAAAATTCGATGCTCTCTGCATGAGGCCCTAAGTCACCGATTGCGTCAACCATGTCTGCGACCTCCTGGTTCTCATAGGGCAGTCCATATTCACGGCACTTGTCCTTCAGCTGAGCTCGGGTCCACATGTTGGATGAGCCTTCAGCCTCACTCATGGTTCAGTCGCAGCAGTGAGGTGGTGTTACAACTTGTGTTAACTGTTGCACTACTGCGTGTTCAATATCTTTAGTCCCAGGAACTTGCAATTACCATCAAGTTCCTACTATGTTACAGTATCCCGCAGTATACTGTAACACAGGTCCAGTTCAATCCCGCCGCTTGCCACCAGTTAATTATAGAGCTTGTCACGGTAGCTTATGACAAGATATAATGAACACCAAGTATCTGTGTTGAACTGAACGAGGCTTAGATATAATAAAATATAATTTATTCCTTAAATAAGGTGAACACAGCAATATAGTACAATTAACAGGCAAGAAGATAACACTTACTTAGGGTTGGGGAATGGAGAAGTATCCAATAGCAATTCTCCAGCAGTCCAGTGACATTCAAGATGGAATCAGAAGCACAACTCCAGCAATCCAGTGACATTCAAGATGGTATCAGAAGCACAACTCCAGCAATCCAGCACAACTAAAAACTGTAGGGTTGACACAGTTTATATACCTGTGCAACCCTATTCTTAACATTGAACACAGCCTATTGGTGAACAATTATCTGTATCCACTCTCTAATGTGGAGACACAGACTAACAGACCAACCCATGCCCTCAGGTAACAATTAGACTGGCAGAGTTTATTGATTGACTAATACTTAATCCCTAGACATTGGGTAACAATCAAGGCAGTTACTTTTTGATCACCGTGCTTAGGCTACTCAGCCGTCTGCCCTTCATGACTTATTAGCCTAGCAAATGGCGTCTGCATTTTCAGAACAGATCCAAAATAAAATACATATACACTTTAATATCTACACATATTAATAAGTTCCATTCTGATGGGCTCAGTGGGTCGACCTTTGCCAGTTTTTAATGCCTACAGTGACTCCACATATTGGCCAAATATGAACTCTCTGCGACCTCCAGAACTGGAGATACAGAAATGCACTTTAAAACATTAAAATACATGCTTATAATGAAACATGGGAACAGGGGAACATACATTTTCAAGGTACAACAAGGTGCAAACCTCATCCCTGGACCACAGTCCAGTTAACCCCTTGTCTCTCTGGTGAGGTCAAGGGATGGCCATATGGGGTGCAACCCCTTTAATACCGGGCCACCCCCTTTCTCCCTCTACACCCACATGCGCCCAAAACTGCCGAAAACGGCCCACATCTGCCCGCGATTTGCCCGCATCTGCCCGCGATTTTAAAAATCCCGCGGTGGCAGCCGCAGGAGGTTAAAAGCGGCCACCACTGTATTTCCTGCCATCTGACCGAAGGCCACGTGTGGCATATTGAGTAGCAATAAAGGCCCCAGGCCCCCACCTGAGCAACAGGTGTCAATCTGGGGCCTAGTTAAGTACTGTGTAACGGACTTTTTGGACCCACCCACTCTCACATTGGCCCCTATGGTCTAACTGGTCCCCATTACATGGATGTGTGTTGTGGTGCACCTGCTGCCTTACAGGACTCCTGAGTCTCCCGCATGATGTTGGTGGGGATATCAGCATGACAGGCACTGAGGTAGTGTGCTTAGAGTCCTACTTACATACGATGCAGCGCCTCCACCTCATCAAGATCTCTGCGTCCGCAGGGGGATGTGTCTGATGAGGACCTCCTCTGTGGTGCCTCCTTCTGTGCAATGACTCCACACATACACAGCAAGGGTCTTAAGAAACTGGGCATCTTTATTGTCATCATAGGCAGACTACCCCTCACAGCGGTCGTGCTCAGCCGCTCATTCCTTTGCTGCACATCCCTTCAGACGGTTCTTCCCTCCCAATGAAGTTGGGTCACCTCTCCCCTCAGGGAGATCACCACCTGTGTCAGGTCCCTGATCACAGTGCAGATACTATTGACTATATCTGACAGCCTTAACTGCTGCAGACCTCCAGAACTGGACCATCACAGATCCCTTTGAACTTGAACTCCATCCACTACAATCACACTTGACTAACACACTAACTTTGGGAAGTGCTGTGTCTTATATAGACTTAGAAAATAGCCACACCTCTTGTGTCACTAATAGTGGACACAGAGTATGTTACCACTCCCCTTGTGTACATATGACACTTCCCCCGGGGTGTGAGGGCAAACCTCCATAATTGATGCTGGCAATCCTGTATACTTACCAGGTTTACTGCCAGCATGAGAAAGGACTGTGTAGATGGACGTTCACAGAGGTACACAATTGGAGGCTTTTATAAGGTGAAATTATAATAAGGCTTTATTGTGCCTTTTCCTTTTTATCAGGAAATCATCCAATCACAGGGGGGGGGAACAAAGCTTAATTCACTTGGGAGTATTTCTAGTGAAATCCCATGCAATTCACAACTCCTAGTTAAGCAGGTCTCCCAGGCCAAAACACATAGCATGACATACGCAGATATAAGAAGTCTCTTTAGAATGAAAGTCTTATCTGTTAGCTGCTGTAGAGTAAGCTTTTCTGCTCTCCTGGAACCGCACCCGTGCATGCACAGAAAATCAGCATCCAGGTTTAGAAGTCTTATTTGGTGTCTTGCAATCAGCTCTGCTGTTTCTTCTTGACAGAGCTCAAGACATGTGGTGTCTCCAAAGGTCAGCTCTCATTCAGAGCTAAGGAGTCACTTCCTGTCTCAAAGGCAGGCTTTTTCTACCACCTCTAATCAGGCAGGTGGTGTTAGTTAATTTGCTACCAGCAGTTTAACCACCACACTGCTGAATTAGAGGCACATTTTTGAACAGGGATAAGTCCACTGTTACATACCTCCCTTGTTTGTGGGAAGCTTGGGCTTAACACGGCCAAAGCCCATCCTTCCACTCTCATTCGAGATCTTTCTGTGACTTGAATGAGAGTGGATGGAGGAAGAGAACCCTCTGTCCCGCTGGGATTGGAGCCCTTTCTCCAGTTTATTTTTGTCTCCTCCCGAAGGTGCTTGAGATCAGCACTCCTCAGTCACTCGAGGAGGACTTTTTCCACGTAAAGTCTTTTTATCGCGTGCGCGGTCATGAGATTTCTGTTGCGTCGGGCACTCCTCTTTTTGTAGACAAAGTGTATGGCAACAGTTGTAGAGCAGTTAGGACTAGCCCTTAGAGTTTTCTGCTCTTGAAGCGGTCTTTCTGCAGTTTCTCCACACCAGGGAGTCGCCAGTTCAGCTTCTTTGGGACTGAGTTACACCTCCACCTCCTTTTCCAGAGAACGTCCTATTTTTTCAGCTTCCTCAGCTAAGGATTCTTCTGGCTTTGATTCTGCACTCCTACCTCTGTTGCCTGTTGGGCAGCTGTAGGTTTGGCTAGTGCTTTCTTAGGTGGCTCAAACTTCGTAATTTTGTTTTGAAGTTGCGTGGAGTCCCCAACTCTCACTGTACCCTTGTCCTCGCGGGCATTAGTTACTATGGGATACTGGTGCTTGGGCAGAGCCAATACCTTTTTCCGTATTGGAGGAATCTGTAAGTTAGTGGCCTGCAGAGTCTCAACCTGTTTGAGTGCGTCTTGCAAGTCTCTTCTCAGGGAATATATCTGCGCACTTTGATTCCTCTGAGTCTGTATCAGAGTCTCCTTCATATTCTGGAGCTCTGTAATTTTTGTCGTCAAGGTTGCCGCTGCGTCTGTTTTCTCCTTGGTGTACTGACTCAAGGGAATGGAACAGTCTCTCTAGCTCTTGCTCCAGTTTCTGGGCTTTCTCATGCTCCCTCTCATACAGAGTCACCTGGTATCGAAGCTCTGCTTCCAGTGATGCTCTGAAGACATGCAGCGTGGCCTTTAGCTCCTCATACTGCTCTGTGGAGACGTACTGGGTATTCAGACGTTCCTGCAGCGCTTGTACCTCTTTAGCAGCCTGCAGTTTTTCTTCCTGCAGCGTTTGCTGCTTCTCCTCAGCATACTGGAGGTGTGTACGCAGACCTTGCAGTTGGTTCTGCAGTCGGTGCTCTGCTTCAAACTTTTCCTTGACTTCTTCTGTCAACTGAAAATTTTCTTCTTTCAGTTTTAAGTTTTCTCTTTTTAATCTTGAATTTTCTCTTTTTTCAGTCTCTGTATTCTTCAGGGCTTCTTTGCAGTCCTCCTTCCATTTACGCACATCTGCTTTGAGAATGACACTCTCCTGGCGTGAGACTTCCTTCTCTAGGTTGAGGGTCTGAACCTCCTTCTGAGAGACTTTGAGATCTGTATCAAGATTACCAATAGTTTTTTTTAGCAATGTCCAGCTCCTCAGTGAGACTGTGTAGTTCCTTTCTGGAAACTTCCAGGTCTGTGCAGCAGCTGTTGGTCTCATGATGTGAGGCATCAAGTGCTCTGCGGAGTGTCTGAACCTCTTTCTGAGATACGTCCACTTCTATCCGGACACTGTTGACCTCCTGTTGTGAGGCATTCAGCTCTATACGAAGAATGTGAACCTCTTGCTGGAAGACTGTCATCTGCTTCAGTGCCTCCTCATACTTCCGCTTTAGCGTAGCCACCATTTTATCAGATTGGCTCTGCTTTTTATCCATGGTGGAAATAGTAGCCTTTGCAGTATCTAGCTCAGTCTTGAGATCCTCCAATTCGGTCTTGGTCGCAGAGTAAATTGCGAGCACAGTCTTCTGTAGCTCAGCATTATTTTCTCTCTCCCTTTCCAATTCTTCACAGAACAGATCACAGTCACGCCTGGCAATTTTCAGGGCGTCTTCAGGGCTGGTCAAGGGATCGTAACTCACTGGTTCTGGCTCCGCTTCCCTGGGATGACTGGTTGAGCGTTCCTCACTGTTGGCACCGGACAGACACTTCTTTGGGGTACACGACTTCTGCCTTGGGCCCTCTGGATATTCGGTTAACCGTGGGACGAATTCTCCATTTTCTCTAGGCCGCAGGGCAACTCGGTCCCCCTTTCCCTCCAAAGGATCTGCGGACGTGTCTGTTCCTTCCACGGTAAGTGAAGAACTGCTTTTCTTTTTCCGCCTTTTTGATTTGGATTACACCGTCCCTTCAGGGATATTGGGGTCTCCATCTTCATTTGAAATTTTAGCAGCTTCATTATATACGCCAGGCTTTTCTTGCAGTTGCTTTAGCTGACAGAAATATTGGGTGATCTGCTGCTCCCGCTCTGTCTCCTGCTGATCATATTCGTCAAAGGGAGCGGTCTTTTCTGTTCGTGCTGAGTTCAGGCACCCCCACCATTCTTGGGGTGTTTTGTGGGTGTGACTCGGTTCGGGTTCCCCGTAAGAGATGTCTTCCTCTTTATTGGACTGGAAGGGCCATTTTCCGTGAGGTAGGGTTCATTACAGGAACGCTGCATCTTGTCCTCCATTTTTAGGCTATCAGGTGTAATTTTCTTCCTGACCTCAGGAGGCACTATTGCAGCTGTTGCCACTGTATTTGCTAGAACCCCCAATTGTGGTAGTCCTACAGATGGGCATATTTTGCTTGTAGAGGTCGTAGCTCTCACAGGCATCTCTGTAGACTTTTTTTTTCAATATCAGCAGTACTGTGCATGCATTTTCTCTTATCAGGTATACAAGGTGTGCAGTTGCTAGGTAAAAAAGTCTATTTGCTCTATACCATTTACTTGCTATGTGTAAACTCTCCGCTTCAGCAACAGAATTTTGGTTTTCTGCCTGAGTTCAGTAATTTTCAGTCTCATCTTTGGGTATTATGGCATTCACACTTCACACTTTGGGTGTCTGTTTTTTGCTCCCAAGATAGATATAGGCAGACTTTTTTTTTTTACTTGCAGAAAAAAAAATTTTTTTGCAGTGGACTATTCCTTTCATTCTCGGCAGGGTGACTCAACATTCAGCAATTGGTTTTGAAAAACCTTTTACACAGTTCAGAAATCACTTTTTCCCCTATAGGGCAATTTTACACTCAGCATTTGTTTGCTAAAAATTCCCTTGCTTCAGCACAGTCTTGTATCAATTTTCACACCTTTCTGCATATACTCCATTCACAGCTGGTAGCCCTATGCGGTTTGGCAACCTTTATTTGCAAAATCAGTACCACTCGTGGGTCATCATCTGTATTCACTGCTTCAGCGAAACTTTTGAAAACAACAAACACCTATCCCTTTTTAAGGGCTGACTCACTTCTTGAACCCTGACTATGGCTGGAAGGCAAAACCCCTATTTCAATGACCATATTACACTTTGTGATAGGCAAAATAAGGTTTAGCTACTTCAGCAGTCTCTTCTGGGTTTTTGTAAGTTTCAGTGCAGTGTGTATCCCTTTAACTCTGATCTCTGCTGCATGAGGTTTTTTTTTTTTTTCTCAGACTGTTTGTAGGCAAAAAGCATAAAAAAAATTTCACATAAAAATCTCCGGTCCTTTTTAACTTCAAAGACACCTCTTGTCCCACCTCGGACACCAAATGTAGACGGACGTTCACAGAGGTACACAATTGGAGGCTTTTATATGGTGAAATTATAATAAGGCTTTATTGTGCCTTTTCCTTTTTATCAGGAAATCATCCAAACACAGGGGGGGGGGGAACAAAGCTTAATTCACTTGGGAGTATTTCTAGTGAAATCCCATGCAATTCACAACTCCTAGTTAAGCAGGTCTCCCAGCCCAAAACACATAGCATAACATAAGCAGATATAAGAAGTCTCTTTAGAATGAAAGTCTTATCTGTTAGCTGCTGTAGAGTAAGCTTCTCTGCTCTCCTGGAACCGCACCCGTGCGTGCACAGAAAATCAGCATCCAGGTTTAGATGTCTTATTTGGTGTCTTGCAATCAGCTGTGCTGTTTCTTCTTGACAGAGCTCAAGACATGTGGTGTCTCCAAAGGTCAGCTCTCATTCAGAGCTAAGGAGTCACTTCCTGTCTCAAAGGCAGGCTTTTTCTACCACCTCTAATCAGGCAGGTGGTGTTAGTTAATTTGCTACCAGCAGTTTAACCACCACACTGCTGGATTAGAGGCACATTTGTGAACAGGGATAAGTCCCCTGTTACAGACTGTATACCATTTTTATACATGGCTGCATTCTCCCCCTGGTGAACCCCAACGTCCCGGCTGGGATCTAAATTTGCAGGACCTTCCTCCAGGCAGCACTGCAACACATAACCAACAGCATAATATATATAAAAATACATTATACAGTTTTATCTTTTCATCATGATACATAATCACAAACAGTGCCTGCTGACCAGCAGAATGCACTGCTCCTAAGGAGAATCCCACTCTACCATACTAATAGTAGTGCCTAGGATCTGGCTTTTGCACCTCCCTACCAGTGATGTCTTTAACAGTTACACTGTGTTCTCTGGGCAGCCCACTTTCTGGCCTATACTGTACCCGGTGCATATAGATGTTGCGCCTAACACTCCACACCCTCATCAACTGAGTGATCCTCTCCTCTGTTTTGAAACCAGCGTACCCACCAGATTTATTCATAATGTAATCCTCGATGGTTTCCCTCAGCCACGCATTTCTCCCATCCTCGATCTCCTGCATCAAGGGCTCTGGTACATAAGGGTACTCCAACCCATGAGACTTTTTATACTTTGTAACAATGGCCCTTTCAGCCTTGCTGGTCCTACCCACGACAATGGCTCATTTGGTTCAACGGGGTCTCTAAATATGGCTATCCCCTTGGGATCTACTACTCCGGAGTGAATATCATGCCATCGTAGGCGAAGTTCCTCCAAACGTTCCTCGTCCGTGAACTCCCCAACTCCCCACCAATAATCTACGATCCCTTCTCTCCTCAAGGTAAATCGTGTGCGGTCCAGCCAGGCCTCATACCCCTCAATACAGGGAAAAGGGAGACCAAAATGCACACCAGCACAAACGGAGCAGGAAGAACCCAGGACAAAAAAAAATGATTAAAAGGGCACTTTAATGTGGCAAAAGACCCATCCAATGCATTTCGAACGTCGCAGCGTTCTTTTTCAAGGATAAAACACAATGTGATAACATCCATTATATACCCTCTTACCTGTGGGCCATTTCGCGCCAAAAATCAGAACCTGATGATGTCATAACAGAGCGACTCAGTGCCGATCTAAGGGCAAAAGGAAGTACCAAAGGCAGTGTGGCCATCTTGGATGTGGGCAAACATAGGAACACAATAACAAAGCTTTATTGACCATTCCAGCAGAACAAAATACATTGCTGCTAACTGGACAAGCATATTTAAACGAAATAAAGCTATATTAAACTAAACTAATGCTTAATAAAGGGTACTATTATATCAAGAAAAATCATGAACAAGGTGGATTAAAAAACTAGCTGTGTTGCAACTAAGTTATATACAAAAAAAAGTTAAAAATAAAAACCTCTAGACATGATTAAAAAAATGTGCAAGAAAAGTAAATTTAAAGACATATTACACATACATACTGCATAACACAGATTGTGTACCTAAATCATAGGAACCAGGGAAATACAACCATTATAAAATATGAAGTATTATCCACAAGATACATCAAAGAACAATTTAAGCTTACATATTAGCATAATATTTGCATGATAAGGCATAAGTTCAAAGGTTATAATGATAAGAATATAATGTCCAATATAATGACAATTGTCTTATTTAATCTGTATTACCAACTAATTACACCATAATACGTCTATCACAAAAATGTTTACAAAAAATGTGTTAGTTGCCAGTCAATGTTCAAGCCCATAGGGAAGCGCGTTTGGAGAGTGAAGATCCAATACGCCTCCCTACGGTCCAGAAGGTTGATATGATCACCTCCTCTAGATTTAGAAATAACTGATTCAATCCCCAAAAAGGAAAAATTATTAATTCCTCCCTGACCACATTCAGTGAAATGTTTTGAGACTGGATGATTAGTGTCTCTCAATTTTATGAGCCTTAAATGCTCTAACATCCTGACCTTAAGGGCTCTAGTCGTCCTCCCCACATACCTCTTGCCACAACCACATGTTATGAGATAAATCACAAATTGACTTTTACAATTTATAAAACTGTTAATCTTAAATTCCTTATTTGGTAATATATTCACACCATGTGGCGGTGGCAAGGCAAACTGGAAAAAACTTTTGGCAGGCTTCATGTGTTTACATGCACTACAAGAGCCACATTTGAAGGAACTCCTAGTGATAAAAGGTTTTTTGAGACCAGAAGATTTGAGTTCACTTGGTGAAACATGAGATCCAATTGTTCTCGCTCTACGATATACAAAAGTAGGACCAGAATCCACATATTTTTTAAGGACAGTGTCCATGGATAAGACATTCCAATGTTTTGAAATTATAGAGTTTACTTTTCCACTTTGTTTACTAAATTGTGAAATAAAAAGAGGACATTTGTTTTTTAATTCTGTCAGTCCATGTGAGTCCTGTTTAATACCAATTGTCTTAACATTGTTAGCAAGGCGAGAATCTCCAATTGGATGTGTGGGCAACAATGATGCTCTCTCTGTATGTAATGCATTTTCAAATGCAATTGCTAAATGTGATTTGGGGTATCCCCTTTCCAAAAATCTCCTTGTAAGTTCCTCAGACTGAGAAAGGAAACCACTCATAGTGGAACAATTCCTTCTCAGTCTGAGGAACTGTCCCCTTGGTATGGCCTTTATGACATGGGATGGGTGGCAGCTGTTCGCCCTAAGAAAGGTGTTCCTGGCATTTTGCTTCCTATAAACATACGTTTGGATTTTTTTGTCTATGTCTACAAATAATTGTAGATCCAGAAATTCAATGTGATGGAAATGAAAATTTAATGTAAATCTTAGATTATAATGATTATTATTAAGATAAGATACAAAAGTGTGAAGTGTAGTGACATCCCCCCTCCAAATAATAATTAAGTCGTCCACAAATCTTTTATAAAAAACAATATTGTGACGAAATAAATTAGTGCTCGAATAAATAAAAAGTGCTTCCCACCATCCCATAAATAAGTTCGCAAAAGAAGGAGCAAAACTTGTACCCATAGCAGTGCCAATAAGTTGCAAATAAAACTTACCATTAAATGTGAAAAAGTTGTGCGTGAGTAAAAAGTGTATAGCGTCCAAAATAAAAGCCGATTGAAAAATTGATATTTCTGGTATCTCAATAAATTGGCGGACCGCTGCCAAACCATGGTCATGTTGTATAACAGAATACAGAGAGGTAACATCAAGTGTTACCCACAGGTAATCATTACCCCATTTAACATTTTTGATCTGATCAAGAAGATCACCAGAGTCCCGTATAAATGAGGGCAATTTCCTAACAAATGGCTGAAGAAAACCATTAACATATCTTGACAGACCATCTCCCAAAGATCCAATACTAGAGACAATGGGACGACCTGGAGTGTCGACCAATGTCTTGTGGATCTTTGGGAGATGGTGGAAGATAGGAATAATGGGATGAGATGGAATAATGAATTTAACCTCGTCCTTCGACAGAACTTCCATAATAACACCTGAGTCAACCAGTTCTACAAGGAACTCCAAGAATTGCGGTGTGGGGTCGGCGGATAGTACACGATAGGACCGGCCATCATCCAGTTGGCGTAATGCCTCCCTGATGTAACCGTCTCTGCCCTGCACCACCACCGCACCCCCCTTGTCCGCACTCTTAATGACCAATGCAGAATTATTTTTCAAAGATTTTAAAGCTAAACGTTCACTTTGATTCAAATTGTCATGATCTATATAGGATAGGGAAAATCCCTGAGCTAGAAGACGAAGGTCTCTTATAACCAGATTTTCAAACATAGTCAGAAATTGACCCTTGACATGAGTGGGGTAGAACACAGAACTCATTTTTAGGCCTGAATTCCATTCAGAAAATGTAGGAATATTAACATCATCAACCGTCTGTTCAGATAAAAGATCATTCATATCTTGCAGGGTACAAAAATCATTAAATGTATGTAAAGCAATAGATACCGGAGGAACAGAGTCGGATGAGGGGACATCACTCTCGGTAGCGTGTGATGGCCCCCCATCTAAATCCTCATCTCCGGTCGACCTAGTAACATTTGGAATAAAATTGTCAAAAAACTTTTTCAAGGATAATTTCCGAACAAACTTATACACATCAATAGTGGTCCCTAAATATGGCTGTCCCCTTGGGATCCACTACTCCGGAGTGTATATCATGCCATCATAGGCGAAGTTCCTCCATACGTTCCTCGTCCGTGAACTCCCCAACTCCCCACCAATAATTTACGATCCCTTCTCTCCTCAAGATAAATCGTGTGCGGTCCAGCCAGGCCTCATACCCCTCAAACTTGGGCGCCCCCACCACCTGGTCTCTCTCTCCCTGACGCTCTCTGGTACCGCCACTGGACCCTCACTGTCCTCGGGCTCTCCCCCAGACGATATCCCTGATGTACCAGTGGATCTAGAATTTGACCCCAAACGCTTAGGCCTACTTGTGACACTCATTAGACTGGTACATTCACTGGGACATGATGATACCTTCCGCATATACATTCCTCCCCCGACCCATCATCGGATGTAAAACAATCGCCCAAGTCCAGGTTCTCCCCAGTCCGTTCTTCGGAAGTGGTCCGGGACTCCCCAGACAACCCTTGGCTAGACTGGGACCCAGATGAGGAAGTGACAGGGGCAGGTGTCTTAACTATGGCCGGGGGTTGGGCATAGGGGAACGCTATCAGTCGAGGCGGGGCTACGACCCGCAACTTTTCGCTACCTTGCCCGGTACCATCGGACTGGCATTCCGGCTCACCGTCTCCCGATTCCCAGGCTTCCACATGGCCTGCCAGCTCTTCCCGGACGTCTCAGGCGACCTGATGCAGCTCGTTGGTCGCAAGGACGCGGCCATCTTCCACCCGGCTCCGCTGTATCCGCCGGATGTGACATCGTCAATCTCGCGGGACTCACCGCCGCCATCTTGGGTTGGGCTCCCCACCGGAACCTCTTCCTCCAGAACGACATCCGCCGCCAGAAGTGAAGGTCCTGCTCTCCGCTCCGCTCGGGCCTGGGCTAGGCCTTCTTTCGCCGTCACCACCACCGGCGCCTGTGGAGGGTAGGGATGTGGCTCACCGCTGCGTCGGTTCGGGATGGGTTCTTCTCCGCCTTCCGCTCCGCCAGTCACCACGGCCGTGGGATCCTCCGCTCTAGTTGTCTCCGCACCGGCGATCTCGGCACCACTGGACTCAGCTCCGCCGCGACACAGGTAAGGCCTGCTTCTTCCGCAGTACCGCTGTAGGGGTCCGCCGGTAGGCGCATCACCACCGACGTCGGGGTCGCTTGTTCCTCGTCCGAGGAGCCGAACTCCGACTCGGGGATTGGCACTCCTGCAGGGGACCGATGGTGAGGTTCCGGGTTCTCACCGCGGTTGTAGGCCCCTTTCCATGCTCCGTCGATATCATCAGGAGCGATCCCCATTCTCCGAGATCAACAGGTTCTTTCGTGGCCGAGGGCGAGGCTTCAGCTGTCAGTTTAGCTGTGTCTGCTCCCGCCTCCACGATCTGCCCTGGTACGAAGGGCTGCACGGCCCACAGATAATGGATGCTACATTGGGGGCACCTAGCTGTTGTGCTGGCTACGCCACCCGGTGTCGGCACTGCATACAGAGGCATTTTATGATTTCTTTATCACCCGCCTTGAGCACCAGGAAGCCTCCTGGTAATGAGTAAGGGTGAGCTAGAATGTCCATCTCTTTCTCTGCTTTGCTGGCCATGCTGATTACAGGAGACACTTTCTGTAGTGGTCTTGCCTGTTCGCCAGCTCCTCGCAACTGAAGGGCAGGGGTCGGTTTGTTAACTCCTCCCTCAGCCAACTCCACTCTCATTTGGCACAATTGGAAACTACTCCCCCTGGTAGATATTAGGGGAGGGTCCCACAGATTCACTGGGTGACCCAGCACTGGCTTTGAACTTGTTACTGTCCATGAAGGCGCGGCCACAGCTTTCGCGCCATACCCCCCAGCAGGGTGGGGTTCTTTGCTTGGCGCCAATCCCGGCCAACTCCTTGCAACTCTTGCATGTGCAGAATTTTCTGCACTCAGCCCACGCGGTCTCCCAGGGAAGATGGAGCCGCCATCTTGATTTGCTCGGCCATTCACAACAGCAATTGAGGTAGATTTTTGGTTATAGCTCACCGTCTGGCAAGCAGATTCTCCGTTTTCACCACACACAACCACAATGTCCTCAACACTGTCCTCCAGGGTAACACCCCGCGGTCCTAGGCAAGACCAAAACGGCGCGGTCATCGCCTTAGCGCCATTCCACAACATGCTGGCAAAAGTTCCTTCTGCAGCTTGTTCTTCAGTAGTACGCACACCACGTGCGCTCCCTCCATCAGCCGCGCTCCGCCATCTTGGACTCTCCGCACCGCACGGAGCTTCCCTTCTTGCGGTCGCCACCTTTTCACTGTGTTTATTCATATCGCACATGGAGCTCCTCTCTGCGGGGCTGCTGCCATTCTGATGCAATAAAGAATGCCACGATGTACCACCTACGTGTACCTAATGTATGTCTGACTCCTGTGCACTACCTCAGGCTAGGCTCACTCTCTCTGTGTATGCTGTGTCCACCTTCCTCCCAGTCTGTGCTCTGCGGTAAGTGTTCTGGAACTGGTTAACTATGGCTTCTCCATGCAGTACTAGGGCGTCTACCTACTGTTGGCCAGCCAAGCGCAGACCCTCTCCAGGATTCCTGACCCTTGTTAACAGGCTATCCCTTCAGGCATCCTACCAACTACAGTAGCTGCCTCAAGGTGACTAGAACAGCTATAGCCCTGTCTCCAGACCCACTTAACTCCACTCAGGATCCTAGGTTGTCCCTGAGAGCTGACAATTCCATCAGGCCCCTGACTACCCCTAGGCTCCGTCCCAAACACAGCACTGACTCGCAGCATACACTCTCCTGTTTCCTAGTGTGCCTAGCAAAAGCCTGTCCTGTTGATAGGTCTCTCAGCAGCTCGCCTCCAAATGTAATGGACTTTTTGGACCCACCCAATCTCACACTGGCCCCTATGGTCTAACTGGTCCCCATTACATGGATGTGTGTTGTGGTACACCTGCTGGCTTACAGGACTCCTGAGTCTCCCGCATGATGTTGGTGGGGATATCAGCATGACAGGCACTGAGGTAGTGTGCTTAGAGTCCTACTTACATCCAATGCAGCGCCTCCACCTCATCAGGATCTCTGCGTCCGCAGGGGGATGTGTCTGATGAGGACCTCTTCTGTGGTGCCTCCTTCTGTGCAGTGACTCCACACATACACAGCAAGGGTCTTGTGAAACTGGGGATCTTTATTGTCATCATAGGCAGACTACCCCTCACAGCGGTCGTGCTCAGCCGCTCATTCCTTTGCTGCACATCCCTTCAGACGGTTCTTCCCTCCCAATGAAGTTGGGTCACCTCTCCCCTCAGGGAGATCACCACCTGTGTCAGGTCCCTGATCACAGTGCAGATACTATTGACTATATCTGACAGCCTTAACTGCTGCAGACCTCCAGAACTGGACCATCATAGATCCCTTTGAACTTGAACTCCATCCACTACAATCACACTTGTGCTGTGTCTTATATAGACTTAGAAAATAGCCACACCTCTTGTGTCACTAATAGTGGACACAGAGTATGTTACCACTCCCCTTGTGTACATATGACACCTCACCAGGGTGTGAGGGCAAACCTCCATGATTGATGCTGGCGATCCTGTATACTTACCAGGTTTACTGCCAGCATGAGAAATGACTGTATACCATTTTTATACATGGCTACAACTGTATAAAGCATGCCTGATTGTACCTTTTTGTCTATCCCACCATCTCGTCCCCGTTTTTTGGTTTTCTGTATCCACTGCCCACCTCTTCCCTGATTTTTGAAAACAAAAATAAACGGCAACTAAAAAATTAAATAAATAAATGTTAACTCCTAAGGGGCACGTGTCTAAAAACAGAACTCCATGTATAATACAGTTCTACATAAGAAAAACAATAAAGGTCTGTGTTGTGCGCTGTAAAGGTTAAATAAAAGGTTCAGATTTTGTGTTTTCTTGCTTGCTGACTGCACACTGTTGTCCACTGGCTGATCATTCTTGTTCACTAGCTGATCACTTTCCTCCTCCAGGTGATCTCCAAGAAATTATGTTATTGCTTGACTGAGTATACAATGGTATACTGAGTATATTTACAGGCAGTCCTCGGTTATCCAACACAATGCGTTGTCGAAAATAGCGTCAGATAGTGAAGCCTCGGAAAGTGAAACCCATTTTCCCATAGGATCACTGTTATACATTGAGATTCCGTTCGTGACGGACGTTTGTAATACACAATGACCCAGAATATTGTACTCGGGCAGTAATATATGCAGTGCACACAGTAATTAGGATGTATAAAGATTATATTTATTGAATACAGTACTGTATAATAAAATGATATACCGTACAGTATGAGCAATATCAATTATTGGAGGAAGCAAGGTGATTGGGGGGTATCTTGGAGGGGATTGGGAAGGACTTCTTGGAGGGGATTGGGAAGGACTTCTTGGAGGTGATGTAGTTTACTGTAGTTTACTACTCCCAGGAGTCCTAGGTGGAGTGGATGTTTTGGTTCTCTTGAAGAAGCTCTTTAACAAAGTCTGGACAGAAGCTTTCCTTTTCTGCCTGTAGCAGCTGATTACTGTTGGTTGGACATTCCTCGACTGATTGAAGAACTTGTTCAATGTTGGGGTAATTTTCCTCAAATATGGCCAGGGCGCTAACAATGTGCTTAAATGGCTCACTCAACAGTTTTGTTGTTATGGATTTACGAGGAGGAACTGTTGTGCCTCCTCATCTGAAATGTTTTGCTGTTCTAATTGTAGGAGGTCTTGACTGCTTAACTCCTTAGACTGCGCTTATAGTGCCAGCGACGGCAACAGCGCCGTTGCGTCAAAACAAATGCATTGCTGCCGTCGCGTGCCCTTATAGTAAGCGCAACGCGGTGGTGCGATGGAGCGACGGCTTGGTCGCGATTGCTGGAACTCATCTCAATTTGATTTTTCCAGCGACCGCAGCCTGACGTCACTGTCATGTCGCCGGCACTATAAGCGTAGCCTTAGAATGTGATGCCAGCAAGTCGTCAATATCCTCTGTTGCCACCTCTTAAGTTGAGATCTTTACCCATTTCCACAACACATTGAGTAACCTCTGCAACTGTCTGTAATGCCTTGGAAATCAGAGACAAAATCAGGGCACAATTTACGCCAAACACCATTTAAATTGGATTGTTACACCTCGTTCCTTGCCTCACCGATGTTTTTCACTGCATGCAGAATATTGAAACCATTCCAAAATTATTTTAAGGTTGGTCCTCCTTCCTCATCAGTTGCCCTGATGGCCTGGGCAAATGTTCGCCTAAGATAGTAGGCCTTCAAGGAAGCAATAACCAAAACAAAACAAGAAAAATAAACCTAGTATGGGCACTCAACTGATAATGTATAGATGAATGTTAAAAATATTGTTTTAATGTCCACCAAGATAATAAAATAATGGGTATTAAAAACAACTTAGATGCAACTGGGATCCTAGTGAGAGTTCTATGAATGGACTCTGGATCCAGTACCAGTACTTATGCTGACCCGAGTTTCTCTACTAACAAAAGCACGGGTTCTGGCTACACTGTTGCTACACCGTTTCCTGCCTCTTAATATATCAAGATCATATATCAGATCTCCCGGTTTCTCTGAGCGCTCACACAGGCTTTTCTTAATTTACCTCACCTATTACTGAGATTTATTGGCAACCATATTAGATTGTTAACTATAGGAAATACTTAGTGGAAGATTTTGATTGTGCCACGTTCTAACATACCCAGATCGTGGCTCTTCCTCCTACCCCTACCTGACCTTTTGGTGACCGTCTTTAATGAACCCCTCTCATACCACAAACTTATCTTGGGACATTCTGGCTAATTACTCTATATATTTACTCTAGTCTACACACGTACATAGTGATCTATCAGGTATAACCAATACACTGGGATACCTTCCGGTTGCCTAAAAGTACTATCAGTATTAGTCATACTTTGCTTCAACTATCATTCACCTCAGTGTTGCGATTGTTACACGGACAGCACTAACACGAGGCCTTCTGAACAGAGTATTTGTACTTGCTTTCCATACATTTATATGCATTTAATTCCAAATAGCCATTGAGGTCATGTAAACACTGATAGGTACCAGTTCAAATATTCATACTTCTAGTATTAATCAGCAAGTGTATGACTTATGGCAGGGGTGTGCAAACTTTCTGTGCTGCGCCCCCCTGCCTGCCCGTGTTCGTGCCTCCCCCCTTACCTAATATCAAGTGTCAAATGACGCACGGGGTCATGTGACGTCACGTGACCCCTGCTGCATCATTTGACGCACATTGCTAAGGCGACGCACACGTCGCATGACCCCGCGGCGTAATTTGATGCCGCGTTGCCATGGCGACGCATCGCTGAAGATAAGATAGGAGACGTCCGCGCCCCCCTCCCAGAATAATCTTGCGTCCCCCACTTTGTACACCCCTGGCTTATGGTGTTGATTTTTTTCAGTTTGTATTTACCATATGTTCCCTAATTCTTGGGAACAAGTGATCATTATGCTCTGATCCTATCTCTGATGTTTACCTTTGTATAGGTGACCGACATACTCGGGTCACCACATGTACTGCTACTGGATCCAGAGTCCATTCATAGAACTCTCACTAGGATCCCAGTTGCATCTAAATTGTTTTTAATACCCATTATTTTATTATCTTGGTTGACATTAAAACAATATTTTTAACATATTCATCTATACATTATCACTTGAGTGCCCATACTAGGTTTCTTTTTCTTGTTTTGTTTTGATACTCACGCTACCTAGAGGTGCACCACTGATTTCATACACACTTACTAGCTATAGCGGGGGCTCTTGTCTAGGAAGCAATAACCCCCTTGTCCATATGCTGGATCAATGAGGTGGTGTTGGGGGGCATGAACACCACCATAATGTTTGGATGAAAGTCGTCCAGGAAAACGGGATGGCCAGGACCATTGTCCAGGAGTAGCAATGCTTTAAAAGCAATATAATTCCACAGCAGGAACTAAATGGTGTTGGAACCAGTCCTCAAAAAGATTCCATGTTACCCATGCCTTACGTTAGACTTCCAAATCACTGGAAGCGTTGTCTTTGCATAACCCTCATGTAACCCCTCTTTATTTGGCCATAACTCGGTATATGAGGTGGGGGCCTGAGTCTGCTTACTATAGCAACCCTCACTCTTGAGTGGGATCAGCAATAAGGGGGACCCCACAGTAGTCTACATATAACAGTTTTATGAATAATATTGACAGGTATTATACACAACACAATTGATAACACCCCAGAACTACCCTGCGCATGTGTTGGTGAGTGTTTGAATCACTGTACCCAGCCTCCCAGTCCTGTGGGAGCAGGCAGTACTATGTGATACATGTATCTTGTTGGAGCTCATAGGCTGTGGACCTGGTACAGCCATCCGCGCTCCTCCGTGCTGAGGCTCGCCTGCTCAAGCCGGAGAGATTTCATGGCTTTGTAGGCGAGGCAGTGTGCGCGCTTGGGAGACGTGTCAATGACGTCATGGCGCCGATGGCTTGCGTGCCGCCAACGTCAACGTCTTCACTCTGATTGACTCTTCAACGCCCCACCGCGCTCGGAAACAATGTGAGGTGTCTTCTCTAGTTCAGTGCGCTTCAGCACGCCTGTGGACGCTCGCGGAAGCCCCTTCAAAAGACATCCTCATTGAGGATGACAGGGCTCATCGCGGAGCGTCCGCATGGGACAGCACGGTCTGCCCGACCATGTCCGCAGCCTTATGTTGATATATCAGTTGCAGGCCTGTGCTTTTATAAATACATATGTAGTGTGGTACCAGTTTCTCTGATGACAGGAGGATTCCATTCTTCACTTGTCTGTCTCCTGAACTGCTTTGCTGCCTCTGGGCTCAGGCAATGATCAGCTCCTCTGGTCTGTCTCTTAGGCCAGGTCCCGCTGGCTACTGCAGCGCCCGCTGTGGTGGACGCTGCAGGGACAAGAGCCGCCCCACAATGGGGCCGGGCCCGTTTCGAGGGGGGCCGCCGTGCTGCGCGGCGAGTTTTTGAGGCACACATGAAAATTGAGATGGGAACTAGCGATGGAGCGCTGGGCCACGCCCCCAGCAGTTCAGCCAATGAGGGCGAACCTGGCGGGTGACGTCATGGCCGCGCCCCCGTCACTCCTCAGTCACGCCCCCGTCTTTCCCCCTGCAGCTCGCTGCAGACTGGGGAATTCGGCTGCACGCACCGCCAGCCTTGCAGGCACGTGTGCAGTGCAGGCAGCGGGGCTGCAGCCTTAGCTGCCAGCTCCTCACTTTGCTCTGCTTCCTGGTGCTGTTGCTTACCACTCAATCAGCTCTCTGAGGCACATGCAGGTTCCTACTGTATATGTAGGATGGCTTCTGCCTGCAACCTCACTGTCTCAGCTCCATGCAGCTCTTTCTCTGCCTCCCCCTCTCTCCAACTGTCATCCACTGGCTGAGCACAGTCACATGGTCCAGTGGATTGTCATTCTTTAAGGGGCCATGTCCTGTGCTGCTTTCAAACACAGGGGGTTACACTTAAATGCCCTAGGCGTTTCTGCATGGTAAACAAGCAAACGGTTTAGCTTTAAATCACCTACAGCATTTGATCCAAGCAAAAGAGTAAGGCTTTGCCCCCGCTGCCTGCTACAGCGTCCGCCACACTCACGAGAGCCC
Source organism: Ascaphus truei (assembly GCF_040206685.1). NCBI lineage: Eukaryota > Metazoa > Chordata > Amphibia > Anura > Ascaphidae > Ascaphus > Ascaphus truei. Next base: position 133,873,186 of record NC_134483.1, on the reverse strand, counting down.
TCCCCGCAATTGCGCCGGGCCCGCTGCGAGGGGGGGCCGCAGCGCTCGCGCGAGAGCTACTCCTGCTCTCAATAGAATTGAGAGCAGGAACTCGCGTCGAGCGGCTAGACACCCCCCCCGGCGGTTCAGCCAATGAGGGCGAACCTGCCGGGTGACGTCATGGTCGTGCCCCCGTCACTCCCCCGCCACGCCCCCTCCGGTCTCTCTCTCTGCAGCTCCCTGCAGACCAGATAATCGGCTGCACGCGCCGCCAATCTCGCGGGCGCGCGTTGCAGCTGATTTACCGGGGCCTTAGCCTAAGCCTGTATTGGCAACTTTAAACCAGGCACAGATGTTTCCTATATTTAAATGTAGGTTCTACTGGGCATTTTCTTCCACTTCAGTCCAGTTTCATCTACATTGAACACTTTATGAGCACAATAGCCTCCATTCTCTATCATTTTTGCTAATTTAGCAGGGAACGTTTTAGCTACCTCCTCATCAGCACTAGCAGCTTCCCAGGTCATTTTAATGTTATACAAGTTTGTCCTGTCTTTAACACGCATAAACCAGCCCTTACTTGCAGTGAATATTTCATCATTGGACCCTTCTCCATGCGGGTGCTTAATGTCCTCAAAAATACTCAAAGCCTTGGCTTGAATTATGGCTAAACTAATGGGCACATGACGCTGGGATTGATTTTCCAGCCATATGATGAGTTTTTCATCCTCAGCAATATGTCCATCACACTGCCTTATTGTTTTTGCTTGTATAGGAACTGAGCCCTTAAAGTGTTCCAATATTCAGGCCTTGTCTTTCAGAGTTGTCACAATTGTTGTACAAGAGATATCCAATGAGCTGCCAATTTCATTATTGGTCTCACCTTTCTCGGAACGCCTTATGATCTTTAACTTTATCTCTCAAGTAACAGGCTTTCTATTCCGTTTTTGAGCAGAAACATCACTGGCATTGTTGCTTTTGTCAGGCATGGTTAAGGGCAAAAATACACCACTAAACCTTCACACAGACTGAGCTGGGTGATTTCCCTCAACTCCACCTTTGTGATTGGCCGATTGTATCAAGATGGCATCGTGTCGTATGAGCGTCGGAAAAATGCCTATCGGGATGTATTATAAAGCGTCGGATATACCGTTGGTCGGAAAAGGAAATGTCGGAAAGCGAAGACCGTCTGTAAAGCTCTTCTTGTTATTATGTGAAGCTTCAGGAATTCTTTGACGGTATGGCCACTGCCAGAATACAGGATACAAACGACTTCCAGGTTACACAGAACACAGGATACAAACTACTTCCAGGTTACACAGAACACAGGATACAAACTACTTCCAGGTTACACTCCATTCTTGCGTGCCCCAAATTATTGCATAATAAGTACTTGATTTTGAGAGACCGAGACCTATTTTTTTTTTGTTTCAATTTATTTTTATTGTTTTAGAGAGACATAACAAATATATAGTCTTGGAATACATATGATGTTTTAACAGTGTCACTTGTCCATACAACAAAGAGCATTAACAGTTCGTCATCTGAAATAAAATAATTGATATAACACGCGTCTCTCATGAGCTTAACAAAGGAAAGAGAAGAACGTAGAAAAGAAGAAAAAGAAGGGTGGGAGGGGTGGAAGGGGGGCGGGGGGGGTAGGACGAGCCCATTTGTCTGGTATTTCTGTATTTATTTATATGGGGTCCCTAGTTTCCTGGCCATATTTCCCAAATTTTGTGAAATTTGTCAGTTTTCTGGTTCAACTGTGCTGTGAGGAGCTCCATCATCTTTATTTCCCTTAGTCTCCGTAAGACAGTCTGCCTAGAAGGTGCATTTACCTTTTTCCAGGCAGCCGCAATAACACAGCGGGCAGCTGTCATTACATGAGTGATCATCTTACTTTCTGCCGTTCCTAATTCATCTATTGGTTTGGCCAGCACCATGGTCAGCGGTTCCACCTCAACCTCCACCCCCAAGTACTCTCTGATCAATCTTTGTATCATGACCCAGAATACCTGAATTTTTGGGCAACTCCACCAAATATGAACCATATCTCCTTTTTGCCCGCATCCCCTCCAGCACAAATCCGGGAACCCGGGGAAGATCTTAGCCAGCCTGCTCGGGGTTAGGTACCAATGAAATAGAATTTTATAAATATTCTCTTTGATAGTGGTACAGATTGACGTTTTTGCAGCTACCTCCCAAATGTCCTCCCAGTCTTCTCTATCGATCTCTGTATTCAAATCTTCTGCCCATTTGATCCTATAGCTATGTTGGGAACAACCCGCTGATCGCGCCAGACCCAGATATATCTCCGAAATCAGCCATTTACAGTAATATCCTTTCCTACACAGTCTTTCAAAATTTGTTAAATCTTTGAATGCCGAATCTTTGGAGACTGATTGCAGGTAATGCTTAATTTGGAGGTAACCAAACACTGGTATATTTATGATTTTGTGTTTCTTCTCCAGCGCCTGGAGTGGTAGAATTATACCGTTATCTACAAAGTCGTCAGCTACCATCAGCTTTAACGTCTTAAATTTATTGAGTCTCTGTGGGAGCCAGCCTGGGGAGAATTCAGGGTTATAGAATATAGGGGTTAGTAGTGTTGGACTGGCTGTCAGACCATATTTATTTTTATTTATAGACCATATCCGCCATGTACATTTCATTGCTCCCAGTTTTAATGTTTCCAAGAAGGTCTCTCGTCCCCTCTCGGTCCACATAGCAGCCGGGAGAGAGAGAGGTCTTGTATAGGTAGACTCAAGTCCCACTCAGCAACTGGTGGCTGGATCATTGTTCCAAATTATTGCTTGTTTGAGTTGGGCCGCCAAATAGTATTTAATGATATCCGGGACTGCCAAGCCTCCGCAATCTTTTGGGGCTAGCATAATAGATCTAGCTACCCTGGGTCTTTTATTTTGCCAGATAAATTGGAAAATTCTGTTTTGTATGTTTTTAAGCTCCGGCATTGGAATATCTATAGGAAGAGTCTGGAAATAATACAGGAGCCTTGGTAGGATATTCATTTTGATCGTGGCTATTCTTCCTAACCAAGATATCTGGTATTCGTTCCAGCTCTGGAGGTCCTTTTTTAGCCTCTCAAATAATGGTGGATAGTTATGTTTGTATAGCGTATTATACTCCCTTGTTATTTGGATTCCTAAGTATTTGATCTTTGTGGAGTTCCACTTATATTTAAAATTTGCTTGTAATAATTTGACTTCAGAATCCGATAGGGTTAGGTTCAATGCTTCCGACTTATCCATGTTGATTTTATATCCCGATATTTTGCTAAATTTATCTAGTTGTGAATGTAAGTTCGGGAGTGAAATCAAGGGGTTGGCGAGAGTTAGGATAATGTCGTCGGCAAATAGGGATATTTTGTAGTTTGTCTCTCCTATTACAATTCCATTTATGTTTTTTTCGTCTCTAATTGTTGCTGCCAAGGGTTCAATAGAGAGAGCAAACAGAAGCGGAGACAAGGGACATCCCTGTCGAGTACCATTCTTTATGTTTATAGGGTTTGAGTCTCCTCCTGGGAGTTTCACTATAGCCGTGGGAGATCTGTATAGGGCTCTTACACCTTCTAGATATGGGCCCTGAAATCCATATTTAAGTAGGGTTTGGTCTAGGAAGTCCCACCTAATCCTGTCGAATGCTTTTTCCGCATCCAAGCTCAACAGGATGGCCTTTGTGGATGAGAGATGTACATGGTCGATTATATCTATAATTTTTCTAGTATTGTCTGATGCCTGTCTGCCGGAAATAAACCCGACTTGATCTATATGTATCAGGCTTGGGAGTATGGGGGTCAGTCTATTTGCCAGAATTTTGCTGAACAGTTTTAGATCCGAATTAAGGAGGGCTATGGGGCGATAGTTACCACACTGTAGTGGGTCTCTCCCCTCCTTTGGTATGATTGCTAAATTAGCTTTAGACATAGATGGTGGGATGACTGTTCCTTCCAGAAACGCATTAAACATATCGAGTAGATACGGGGCCAGGACCGCCTTAAATTTTTTGTAGTATTGATTGGAGAATCCATCTGGGCCTGGCGTTTTGTTGGGTTTTAATTGGGCAATTGCATCTATCAATTCTTCTAGGGAGATTTCTTTATTTAGGTCTGAGAGGTTACTTTCCGAAAGTGTCGGAAGTTTACACGCTTCCAAGTATGTATAGATAGCCTCTGCATCTGATGATTTATTTTTGGGAAAATTTAGGTTATATAATTTGTTATAATAGTCCGAAAATTCGTTCGCTATTTGCGTCTCACAATGTGTCTTCGTACCTGATTTTGTCAAAATAGCTGTTATTTTAGATTTAGCTCTCATACCGCGCAATTTGGAGGCGAGTAATCGGTCGGCTTTATTACCTTTATCATAATATTTTTGTTTGGTCCACCGTAACGCCCTCTCCACTTCATCCATTTGGGTCTGCTTAAATTCAGATCTAGTTTTGTCTAGCAATTTGAATAGTTTTTTCGAGGGATTAGTTTTATGTTTCTGCTCCAAAAGTTGGACTTTCTCCACTAGCTCATTATAGAGTTTTTGCTTTATTTTTTTCTTATGTGATGCTATGGAGATGATATTCCCTCTGATTGTCGCCTTATGGGCTTCCCATAACATTGCTGGTGACTCTACAGAGCCCTTATTCAGCGTGAAGTATTCTCTGAGTTTTTGTTTAATCTCTATTTCTACATCTACTTGATTTAACAGAGAATCATTCAGTTTCCAATTATATTGGTTAGTTCTATAGAAGGGGAGGGAGAGCGTCAGCGAGACCGGGGCGTGATCCGACCAAGATATTGATCCTATGTCTGACTGGGAGGTTGCCTGGAAGATGTCTTTAGTACCCAGAAAATAATCAATCCTTGAGTAGGTTTGGTGTGGGGGGGAGAAATAGGAGTAGTCCCGCTGCCCCTGGTGCTGGGCCCTCCAAATGTCTGTCAGGGAGAACTCCTTCATTATCTGTCTAAATTCTCTGGCATTCTTTTCCGTGACACGGGGATGTGGAGTCCCTGAGGGGTTTGTTCTATCTAGTTCCGGCATTGCTATCATGTTTACATCTCCTGCTAATAACAATGTAGTTCGAGTTTGGGGGTTGATAAGGTCACATAGATCTCTTAAGAATTTGGGTTGGCCTTCGTTTGGGGCATAGATGTTAACTAGTGTGACATCCACTCCCGACAGGGTACCTTGGAGGATAATGTATCTCCCTTCTGGGTCAGCATTCTCTTGTTTTAACAAGAATTTGACCGTATGCCTAAATAAGACTGCTACCCCTCTTTTTTTGTGGGGCATGACGCATAGTACGCCTGTGGGAAAACCCTCTGGAAGGTGTTTGGGGGGGTCGTAGTATTGAAATGCGTTTCCTGTAAAAACAGTATGTCACCTTTTGTTTTTTTGAACTCTTGGAGGGCAAGTTTTCTTTTGATGGTTGAATTTAACCCTCTAACATTTAAGGATATTAATTTAAGTGTCGTTTTAAGAGCCATTTATGGTTTTGGCATGTGACCGAGACCTATTTTAATAGACATATATACCTCACTAAGCACATCTTCGTACAAATAACCTAATATGACTATGCAAATGATTTAAGTTAAGATACTTCCCAGTATCTCAGGTGTGTATTTCCCCACATGTTTTTGCAGGAGCTTTTTTATGGAGATCTTTAAATCGATGGGTTATCCACTAAAATAGGACTCATTATTTGAAGCTACAATAATGTGATGTTAAGTCAATGCTAATAAGATATACAATGACTGTTGATTTTGTATATAAGTCGTTTTGTGGATACGCGTGCTTTAGGTACAGCTGGTCTTATAGCACACAAATACATGTAAATAGGTGGAGGGGTGGAAAGGAAACACACCCGATCAGAGTGCATGAAGAGAGAAGCGGGAGAGAAGGATGATTGAACACATCCCTGAGCAGAGTGACCACCATAGTAATCCCCTGCAGCTGCAATAGCTGCTGCTTTCCACGCAATGCATCATCGTATTGCCACCTCCCGCCAGCAGAGGGCGCCATCTACAGGCAGCTGGTTATGTCAGAGCAGGCGCTTCTCGCGAGACTCCCCCGTCCCTATGTGAGTTCAGCCAGCGGAAGCTCGATCTCTTTCCGGCTGGGGAACCGACGCGGACTGGTTGGCGGCCATGAAGGTGAGCCGAGAGTTTAGCCAGGAAAAGTAATCCGGGGTTTGCTTTGTCTGCGAAATATCGGCCGGGTCGTGGAGGGCGGAGTGCGAGGGAGGCGCCGTGCCCCGGTTTGCGGGATTCCGCGGCTGATTAGGCTCCGGATGGAGATGGATTGAGAGGAGGCCTGTGCCCAGGGCAGAGGAGTGAAACATGGCGGCTCCCTGAGGTTCCACGGCGCGAGCCGACCTGTGTGTTCCATTAGCGTGTGCAGTGCAGCCGGCTGTGACTGCACGTATATTATACCACGTCAGTGTGCATGTATATTATACCACGTCAGTATACATGTGTGCATGTATATTATACCACGCCAGTATACATGTGTGTGCATGTATATTATACCACGCCAGTATACGGGTGTGCATGTATATTATACCACGTTAGTGTGCATGTATATTATACCACGTCAGTATACATGTGTGTGCATGTATATTATACCACGTCAGTATACATGTGTGTGCATGTATATTATACCACGTCAGTATACATGTGTGTGCATGTATATTATACCACGTCAGTATACATGTGTGTGCATGTATATTATACCACGTCAGTATACATGTGTGTGCATGTATATTATACCACGTCAGTATACATGTGTGTGCATGTATATTATACCACGTCAGTATACATGTGTGTGCATGTATATTATACCACGTCAGTATACATGTGTGTGCATGTATATTATACCACGTCAGTATACATGTGTGCATGTATATTATACCACGTCAGTATACATGTGTGTGCATGTATATTATACCACGTCAGTATACATGTGTGCATGTATATTATACCACGCCAGTATACATGTGTGTGCATGTATATTATACCACGCCAGTATACGGGTGTGCATGTATATTATACCACGTTAGTGTGCATGTATATTATACCACGTCAGTATACATGTGTGTGCATGTATATTATACCACGTCAGTATACATGTGTGTGCATGTATATTATACCACGTCAGTATACATGTGTGTGCATGTATATTATACCACGTCAGTATACATGTGTGTGCATGTATATTATACCACGTCAGTATACATGTGTGTGCATGTATATTATACCACGTCAGTATACATGTGTGTGCATGTATATTATACCACGTCAGTATACATGTGTGTGCATGTATATTATACCACGTCAGTATACATGTGTGTGCATGTATATTATACCACGTCAGTATACATGTGTGTGCATGTATATTATACCACGTCAGTATACATGTGTGTGCATGTATATTATACCACGTCAGTATACATGTGTGTGCATGTATATTATACCACGTCAGTATACATGTGTGTGCATGTATATTATACCACGTCAGTATACATGTGTGTGCATGTATATTATACCACGTCAGTATACATGTGTGTGCATGTATATTATACCACGCCAGTATACATGTGTGTGCATGTATATTATACCACGCCAGTATACATGTGCCTGCAGCTGGCTGTGACTGCTCGTATATCATACCATGTTTTTGTGTTTGTGTATTTGTGTGTGTGTGTGTGCGCGCGCAGCTAGCTGTAACTACACATGCATTATACGTGTGTGTGCAGCTGGCTGAGACTGCACATACTATATTATGCCTTCTCATACACTGTTCTACGTTGGCTCTATACATGTTTGCAATTGGAGCATTCTGGAGAAACCTATATATTTACTGTTATTTTCTGCATCTGAAAATGTTATGTGGTGTGCCTGTACATGTGTGCAACAAGCAGAGCCTCTATCAGTATGTGAGACTGCATGCTTTTGGATCTCGCTTAAATTAACAAGCAGCCTCTCCCCAAACCATACTTAACCCCCTGTATCCTATATTTCCACATACCCTTCCTTTATAGACCCAGGCATACACATGCCTGCTCTCGCCCACGCCTCCCTGCCACCTCTAACTCCCTGCTAATTGTGTTAATACTGACTAACCTTTAAAACTCGCCATCAGTCTGCACTCATGTCGCACAACCACAGTCCTACCACCCATTGTGGCTGAGCACTGCCATCCACTGCACTTATTCCCTCACCTGCCTCTAGGGCTGAGTCCATAGAGACTTCAGCCGTGTAGAGGCTGAGGGAAAGCGTGTGCTTTCCCTGGCCTTAGTTCGCGCGCCGTCGGGGAGCGGGCCAGTGATGTCACGGAGCTGGTTCGCCCTCATTGGGCGAAACGCTCACGTGACCGGCCCTGCGCTCCCGGGAGCAGTTAAACTAAAAAAAAACTTGTCGGCTACGCTTCTGCACGCCTGCGGAAGCGTGCGTGAGCCCCTGCTAAAGCAGCTCTCATTGTGGATGCAGGGGCTCACTGCCAAGCGTGATGCCCGCTGCGTCCATAGGACTGCAGCCGTGCTGAGGGAAAGCGGGTGCTTTCCCTGGCCTTGGTCTGCGCGCCGTCCGGGGCCTGTCGGGGGGTTGGGCTGTGACGTCACGGAGCTGGTTCACCCTCATTGGGCGAACCGCTCACATGACCGGCCCTGCGCTCCCGTGAGCGCGAATATCTATCATTTGAATAAGACGCGTGCGGAAGCGTGCGAGAGCCCCTGCTAAAGCCACTCTCATTGCGGCTGCAGGGGCTCACTGAGAAGCGTCAGCACGGGTCAGCGCTTATGCGCTGAAGAGCGCTCACGCTCGGCACTGAGCCCCTGCAGCCGTAATGAGAGCGGGTTTAGCAGGGGCTCGCGCACGCTTCCGCAAGCGTGCGGAGGCGTAAGTCTTACCAAAATTTTAAATTCAAGCACTCAAGGGAGCGCAGGGCCGGTCACGTGAGCGGTTCGCCCAATGAGGGCGAACCAGCTCCGTGACGTCACTGGCCCGCCCCCGGACGGCGCGTGGACCAATGCCAGGGAAAGCATCTGCTTTCCCTCAGCCTCCGCGCGCCTCAGCACGACTGCAGTCCTATGGGCGCAGCCTAAGGCCTCGTTCAGGGTGCCGGCTTCGGAGGGGGGGGGGGGGCGTGCTTACGTGGGGGCGGACGTTAGATACAAATTGTTTCAACTGAATAGCAGTTGTCAGGGTAGCAGCTGCCCTGTCGCCGAAGTACGGAGTTGACGCTTGCTACAGTTTCAATAAACAAACCAGGTTGTTTTTTGAAGCGGCAGCAGCGTCGCTGGTACTTCGGCAGCCAATGAAATCATTCTTGAGAATGATTTCAACACGGCAACACAGATCCCTGTCGCCCCACCTCCTGAAAGCTTGAAAAGGTCTGCTGGGGATGATGTGCACACATCGTCCAGCAGACCGAACGCGCGCCCTCCACCTCCTGTCTCTGGCACCCTGAACTCAGCCTTAGGCTAAGGCCCTCTGCCTCGGACCACGCGCCCGCACTGCAGACAGGCGGCGCGTGGAGAGGCACTTGATGCTTTTTCCAGTCCAAAGGGACCATTTTTGCGGGGGGGGGCGGGGTGACCAAAACGGGTGGGGGCGCGGCCATGGTGTGAGGGGGCGCGGCCATGGTGTGAGGGGGCGGGACCGCCCGTCAGCCGTTCAGCCCCTCAACTCCTCACGCGCACGCACGCACAGTGTGTAGTGAGCTGTGCCGTGAGGGGGGACTGGGACCGGCTCGGGAGGATTCCCCTGCTGGTGGGGAACGCTCGTGCGGCCGCTCGCGCCACCGGGTGCAGCGGGTCCCATTCCTTAGGCCTGGGACATGGTGCACAGAGCAGCGCTGACTCTCATGCTCTCCTTTTCTTGTCCCTGCATGAGCGCCAGCGAACGCGCTTGTGTGCCGGGTGGGAGGCGGGGCTAGCGCGTCACGGTGCTGACGTCACGAACTGCCACTGGCTTTTGGCAGTCACGTGACCGGCCCTGCGCTTCCCTCAGCGGGAAATATAAAATTGGTCTGTCGGCTGAAATTCCGCACGCCTGCGGAAGCGCTGTCTAAAGCCGCGCTGATAGGGATAATGTTTTCCCCTCCGCGCGCCTCAGCACGGTCTTTTTGACCATGTCCGAGGCCTACGGCTGGTGCCATGGTGCCGCTGACCGTGCGTAGGCGTCCGCACGCTGAGCGAACAGACTGCCTTAAGGCAGTGATAGCGTCCATGCCGTGTGCGCACGGAAGTGGATGGAGGCCCGCGTTGTGCAAGAAATCAGCTGAAACTGGTTTCTTGGCGCACAGGCCGGTCACGTGAGCGGTTTGCCCAATGAGGGTGAACCAGCTTCGTGACGGCACTAGGCAAGCCCCCCACGTCGCTTCCAACATGGACAGGGAATGCACCCCGGTCACTTCCCAGCCTCCGCAGTGGCGAAGGCACCAGGGCCTCAGGCTGCGGCCAGGCAGGGAGCGAGCACGCTGGCGCTTGAGCGCCGTGACCTCATGCGCTCTGCTTGGCCATGCTTTTTCCTGTCCAGCTATTTGCGTGCGGGTGTCGGGGGCACGGCCATGACGTCACAGAGCTGGTTCAACTTCATTGGGCAAACCACTCGCGTGGCGCCCCAGAGAGCGACATAAATAAATTTGCTTGCCTCTGCAAGCAGCTGAGCGCCGTACCCTCTCACTGGCCACACACACTGCAGCAATGTGTTTCATCGCGGTGAGCGCGCCCGCTCAGCGTCACCGTGGCTGCAGCCTTAGATTGTAAGCTCTTATGGCGAGGATTTCCTTTTCTAATGTGTGATTTTGCTGCGCTTATTGTGTTTATAATTTCCTGTACTGTATTCTTTGAAGTGCTGAGTACACTTATGGCGCTATATAAATAGATTGTAAGCTCATTTTTAGGGCATCGCCCTCCTTACCTACTGGCACAATGTATGTTAATATTCATTGTTTTTCTTCCAATACTATTGTACAGCACTATGGAATATGTTGGTGTGTTATAAATTAATTTAGAATAATTGTCTGGGTGCCTTCTATTTCTTGTTTTTAAGTTCCCTTATAAAGCAACGAAAGATGGAGAAATCCGCCAGCTTCCCTTTTTTATTTAGCTACCTGAAGGAGACATTGAGGTGTTGGCAAGCATGCTTACTGGTGTTATGAAGTGTAAATATAATTCTAATGCTTGGTGCTTGCTGGTATACAGAGCAAAGAATGATAGAGCAGAAGCTAAAGAGGAAATGCATAAGGTCCCTGCTTTTTAATAAGTGGGAAGAGTTTGAGAATATTTGTATCCTTAAGTCTACGTTTACTGTATTATTTATAGATTGGTGTGTTGCGTGAGAAAGCATCTGGATTTGGCAATTGTTTTCTTAATTCTGAGTGGTCTGGGAAAATGTGATGGCCAGCATTACCTTTTTGGCTGGATTTAAACTGATCTGGTTAACTGATATTACGTGCAAAGATGGCATCATTTAGTTGTGTTCGCTGGTTTAATACCCTGATTCTCAGTTTAGTCCATGCTAGAGGCGTTTAAATCACATCCTGCTAGTTTTGGGAGTTTGGATGATGAGTTGTAGACCAGCTCTAATTCTAGACTTCTTCCTAGTATTTACAAAGTTTCTGTCTGGTTTTGGTGTAGACTATTGTTGTGGTCCATTGTGGAAAGTGGTTCAAATTCGTCTACGTTCACTTTATTCTCACATCTAAAGCCCACTGCTGAAATGGCCAGTTTATCAGCATGTGAGACTGGGGTTTTTTTTTTTTTATTGCGTTGGCTTTCACATTTTAGCCACTTGCAACGAAGAGCTCTGGGGATACATCTGTGCAAAGTGCTAATATTGGTAGCAAGGAGATGAGATGTATACATTCGTAATCTGGAAGCAAGTTCTGTGGTATCCTAAGTGTAACTCTGTAAATTGTCTCTCTTATCCGCAGCTAAATATCTCTTTCCCAGCCACTGGCTGCCAGAAGCTCATTGAAGTTGACGATGAGCGCAAGCTGCGTACCTTCTATGAAAAGCGTATGGCCACCGAGGTCTCCGCAGATCCCTTGGGTGATGAGTGGAAGGTAAAATGCAATTTTCTAAAAGGTGCCTTATCGGGGGTCCTCGGAGACTGGATTCTTTGCAGGTTGTGATGCCAGTTTGTCTCATGCATGGTATTTGTTCAGACATTGTTTACATTTGTTTTTAAAAGACCGCATTGCTCCATTGGTGATCAGTTGTATTATTTTAAAGCAGCAAAACATACCACTGCACATTTTTTTTGTTGTTTTGTTTTTTTTTACTTGCATGATTGAAATGGGGTCTCCGGAGCTGAACTGTGTTTAATTTCAGCTCCAGGGACCCCATGCTTCCAGAGATACTTGCCTTTGTAGGTGCTGCCGGTATCTCTCAGCTTAAGTTCTTTCAAATCTAAGGCTGTCTCACACTTTAATCTGGTCTGTAACTGTTTCATACGCTCATAATATATATTTTCTTTAACTGTGCATGCAATGTCTTGTATATAATGTATACCTTGTTCATTTATGTAACTGTATTTGTAACCATGTATTATTTTGTTTTACTCTGTGCCCAGGACATACTTGAAAACGAGAGGTAACTCTCAATGTATTACTTCCTGGTAAAATATTTTTATAAATAAAAAATCTCTGGAGTTTAAATCTCCAGGTCCCGCTGGCCAATAGGAAGCCACAAGGGATGACGTCACGGCATCCTATTGGCTTGTTTAAAGTGGGATATTTAAGTTGCCATTTCGTTAGGCACACAGTTCCCTTCCTGCAGATACCAGCGTCCCCTTAGCCGAAATGAACACAGTTCAGCTCATGAGACCCTCTGCTTCAATCCTGTAATAAAAATTTAAAAAACATGCGGGGTTGTATGCTTTGCTGCTTTAATTCTGCACTGTTGAGCAAAGTAAGGGAGAAGGCTTTGTTTATATGCTAAACATTTATACTGGGGGAATCTAAACCATTTGGCTTCAATCTAACCACAATTAGAATAAGTTAATGGCTTCCTAAAGATGCAGACCCTTGGGGAAAAAATGATTTATTACTAGTGCTCTTTTCAATCGCTCGGTTAACTTATTTTGCTAGAGTATTCTGTTAATGTATTTAGCACAGTTCAGTCTTTAAAGAGGCAACCCAATCCGTGTTTCTTTTTCTTTTCTCTTCTGTAATACAGGATTGATGTAGGTGATCTCCAGAGCTGAATCTCATCCATTTCAGCTCTGGGGACCCCTTTTGCTTCCAGAGATACCTCTGTAGGGTGTGCCACTAGTCACTCTGGGGTTTACTATATGTCTGCTTTTCAAAGCTGCCATGAGGTTGTCAGGTGCAGCTTCCTATTGGCCCATGTGACAAGGAAGCAGAAAACTGCAGATACCTGCACCCCCTTCAGCGTTCTGTATCTTCGGAAGCAGATATATAGATATAGATCTATATCTATCCTCTTTAAAAGGCTGGCGTGATCTGTGTTTATACTGTAAATCATGTCTGTTTAATGCGCTGACGCCAGCTCTGTACCTCTTGTAGGGATACGTTGTGCGCATCAGCGGTGGAAACGACAAGCAGGGCTTCCCCATGAAACAGGGAGTGCTCACTCACGGCCGTGTCCGTCTTCTCCTGAGCAAAGGCCACTCCTGCTACCGCCCCAGGAGAACCGGTGAACGCAAGCGCAAGTCCGTGCGTGGCTGCATCGTAGACGCCAACCTGAGTGTTCTGAACTTGGTTATTGTCAGGAAAGGTGAGGGATACGTTGCTTGGATGAGCGTCTGTGACTACGCTACAATTCAGTGGGCTTTTCTGTTCATTCACAATTCTAGTTGGGCTTGCTATACAACAATATGAGCTTTTAATGCTCTGGTGTGCTATCTGGACAATAGGATTTAAGAATTCAGAGCATGTTATCATTTGGACACTGTAGCACATTAACATCTCTTGGATCTCACTACGGTTTTGATGACTAAAACGTTTAAATGTAACTATAAACAATCTAGTTAGATGTGCTTACCAGAAGATTGAGGAACCATTCTATAGATAGGTCTAGATATACCAATTGGCTTATTATCTTGAAGACATTTTGCTTTAAGGGGTTATTTTAATCTGTTTGCAAGTGCCCTGTTATCACACATTGTGATTTCAATACTTGTCACCTCAGCAGCACAAGTGAGTTAAGAAGTGCTCCAGAACTCCACGCAAAAATAGTCTAAGATGTTTTATTATTCTTTATTTCAGGTGAGAAAGACATTCCTGGCCTGACCGACAACACCGTTCCCCGTCGCCTGGGTCCAAAAAGGGCCAGCAGAATCCGCAAGCTATTCAACCTGTCCAAAGAAGATGATGTGCGTCAGTATGTGGTGAGGAAGCCTTTGGCCAAGGAAGGTGAGTGTTTGCAGTTTAGAAGTTGACAGTAGGTTCCTCAGTGAGGAATTATGGTACATTTCCTAGATGTTTAAAAGCATAAGCTTATTAGTGTGGCAATTATTAAATAGATGAGAGAGAGAACTTGATTAGTGAATCGTAAAATGAATGGGCTGCTTCGTATCTGTTCTTTCACTCTTCATTGTTGATTGACCTGGTGATTCCTTTTGCATCCTGAGATTCTGGGTTGATGCTTTTAGTTTGAAACATATAGGTGTGTCAAGATGGCTGCACACTAGGTATGCGGTGTGGGTAGGGAGGGGGGGGGGGTTTAATTAACTAACTAAGTCAGTAAGGGTCCACAAAGTGATCCAAAATACCAGCACGGCGCAGGACTGGAAAAAATAGCTGGTATTTCTGATCACTTGTGGTAAGGTGACCCTTACCTTTTATAGCATATTAAAAGGCTGTTTTATGCTTCAGTATAATATAATACATGTACAGGCATACCCCGCATTAACGATTTCAGTGGATCACACCCAAAAAGGGCGATTCGCTTTTTGTGGATTTTTAAAAAATTATTATTGGCAATACACTCTGCGGATTACGCTGTCCGGTGATGGATTTTTAAGAATCCGCCAGCGAGCTGCTGAATTCGCGGACTGGATTCTACAAATCCATCAACGAATTGTATCCAGTGGTGGTTTTTGATGGATCCGCACGGATTAAAACCGACCAAATCCATTCACGGATTTTACACCACGAAACGGATTTGGGGGGAGGGGGGAGAAATGCAGGGAGTCACTCTACGAAATCCTAGAATTCCCTGGTGTCTGTTTGTGGCAGAAACAAATGCATGTACATTTGCAGTAAGTCTGCACAATATGATTTTGCAATGTATAGAAGAAAAAAATTATACCGTGATAAAATGTACAGGCATACCCCGCATTAACGTACGCAATGGGGCCGGAGCATGTATGTAAAGCGAAAATGTACTTAAAGTGAAGCACTAAATTTTCCCCACTTATTGATGCATGTACTGTACTGCAATCATCATATACGTGCATAACTGATGTAAATAACGCATGTGTAACAGGCTCTATAGTCTCGCCGCTTGCGCACAGCTTCGGTACAGGTAGGGAGCTGGTATTGCTGTTAAGGACATGCTGACAGGCGCATGCGTGAGCTGCCGTTTGCCTATTGAGCGATATGTACTTACTCGCGAGTGTACTTAAAGTGAGTGTCCTTAAACCGGGGTATGCCTGTATATCTTTATTTGTATAGCGCCAGCCAAGTACATTGAGACATGGTAGGAATAAGCAATTCAGGTATAACTGATCTTAAAGTCCCTGTCCTGATGAGCTAACAATGGCTGAACAATAGAATTCTATTCATTACCTTTCATCAAATGTTCTGTGCGCTAATAATTTCGCACATGAAGAGCTCTTGTTAGTCCATTAAAAAGTGTCTCTTGCTAAGGCAAGTCTTCTGTTTTCCTGCCCAGTGCAGCTAGTGGGGCTCTACATTTTACTAGTATTTACTGGTGATTTTATAATTATTTAGGGGGGGGGGGGTGTTATATATATTTTTTTAAGACACTTTATTTAATTGTGTTTAACCTTTTGGCTGCCAGAGGGAACCCAATTCCAGCGAAAGGATGTAAACCGGAACTAATGGTGTTACACGGTGTTGAAACGTAATGGTTAATATGTATGACTTATCCGTAGGCAAAAAGGCCAGGACCAAGGCCCCCAAGATCCAGCGCCTTGTGACTCCTAGAGTTCTGCAGCACAAGCGCAGACGCATCGCTCTGAAGAAGCAGCGCACGCAGAAGAACAAGGAGGAGGCATCTGAGTATGCCAAACTCCTGGCTAAGAGAACAAAGGTAAGCTGTTACACGTTTAACAACCAAGCGATCTGGGTTGCTGGTGGGGACTGTGTAAATAATTGAAGATGCTTGATTTCACGTTTCCTTCTTTACGGAGATAGTTGAAGTACTATTAAAAAATGCAGTTGAGGTACTGCATGTATAAAAAGACTTCCAACGTGAAGTCTACCCTGCATCAAAAAAATACTATACTTTTTTTTTTAATCCATTGAGTGCACTAAGAAGGGGCTGGTGCCACGGAGGTCCTCATGGGTAGGTCACCGCTCGCGAGCTGAATGGAAGAGCTAGCCATCCTCTTCTGTTTACATCACTGAAGTAATGATAATGGGAGAGGTCGCGATTTGCCGAAACGTACCGCAGAACCTCCTGCACTCGACCGAAGAGTTGGCACTCGTTTAAAGAGCATCATTTGCATCCGTGGCCAAATGGTTAAAACCGGTTTTCAAATGAAACACTTCTTAAAAATTCAGTTGGTGGCAGATTTTTGAAGTGAAACTTCTTTAGTGGCACCTATTCTGATGGGGTAAAACGGGAGAGTTGGGGGCGAAATATGAAACGGAAGTGACGTCACGGCTCCCCTCCCCCCATACCCTGCTGATAGCTGCCGGCGCCGCTCCTAGCGGCTGTTACCCCCACCCATCCGCTGCCATGGGTATACCAAGATGACTGGCGCAGAGCTTCCGGTGCTGCGGGTGTAGTAAGATGGCGGAAGCCCCGCAAGTCCTCCAGCTGAGAGGAGGAGCCGCTGCTCAGCCTCTCTCCTCCCTCTTCTCTACCTCCGCTTCCCTGTGTCCCGCTGACTAACGGGCGCCGCTCTCCCCACACGGGCGGGCGCCGGCTCCGCTCCTAACGGCCGCCGTTCCCCGCTGCCATGCCGCGCATGCGCAGTTGTGATGGCGCCGCTGACGGACGCCACACATGCGCAGAAGCGGTTGGCAGCGGCGACATTCCCCCTACACACCCGAAGGTTTGCCCAAATTAAAGATGGCAGAGGAAAGACACGCATGCGGTTGGCAGCGGCACCGTTCCTCCCCCCCACCCCCACATGCCCGCGCATGCGCAGTAATGACGCATGCTCCAGGCACGTACTTCTGCTGGGGGGGGAGGGGAGCTGCTCAGGAGACTCAAACAGAGCCCCCCATGTCCGCAGCTCCGCCAGGGGGTGGGGGGAGTCAGGAGAGAGGGTATGTGTGTCATACACTGACTGACCCACATACACACACTGACTGACACACACACACACACTGACTGCCACACACTGACTGCCACACACACACACACACACACACACACTGACTGCAACACACACACACACACACACCTCCGCAGGGGGGGGGGGCTGGCTGCCGCAGGACACAGCTCGCAGCTCTGCCAGGGGGAGACACACAGAGAGACATACACACCACACACAGAGAGAGAGACACACACCCAAGGAATGTTACTATAAATATAGACGTGCAAATAGCTAAAACACGCGGTCAAACTTCTTTGTGTTTTGGAACTGAAATTGTGTTTTGATTTTTAATTAAAAACATCACCATCACAAATACAATTTCTGTGGCAAAGGCCAAAGAAGTTTCACTTACTATGCGCGTGCACAGAGCACACAGCTTTTTTTCTCTTCCTGAGCTTTATAATGTTCCTTCATTATATTTGGGTTTTCTGTCAGAACTTTGCACCTAAGGCCTCGGACATGGTCAAAAAGACCGTGCTGAGGCGCGCTGAGGGGAAACATTATACCTATCAGCGCGGCTTTAGACGGCGCTTCCACAGGCGTGTGGAAATGCAGGAGACAGGCAAGTTTAAATTTTGCCACTCAGAAGCGCAGGGCCAGTCACGTGACTGCCAGAAGCCAATGGCAGTCCGTGACGTGGTGCCCTAGCCCCGCCTCCAGGCCCGGCTCCCACCCGGCACACAAGTGCGCTCGCTGACGCTCATTCAGGGACACGAAAAATCTCCTGCTTGAGCAGGAGAGCATGAGCATCAGCGCTGCCCAGCGCTCTTCACTACACTGTGTCCCAGGCCTAAGGCTGCGATTATAGTGCACGGTGCAAGCAGAATGCAGCAGCTCTATGGGGCCGGCCATAGTGCACGCGTGATGAAGGGCAACCGTGCGGCAGAATTTTTAGCAAAGCAAAAACTATATATTTTTTACGTGACGTGTGTCACGTGAGCGGTTTAGCCAATGAGGGTGAACCAGGCAAAGAAAGAGGGGTGTGGTTTACTAGAAAACAGAATGGTCACACTAGGTACAGGCAAGCCCAAAAAACAGAATGGGGGGAGGGGGAAAGAGAACTTACCATATTAAATCAAGGTGGGCAATGTTTTTGGGGACAGTCCTGTCTTTAGGCCTGTTCTAAACCACTTCCATTATAGGGTTGCCTGTGTGAAAACCCAGTAGTAAGTAACCCAATACCACAGGGGGAATAAGGTAAAGCCAAAATATAGAAAATGCTGCAAAAATGAAGCTATCCAACACAGGGAAACATCCATCAGAAATACAGCCAACATAGATGCTGCATTTCCAACGGCCGTGTCCCTGTGTTGGCTGTATTTCTGATCGAACAGGCCTGATAACAGGGTTGCGCCACCCCCTTGATTTTAATATTGTCCCTCTTGTTCTCCTTTTTGATTTATTTTTGGCTTGCCAGTAGCTTGTGTGACCCATTCTGTTTTCTAGGAACTTCCCTCCGCTCTTTCCCTTTTGCCATTGTTATGATATGAGCTAAGGGTTCATTTTGTCATACGCTTTAGTATGAGTACGGGCTCCCTACTCCATTTTGCCTCGGCAGCCTGCATAGTAGTTTTGGTATTTCAGAATGACTTGGCGTTTTCATGGTGTATGATGTCTCAATCACTACATTGTTGCTTTGCTAAATACTGCTCTCTTGTTCACTTTTAGGAAGCCAAGGAGAAGCGCCAGGAGCAGATCGCGAAGAGACGTAGACTGTCTTCACTGAGGGCATCCACATCCAAATCCGAGTCCAGCCAGAAGTAAAGCCTTGTGGTGTCAAAATCAAATAAATTTTGTTTGTAGACATAATATTTGTGGTCGTATTTTTATGTATTGGAAGTTGCAGCAGATTGTTGAAAGAAAATTGAGCTGTTTTGTTAAAGGGTTGGTACCCTCCTGGAAGCTAAAGTGAACTAATGGCACTGGCATGTTCAATAGGTTAAAGAGGCAATCCTTTTTATTAAAAAAAATTTAAATACAGGATTGAAGTAGGGGGTCTTGGGTGCTGAACCCCATTCATTTCAGGTCTGGGCACCCCCTGCTTCCCAGATACTTAAAACCATAGTGGGTGGAAGTAGTCACTCTCCATGGTTCAAATTATGGCCGCTTTTCAAAGCTCGTGGGCCAAGAGGAAGCCGTGACATCCGGATGTACTCTGTAAATGTCCATTACATGTACTTTACAATGTTGAACATATTTGTCGTATCTACCTGTCACCCCTCATCTCCTCAGCACACAGAAGACTGCCACACCAAAGTGTCTGTCTGTTCAGATGATGCTCAGTGTCTTTGTTACCTGTTTGTGAGGGTGTTGGCATCTGTGCAGGCTGGTATGCAAATAGGAGGGCGCCAGTAACTTTTGTAACTTTATTCACCTGAACCATTAAGTTCTTCCTTGGGGTGCTCAAGCAGCACCCCCCAAGAGGCACATTTCTTTCACTTTGCGGTCACTGTATGTGGCAATCCAATGCCTGCTGCTGGCTGTTCCCATCTCCACTGAGACCCATAGGCAGAGGGACCTCGTGTGAGAATTATCACCCTAGAAGCTATTTAGATTTTTACCCTGGGTTGAGGGTATCTGGGAATCTGCTCTGGGGGTGATACTGAGGCCCTTACTATGGAGTACCTTGCCATTCCCTCTTGTGGATTCGATACGCCTTAGAGACATTGTATGACATTATACTTGGTGACATCACTAGGCATCCTTTTTTTAAGATGGTGGGTATGGCTAGGTTCTGCCTAGTCATCCTACCCCATGTGATGGATAGAGATGATACACTACTAGCTATATCTGCAGTAAGTAGTATTCCCACAAGGGAGCTACATACCAGTTGTAATGAGCATATTCCCACTTTCGCTGTAAAATGTTTCTGAAAACTTTTCTTCCTTCACCTAGTTATCATTGCTACGTAGCCTTTAAAAAGCAAGGTAATGCAATCAAATATTTCCTTTTGTGTCAATTTCTAATGTACACAAAATTCCTCCGTTACTTCCAAATTTTCCAAAAATCTTGAGTCTCTTACCGACTGGCATATTCCATATCCAGCACAGTGTAAACTACATTTATATAATCTAACTATTAAATTCCTAGGTCTTCCTAAACACAGTTTGGTTTCTTCGGAAATTTGTCTGCAAGTAGATGGCTTTTTCAAAGTATGCAAGCGTTTCTCCAAAATGTCTCTAATTTCTCTCCATGAAGTGTAAATAAAACGAGGTGCCTTTCATTCTACTTGTTTTAAATGTAATAGTATGTAGCAAAGCATCACTATCTCCCTTTAAAGCTCTGTGGTAGTACTTATTGAAGGTTGTTTCTCCTAGCCTGTTCCCACAATTTGTCCTTGTAACAATTAAATTGTACACATAGAATACCCACCCATGGGACAGTATCTGTCTACCAAGGTCTGGATTGGAAAGTTTCAGCATGAAGGGTACGGTTTATGGAAGATAGTATCCTATAAATGCCTGTTACTGAATTGCCTTCTTTGTCTCTAAAGATGGTACACAAAGTTAGTTATAGCGAGTAAAAAGTAACAAAATCCATCCACACCACATAACAAAGATTATAAATAAATAAAATAAACTTTTGAATACATTCACATGACAGATCCACAAACCTGTATTTTCCCCCATAGTTTCTCAGAATTCAAAGCTTTCTCTGCAGCTAGGTATTGTGGGTAATGATATGCAGCACAGTGAAAAATGGCAGGCACATGGGGGGGAGGGGGAAGCCACATTAAAGTGGAAAAGAAGCAAAATGTCACACCCTGTGATAGCTCATTTACATCTCATTACACACAATCCCTGGCTGCAGTGGAAGCATTGTACTTTTGAGTGGGCGGGGTTTACAGGGGTCTTGCGCGCTTCCTGAAGGCACTTAAATGATGTGCTGGGGAAGCGGCAAAGGCCTCTAAACCTTACTTACCGTGGTTCAGCCAGGCACCTGGAGACCCATCGCCATGGCAAAGCGGCGTCAAATGATGCCGTGGAGTCATGTGACGTCACGTGGCTATGGCAATGTGACATCATGACTCCCAGATGCCGGGAACCACGGTAAGCAGGAAGTCGGGTGCTCAGAGAGCAGGACAGCCACCAGGGGGAAAAGTTTGCGTTCCCCTGGACTAAGAGATAATGTGGGTCTATGCACCTGTGATGAATACATTCACATCTCAAGTTTTATTTATTTTCTTATCTTTGTGGTCTCTAAAGATGGTACTATTGCTTCAATCAGGAACAGAATCTGGTACGTATGCCAGATGGAAAAATTAACGAGTTTGGTTAATGATACTGGTGCTAAATTTCTAAAAGTCTGGATATGGTGGCTAGCACCAGGAGTAGATGGTACTTCAATTTTGCTATGATGTCAGAAACGCGTTCTCTGCTGACCTACAGGAGCTGGGACTAAGGGCTATTGAGTCTAGAGAGATGTAGGACCGGGTTGCAGAGCCACCGGCCACGCGGGAGGAACGGCCTGGAGCGGAGCCCAAGAAAAATGTAATCACAGAAGAAGACGTGAGAGAAGGAAAAGAGGACGGACCCCATTCCGCCTACCCGCGCATTCCCACTTTTTTTTCTGTTTTCTGTTCTTTGTTATGGCATTTATTTGTGTTACATGCAAGTATTATAACATTTCTAGGCCGTGTTACATGCAAGTAGTATAACATTTCTAGGCCGTGTTACATGCAAGTAGTATAACATTTCTAGACCGTGTTACATGCAAGTATTATAACATTTCTAGGCCGTGTTACATGCAAGTAGTATAACATTTCTAGGCCGTGTTACATGCAAGTAGTATAACATTTCTAGGCCGTGTTACATGCAGGCCAATGTACATCGTGTTGTTTGATGATAAACTGTCAAAATCTGAGTTATAAAAAAAAAATGGTACAGTAATATTTAAAATATATATCTGAATCTGTCCTACTTGAATTGTGTATTATTATTGTGATGATTCAAAGTCTTTAAGCTCTGACTATTCTAAAGCACAACAATATAATCTATAAACCTGAGCCAAACATACATATATAGTTTCTGCAAATGCTGTTAGATCACCTTTGTTCCTCCCATCATCCTACATGTGGCTTTTAGTGGGGCACATATTTCTTAATGTCACTTGCAGCCACTTGTAACATGCTGTACTATTTAAACCATGCAGCCAGCCCCCAAAAACAACCTTTTGTAAACAATTAAATCAGTCTAATTAGCTCCCTTAAACTAATCTAATCATGCTACAAGCAAATATTTGGCAATGAAAAATGTCCCGCTACCCCCAATGAAGAATTGCATTTTCAAGGGGTCTCTGAATATAGAGAGAAGAGGGTGTTTGTCAGACAAGTTTGTTTTATAATTACAGAAAAAGAATTGCAATAAAAAGTCAAATATAACTTGGAATCAGCTTCAATGCAACGATATACTTGGTGTATTTATCTGTGTGGCGAGATACTTTCTCTGTTTCCTGTGTCCATGCATATCTCTGAAAACCTATAGCAGACATTTTTTTAGTAATTGAAAAGGTCCTCGTTTTGCATTTTACAGTATAAAGCAGATATCAAAACTCATAATCTACATGCCATGTCAAACGCTTGACATTTGCACTTAAGACAACCTTATTGTTGCATCCTTTTGCCTTTTATACTCACTGTAACAGACATTATTAAGCAATCTGGCACGAGAGGTGAATGTTGGCTACAAATGGTCTTAAAGGGGGCAATATGGCTTCGCTGATACTACAATAAACAGAATCCTTTTAAACGTACCTTGAAAGGCATTCTTTGCAGGGTTCTGTAGAGTACCAGGGAGACATGGCCATGAGGGTATACCAAAAAAAGTACATTTATAAAATTTGACAATATCAGATGGCTGATACCCATTCTCAAGAACAAATCGATATTTGTAGCCGTTGCAATTAGACAAATCAAATGATGCCACGAGTAGGTGCCAAAGACAGATGTTTCTCATGCAAAAATAGAAGTTATGTGGTCATATTTCATATGCAGGCGTGAAGATTAAGTACAGCCGCAACAGTGACGATGGCGTGTGTCTTAAATATTATAGAATCAAAGTTATGAAGTCTTTAACATATTGAGGCAAATATTAATCAAAAGGAAGATTTTTTTTCTTCCTAGTTAAAAACAAAACAAAAAAAACTGTCCAGCTGATTGATGAAAGGGGTGCACATATGTTGTTCTCACTTAAGGAAATTTAGATTATAAAGCACTGCATTTTAATTAGGAGTTAGATTTTCACTAATGGAGTGTCCAGGCAGGAACACGTGACATCTCCATTTTCACTCAACCTTTTGAGAAAAGATTGATCAATGTTAAGACGATAAAGTAAGTTAGATTCTTTGTTTATCTTCTTTGATGAAACAGTCCACATTTATTAAAACTGTGTTCCTGTAATCTTTTTCTGTAACCCATGCACTCTATTTTTGTATATTAAACCAACCTTGAATAAGCAATACTTTGGGCTCTGATTGAACTGTTGCACGCTTTGTTGTTGCAAAATGTGTCTGAAAACGGTAATTTACAGAGGTGTGTTTAATACAAAGTTTTCTTAATAAAACAGACCAGAGGCTCTTATAAATCTTCTAATATCTTTGGTGGCGACAGCAGATAAATACAATTATATACACAATTTTTATATGTAGTAACAACGCAAGGGTAAAGATTAACTAAATTGATGTACTTCGTGCAGGAAAAATGTGAGACAGCAAGTGGACAACCCTGGTTGCATATACAAGTCACATGCTCACAAGTGTGCTGTTCTGGACAGATGTTGGATTGAGGGGTGATATTATTCATTTGTGGGTCCATGTGTGGAAAAAAGTGAATCAGCTGCATCGCTGTGTAGCCCTTGTCCCTGTCACGGTAACTTATGACAGGATATAATATACACCAAATAACTGGGTTGAACTGAACACGGCTTAGATATAATAAAAATAATTTATTCCTTAGATAGATGAACACAGCAGGTAATACAAATAACAGACAACAAATACACTTACTAGGGAGTGGGAATGACGAAGTATTCAGGAACTCGATTAGCAATTCATCAGCAATCAGGCATCAATCAGTTGGTATAAATGAAGACCATGGATATAGGGCTGACACCGCTTTATATATCATTTCAGTCCTATATCTATCATTAAGTGCAGGCTATTGGAGAACAATTACCTGCACCCAATCTCTAACGTGGGAACATTACTAACCCGTGCCCCCCAGCTAGTTGGCAAATGCGTACTTTGAGCCCTGGGGGTCTCATTTCTGTAACCCCACACAAAAGTCAGGGCGCCTACAAGTCTACCAGATGGGGTATCTGGTCAGGATACTCTGTTTGTAGGTGTGAGTTATAGCACTTACAAACCACTCAAACCCTGCATTTCTCCGCCCTGTGTACAGCTAGGGTGGCTGAGCCTTTGATCAGGTGGTCTGTTGTAGATAATAGGACGCCCCCCTGACCATTTACATTCCATAGATTGCAGGACTCTTCGCGGGCTTTTATCCCCGCTTTGAAAACCAGTAGTTTTTAATATTAAGACATATTAAAATAATCGGTCCTGTTGGGTCTAGCGGGCTGAAACCGGCCAGTCTTTCATGCCGGGAGTGACTCTCCATAGTGGCCAAGTTTCAGCTCGCTGCAACCTTCCAGACCGGAGATACACAAATGCAGTTTAACACACTTTTTAATTTAATACAGGATTCTCCGCTTTAAAATGAATCTCTGCTTTTCACTCGTTTCCCACTGAAATCAACAGGCTCTGCCGCCATGGGCTTTCAATGGAGCAACTCCGCCGTTGAAGTCAATGGGTTCCGCCGCCATAGACTTTCAATGGGGCAACTCCACCATTGGCGTCTATGGGACTTCTCCGCGATAGCCTTTCAATGGGGAACCGTCGCCATTGACGTCTATGGGAAACCTTACCAATCTTTACCGTTGCCCACACTCCGTCTGGTTGGTCGGAGAGGGTTGGGAATGGCCATGCGTTTATGCCGGAACTGTGGCTGCATGCGACCCAAATCCCAGCCCTCTGGTCCGCCCAGAACCGGAGATATGGTCTTCCAATTTCCATGGTTTCTAACTTAGCCGTTTTCTCGCGCTGTTCTCTCCTCCGCCATTGGAGTCAATGGCGCGACCCTTTACGGGGGTCCTGGATTCTCGGACCCGGTGGTGGTCGAGTGTGGGGAGGCCTAGGAGCTAGGGGGCAAAAGGAATTTTATTTCTAGGTACCCTAGAACCTAAGGTTCCCACGCCAATTGTAGTTGAACTTGACTGATAGTGATAAAGGCTCTTTTCAAAGACAATGTATCCGCTTTTGCGGTCAGCGGTTTGGATGGCTGCCAACCCGTTCCCGGAGGTCGGCGTCGAGGAATTCCCATTGAAGTCAATGGGCCCGCCGCTCCTCTCGGACGCTACCTGCTGGTATTTGCTGGAAACAGGTCCAAAAAACGCTGGATTCGCCATTGGAATGAATGGAGCGGCAATGGCGACTTATGGGACCTTGCAAAATTGAGCCTGAAAAGGCGGTAACATGGAACAAAGGGCTATAATCACTTTCTAACTATTAACCCTTCTCCTCCCGGATGGATCCCAGTGTGTGTGTGGTGCAGACACTGACATGATGACAATACATAACAGGGGAAATACACATTGGAATGTTGTAGCAAGGTAAAAACCACATTTCTGGACCGCAGTCCAGTTAACCCCTTGCCTCCCTGGTGAGGTCAGGGGGTGGCCATATGGGGTGCAACCCCTTTAATACCGGGCCAATCCCCCTCTCCCTCTACAGTCCCATATACAGGTCACGGTTCACAGGTGCACCATACCCAACACTTGCATACGAATTTACCCTCTACTTACTGAACTCCCATCCCTTCAGTACTTTATAAGCAGCCTCACTATCCATCTTCAAGTATTTGTTGACAACTCACCTTCAAGAAAACATTCCACTGCCTTAGAGCAGGGGGTCTCAAACTACGGCCCGGGGCCACATCGCAAGATATTATCCAGCCCGCAGCAACATGAAATATATATTTTTGCTCATTATACATAATTTCCCAGGGTAAGCACAGCATCATTTCTTTGCAATTGTCACATTTCTCTTTTGTTCTGAATCATATCATGCTGATTACCCCAAAAAGATCCAAATAAAACATTTATATATATATTAAAAAAAAATATATATAAAAGATTTTTTTTTCTTTGGCCCGCAAAAAATGTGTAGAATATACGGTGTCCCTTGTACTGAAAAGTTTTGTCTTAGAAGGAGTGCGTTGTTTCATGTGGTCTCCCTCCTGCTGTACCCAAGTACAACAACACTCCTGCCCATACGCCTGCTGCAAGTTCTTTCAAGCACGGATTTCCTACCGCAGGTTGTATTTTTTGGTCTGCTGCTCTAATTTGTGCTGATAGCAGTAGTATGGTATTGTCTTCCGTTCAGTGAGGACATGTTATTTTTAATTAAATCACTTTCTTTAGTTAAAAAGCTCTATTAGCCATATCAGTTTGTTGCATGTTGCGATACTCTAATAGAACAATAATGCATGAAAAATAAAGCGGAAATATCACAAGTGCTGTACACCAGGGGTGCGTAAACTTTTCCCCCTGCGCCCCCCTCCTTACCTGGTCTTCGGCGACAAATGACGCTGCGGGGTCACGTTGCCATGGCCATTTGACGTCGATTTGCCAAAGACAGGGTAAGGCTGCGGCCAGGCTGGGAGTGGGTGCCAAGGTGCCGTGACATCATGCTCTCTGCTTATCCTGGTCAGCTAGTTGCACGCGTATGGGGGCATGTCGGGAGCACGGCCATGGCATCACGGAGCAGGTTCGTCCTCATTGGGCGAACCGCTCACGTGACTCACCAGCGAGCGGCATAAACAAATTAGCTTGCTTCTGCAAGCAGCAGAGCGCTGTGCGCTCACAGGCATGCGCAGGCCACACATTGCCGTAATGTGTTTCACGGCGGCGAGCGAATGCTCAGCATCACCCTGGCCGCAGCATAAGGGAAGTTGTAGAGGCCTCACGCGATCCCCCAGCATTTTATGTAAATGCCTTGGGGAAGAACGCAGGGCCTCTGCAAGCGCAGGGTTTCCCCCTCGGAAAATCTTGCACACCCCTGCTGTACACAACAATTTGTTGCAACCTACAAATCTATTACTTGTTTCTTTAAAAATGTATTCAGAAATAGGAGTGAATGTAACACTTTGGTCTTTATTCTATATATGCCAAAGCAGCTGTTTGGAAATGTTTGTCTTAAAAAACAGCCTATCAACATATGGGGGGTTTTGTCTTAAAACAGCCCGAACTGCGGCTTCGGCATATACAGCATTACCCCCTTAATGAACAAGAAAATGTGACGGTAATGGAAGTGTGAGATCAACGGCGTGCAAAACAACAAAACTCAGAGACAGAAACTGACCGCAATGACTATTCACGCTTTTTATTTTTCCAAGAAACATATTGAGTCACTTCTATATATTTTATTTCTCTATACAAAACCCAGATGACAAAAGTTAAATCTTAGAAATTCTGAATTGTTTTTCTTTTCTAAATGTACAAAAAAAACAAAAACAGAGCAATACATTTTGTCAAACTAAAAGCATAGAGAAAGGCGTTTACATTAAGGCTCGAACAAAGTGCAAAACATGTTGCATTTCTCTAGAAAACGTGCATGAAATGGGTAACTTATTTACATGACATTCTGCTTTCTAACCTCGGTGTACAAGCATTTCAGTCGCCTGAACGGTGAACCATTTCATCCCTGAAAGCTGTGGAAACGGCATGATTTTCAGATCTGCACTTCTACTTGAAGGTACAGTCCTCTCATGATAAGGCATCCGCAGTGTTTCACATCTTATGCAATACACTGCAATCTCGAAGTGCCACATTTCTGTGCTTTTAAGCAGGACGTGGATTGTGAAACGGGCTAATTTACCTTTGTAGGAACATAAAACATTACGACAGTCAATTACGATTGTAGAAAATGTCGAGCAAAAATGCATCTCAAAAGGCACTAAAAGTTCCACAGATAATTCATTTAAATGCTGCCGATTTACTATTGAAGGAGCGGCAAAATCTTAAATCCAGACCACTTGAAGAAATACAAAAAGGTCACACATGGTTTATCACCCACTTGAAGTGTTGTTGAACTGGTACAACAGATTCATTCTTATAGGTTGAGACGTGTATCCAAAACCATTCTTTGGACGGCTTTATATTACAGGAACCCCAAAATAGGGTTAATCAAAGAAACCCAATGAAAAAAATAAATCAATTAAATGGCTCAAAGCTGCAAACTATCACTTTTCAATGGACGCATCTTTACTATATTGACAATATTCTTTATAAAAAAAATATATATAATACATTCTATGTTTTAAAGAGCCTTAAAAAAAATAGTCACATTACTTAAACTGTTCTGTAAGGGAAGATCAATGTCAAACATTACTTCATTTACAACACGTACAGTTCATGTCTGGGAATATAGTGTAATGTGTGCACTCATTAAAACTACACACTACTCAAAAATCAACCACAACATGATATCAGTTGTTCATACCAGGACATAATCATTGATACAGGAAACAAAAACAGGGCTTTTAATTAAAAAGGACAATTTATGAGTAGAATAGGTACTATTTTCTTTGAAGGGGGAAAAAAAAAAGAAAAAAGCCGGAGAGTTTAAGTAATTGAGTCTATTGTACAAATCAATGACAATTCATCCCACCACCACAGGGCCTTCTTAACTTTAAACTGTTGAGCTGTATCGGCTTTCTGTAAATATTACTTTGGGAATAAATCGTACATAGCAACAACTTCTCACAACGACGAGGCAGGACTCGTCATATTCCATTGACGTATATTGGGGTTGAGGGAAACTTTTATGTGAAAACAGACATGTCAGTAAATCCCTTTAACTGGAAGGCTAACAAGACCGCAAAGGAACAGAGAGAGAATGTGTCAGCTGTAGAGTTTACTCTGTCTTGTTTGGATGTCAGAACACAGCCATGGTCAAAATAGCAGTGCAGTGTCAGCAAATGATTACAACTGGATTAGTGCCTTCACTGCCAGAGGAGTCAGCTGGGTGAAGAAAGGGGTTAAAGATTGATCTCACATGTTATTGGATTGCAAAACGAAACTGAAAAAATGCAGAGACCTCGAAGTAGCTCTAGTGTGTGCAGACCTGCAGATGCACACACTTTCTAGGAAGAGATTGCAGTAGCGGTAGCCAGGACATAAGCACTTATGGTAATTTAATTAGATAACAGGCTTTGCTGCAAAAGAACAACGTGCAATATGATA
Source organism: Ascaphus truei (assembly GCF_040206685.1). Taxonomy (NCBI): domain Eukaryota; kingdom Metazoa; phylum Chordata; class Amphibia; order Anura; family Ascaphidae; genus Ascaphus; species Ascaphus truei. The sequence goes on along the minus strand of NC_134483.1, from coordinate 133,843,417 downwards.
CAGAACATTTATAGTTTACCGCACAAAAAGGGACCTTGGGAGCATGTGTACAAGTTACTCCTAGTTTCCCCCCGCCCCCCCCAACAGGAGGGCAGGCATGGAGCGTTACAATGCTTCCTACTCCCAAGATCATTCCGGTCCATCAATAATCACGTCAATTAATAGGACTCATTGTGCAAAGTATAGTTAAAAAACATAGATGCAAAATCAGCTTTATATTAAGGAGAAATTAAGCAATTCTAAACCATTTGCTGTTGGGGAAACTTGGAACGCTTCTGTCGTATAACAGGCCTGGCTTTAATGTTTCTTTTTTCAATTTATTTTAATTTGAATGTATTGTCAGTATCAACATTAGGTGGCATGAGTGGGATTATTTCCCTGTAACTGTCCCTGTAGTGGTTAGTGTAATATAAACCCTAACGTGTAAAAGACTAAATAACGGTTAATGTAGTGTACTTTGCTAGCCAAGTACGGTTAAGGCACGGAGGATTTTCAGTAGGTAATTTTATAAGCAGCACGCTACCTCTTATGAAGAGGGGCAAAGTTTCTAGTACTCACGTGAGTGAGGCAATTGGCATAGGAAGTAGATTCCACCAATTGTATCTAAATATTACACATCCGGTAAAGCTGAATGTGTGTTCAAAGCCAAGGCATAAGCGGAGGTCTCCCACAAAATGTGGTTAAATGGAACAATGTTCAGGGGGAAGGCAGTTTCAGAAGCAACAAAAGCATGAGTCAATCATCAAGTGTTCCATGTCTACAATGGAGCATTGCGATAGGCTGGAAACGAGAAGTTAACAGGGCCACAGGGAAGACAGGCGCGAGATGAAGGACTCGTCTAGTTCGCTAGCTGTGGGTTTCGATTCTTGTGTTGATTTTGTTTCCGGATAAGAAAATTGAAGCTGTGCCTCTGGATTCTGCAATCATTGGCTTCATTAACACCTAAACAGGAGATTTAATCCAACGCCGTTTTGAGCCTGGCTGTTGCCAGGCACTTTTTCACTAGCTAGGTTATCGGAGGGTGAACCAGTTGCCGCAGGGTTACATTATCATAACAGTCGCATTGTCACAGCGCAGCCTTCTAAAATATGACGAGTGCAAACAATGAACGGTCTCTTTAGAGTTAAAGTGGTTTACATAACGCCAATGATAATACGACGACAATAAAACCACATAGAAGTGGCACATGTGTTTGGTTGCAGATGAACATCTGAATCAAACGCCTCTCGTTTCCGTCTCATGCATCTTCGCGGTATCTAAAGTTTCCGATCACAAGGGAAAAGCTTTGGCAAAGCATGCCATGGTCACATTTCAAGTTTTTACTAGGAAGATTGTCAAGACAAAAATGTATTTCACTGCCAAAGGAGAGTGATCTACAAAGAATACCTGCGTGCATTTACTACAAATTATTAAAGTGTGCATTTACTACAAATGACAGCTGCGTGAATTTACCAGAAAAATTATTAAAGTGTGCATTTACTTGGATGAAAAGTGCCTTTGAGCTGCTTGTGGAATACATGCGATATGGGCAATGAATATATTTTAAGGCACAGTCTTTAAATGTAAGGCCTAGCAGTGATTGATAATCATTGTGCTTTTGATGTGATGGATGTTGCAGATCGCTACAGCATTTTTTTGTCACAAACTTGCTGTTGATTCCTTGGCAGTGTATAAAAGAGGCGATATTGATTAGCGAGGTTTCCAAGCCTTTTGGATGCAAACCTATGATACTATGTCCTCATGCAAGTAAAATGTGTACGTATAAGATATTATACCGACATTTCCATCAGTTTGCTGCAGTACTCCGGGTGAGACAGTCCACACTTAGAAACGCTGATTAACCTTTGCAAAAAAATCATCTGACGATAACAGTCTTTTGAAGCCACTTAATTAAGTGCCACCAAGTCAGAGGGAAACCAGACCACCTCCAGCTTTAACTGAATTGGATGGAGAGTGGGGAAATAAAAATCATTGGACGGATAAGATGCAGGTGTTATCCTCATCCTTGTCGAGTAATACGCCTCCTTATTGTTTGCTATGTCAGTCTTACTCATGTCATTGCACAGTTATTGGGTTTTACATTGGTTTAAAGTCCTCTGCTGCTGCCTTGTGCACCCTGACAAAGCTTTGTATTTTCCAGCATTCCAAAGAACCACGCATAATCCTAGTTCTGACCCCTTATGACCTCATATCAGAGGTGCTCCAAAGATATTCCGGCAGCACCCCACACTGCTGCTTGGGGGGGCATCACATTTATGCATTTTGCCAAGCAGCTCTGAAGAGAGGTTTTCATAGGCGAGTCTGTATTCATTGTCAAAGGCCTCTGGAAGAGGAGCAGAAGACAGATTAAAAACTATTGTCAAGACTGTATCAAGACTACCCATGTGAATTACTGCCTTTCACTGCATGAAAGCTTTGAGGTTTTTTGCTATTCATCTAAAATCGTCAGAAACACTTTTTTTTAAAATCCTCAACATCTTAAATTTTAAAAGCCAAGTTATTAGTACAGTGACGAGCGATTATTATTATTCATCATTTCAGACCTCTGTGGTCTCCAAGGTTGGGTGAACATGAATAATTTTCACAGGGGCTCAAAGCACCACAAGCTTTCTGCTTTTACCTGTACACCTCCCGTGTTATTTGGGGTCATCCCTGCTCTTGTTTTGTACTGCGCTGAAAAGAGCATCATGTATGTTCTAAGTCCTGCGCTTTAACTTATCCAAGTATAAATGGGAACTAGGTTTGTTAATGTATTCCCGCTCTACTTCAGAGGCTACTCGTAGGGCTGCCAGATCTACAGCTGGTAGAGGGAAAGAGCAAAATAGAAAAGCTCTTTTTAAATAGAGACTGTATAGAAGTACCAGATATTATTAGTGCCTGACAAAAAGTTAATCAAAGAACGGCTGTTTTTTTTATTTTTATTTTTTTATACCTTTCTTTGTAGAAATGTTTTGCAAATCTTCTATACACGTATTGATTATGGATTACATGACACAATATTTCCTGCTTACCAATGTCAATATTTTCTCTTCCGAGGGAAACCAATGAAAGGTATAGGATTTCTCTGTACACACTCCTGTAAAAGATCCAAGAAGTTATCAAAATCACTGAAAACGCATGCAAGGCTTCGTAATAAAGAAGGCACCTCACAACGATGCACAACTTTGCATTTCCTCTGACATAAACCTTTAGACCTGGAATCCGATATATATCGAAGCTCAAAAGGGGCAGGAAGTATGTGTACACTACTAGAGCGCATAAACCTATCCCAAATGACGCTACACCCCCCTCCCCCGCTCCCCACGTGTTTGACCCTCACCGTTGCCGCTTGTCAGCTGTGTTGCATTTCTGCAGGAGAAGACAGATGGGCTTCAGCACGTCGTTGTGCGTGATGCGGTTGGTGATGCTCTCTAGTAAAGTGCTGGAGGCCTGGAGATGACTTGGGGCAGGAGCAGCCGTCTTCCTGATGGACTCTTTCAAGAGAACAAGAAAAGTCGCGTCAAAAAAAAGGTGCAATCCTTCGAAAAAACACATTTTATTGATAGAAACCGCACAGGAACATCAAAGGGCTCAAAAATATTTCGTGCGTGCTTTCCATGTCTTTTTCTCATATGAGCCAGGTGCCGCTTTGTATTGTTGCACGGCATTTGCGCTTTGCCAGACACTGGCAAACTGGGCCCCACTGACATTTCTAGCTTCCTCTCTTACCCAGGTTCCTCCACGTGACGTAGAGGGGCTCCCCCGGCTCCTGGTGAAGGTTGATGTTGTCCCATAACAACTGGATGTAAACAAGCTTGCTGTCCTGAGACAGAGACGACTGAGGCAGCTACAGATGACAAATTGAGATTAAGGGACCAGACGTGGTTACTTTCAGTAGCACCTGTGTAGTTTAAAGTTCTAGTAGATATACTGATCCTGAAAAAGTGTGGATTTGTTGTAAGTTGTGATATTTTTTGTAGGACCAACATTTAAGGTTTTACATAGATGAAATTATAAGGTACACTGATCCCAAAACCTCAGGCTTCTTCATTTGTACACAACAGAAAGAAACCTCGTTCAAATGCACTTCAAAAAAATCTTTTAAGGTTTAGGAAGCTCTGTATATTACAATTAGAGGCAATCCAAGCCGGCGGGTTGTTTTGCAATTTTCTTTATATAGCATTGAAGCAGGGGGTCTCCGGCGCTGAACCCCGTTAATTTCAGCTCCGGGGCCCCCTGCTTCCGAAGATACTTACCTCCGAATTAGGTGCCGGTAGCACCTCTCCTCGGCTACCAGGGTTCACAATATGTCCGCTGTTGAACGTTTCTGCGTCCTGCGGGGCAATAGGATGCTGCGACATAGTATTCCTATTGGCCCATCTGTGTGACATAGTCTTCCTATTGGCCCATCTGTGTGACATAGTCTTCCTATTGGCCCATGTGAAGCGGGAGCTTTAAACTTTAAAGCTCTGCTTGCTGAGCCGCAGCAGCTACCTGCACCTACTTCGGCGGTAAGTATCTCCGGAAGCAGGGGGTCCCCAGAGCTGAGATTAACGGGATTCGGCTCCGGAGACACCCTGCTTCAATGCTATATACTATATATTTTTTACATTTGAAAAAATATTCGTTATCTTGGATTGCTCCTTTAAACAACTACCATGTTGATCCATTAAAAGATGTCACAACCTACAATAATTCTCAATAACAAATAGGATACAATAGAGGCAAAAACTATCTTCAGTGTGCATAAAATACTCATTCACTATTACAAACAAATGCACATTCCCCCTTCTAAATTATTAGCTAATCCTTTCCCAGCTCCCAATTAGGAAACCTCCCAGCTTCACAACTGTTTTTTTCCTACCTTTTTTATATCTTGCTATAATCAAGATGACAAAGCAGGCACAAGCAACATTATTGCTGTTATCCTGCAAGCCAATTAATGCATTAAAAGGCGCAAGTCCCGAGCATTTTTTTGTAACCCTTTCCGTGGTGGAGGGGCTTATAGCGCACAGCTAAAGGGTTCAACAAATATCCTCCTTTGTCTTTATTGTTATCAATATTTATGCAAATGACTAGTTCCGACAACGTTGCGAGGCGTCTGAGAGGCCACACCGTGCCAGAGCTCCGGGCACTTCAACCGTGGGAGGTTTTTCCTCATTTAGGTTTGTGATTGAATAGTGCAACAAATATAACAATATGTACCATTTATTTACAATCACAAACCTAAAAGGGGGAAAAACATCCCAAGGTGCAGCACGGGGCCCAAAGGTTTAACACCGCCTCAAATCAAGTGGATATTAGCTTTAGTAGATGCTCCCCTATGCTGCAGGTCAATGTGTGATACGACTGATACGACTGTTTAAAGAGCCAGCTGCACTTAATGTTTGCCTTTATGTTCCCTTGTTTATCCCAGGCACACACTTCGCTGTCAAATCACCCACCAGGTTTCAACAAGGCTGCTATTGTGCCCAGGACATACTTGAAAACGAGAGGTAACTCTCAATGTATAATTTCCTGGTTAAACTTTATTTTATAAACAAATACAATTGTGACATCTCTGGTAACATGCCAAACCAGTGCCATTTTGGATTACTGCAGTATTTTAATGTAATTTGGATAGGATACCTTAACTTTCAAAAGCAATATTATATATAATATTATATCAAATTTATTGGTGGGGTTTGTTTAATGCTCTGTAACGCGTTGCCACTACCGCATCCGGTGGAGAGAGACTGCGCAGGTGAATCCTGAGTGCCACCAGGTAACTACGGAAGCCTCCGGACAATCCAAGACAAATTAGAGCAACGCATTTCGTCATCTCCGCGGCTGAGCCTGATTCAAGCTGCGCAGTCTCTCTCCACCGGACGCGGTAGGAGAGACTTGATACTGCGGGAGTGCGTGTGGATTCTAGGGGTAGCCGACCCGGACTTTCCCTACATGCGAGTGTGTATGAGCAGCTATTTTGCTAAATAAATGTTTTACTGCTTATCTGAATACACTCCATTTATCCTTCCGAACTTTGGGAGAGCTATGTGAAAGTGTGATTCTACCACTGGAACATCACAGTACATAGAGAAATCCCTGAAGCAGTGCAGTGTTCCTGAACTGAGGGCTTCTTCCATACAGAACTTTCTATTTGCCTGCACTTACACATGGCCTTGTAAGTAGTACTATTCCTTATTATTAGCTATTAGCCCCACCCTGTGCACCATTGGGCCCATTCTGGCTTGAGTGGTAACATCTGTATGATCTTATATCACACTATTTATTATCATTATAGCTGATTTTTCCTTTTGCCCCCCCTTTTCTGTGTTTTATTTGTCACCATAACTCTGTGCCCAGGACATGCTTGAAAACAAGAGGCAACTCTCAATGTATTACTTGCTGGTAAAACATGTTATAAATAAGTGGTCGGCCTCTAACAGTAGACGTTGTTCAGCACACACCTGCACTCCTCCGTTGCAATGCTCAGAAGTGAGGATGAGCCCCGGGAGGTTGCTGGGCAGGTCCAAGCGCCTGAAGTACCACACCAGGTTCCAGAAGATGATGGGATGCTGGTTGATAAAAGTGGACGTGTGGACAACCTGGTCTCCCTCGTTCTCCAGCAGGGACTCCAGTTCCTTGCGCAGTACGAGGGGGCTCAGGTAAGGGACTGAGACAGGGGGAGGGTTGTGCCTCTTTTCCATGGGATCCTGCAAAAAAAAAAACACACAGCAGTGAGTCTGGATCAGTCCCCCCTCATCCTTCCCATCCCGTCTTCATATACACAAAGTGAGAGGATATCGGTTTAACCCTTTCAGTGGCCGAGGCCTGCAGCAGGACCTTCTGGGCCTCAAAAGATAACCTATAATACAACAAGCAGACCCTGTGGTTGTAAGAGGGTGCTGCCCCTCTGGCAAGATATTCACATTGCAAGGATTATATAAAGGCGCAGGATTACTACTTCATTTTAAAATACATAACTCATGTTATTTTTCAGAACTAGGTAGTTAACATAGTAGATTAGGTTGAAAAAGACATAGCCATCAAGTTCAACCGCTGTTAAAATGAAAGGTCTATTTCATGATATCTACCAAAGACGGCTGGGTAATTACAGTTTTATCCGATCATTTCTAATGCAAACTGGAAAGAAACAAAAAAAAACAACTAAAAACAAACAAAAAAAACCACTTGAATCTCATTTTCTGCACCTAGTGCAGGGGATTTTTAACGGTGGCCCTTGGATCACCCAAGAAGGGGGAAGTTCTTAAAAAATTCACTTCAAGAAGTACATGACTTTTCTACTACTGCCACATATCAGTGACGGAGGCTGGTTTTAAAATACAAGCTCCATATTTCTAAACTGTATGTTAAACACATATACAAGTATACAGTATTGCCAATCTAACCAAGTCATCATGCGACTGTAGTCCACTCCAGCCTCTCAAACTCTCTGTTAGGTATCGTGGTCCCATACATCAAGGCCGAAGTGGTCACAGACATAGGGAGTTTTTACAGGCCATGAACAAAGCCCATAACAGAACCTGACTTCCTGGGAGTACCCACCACAACTTCCTGTAGGCTGTTAGGAAGGCTGACAGTGGACACTCCGTGTGACGGCCTCTGGGACAGGTCAATGTTTTGGAGAGGTCCACCCACACTGTGACTTCTGGTCAGTGAAGCTCCTCGCTTTGTTGCATTGCTGGTAGCAGAAGCCTTTACAGTTGTAAGGACTTCACCGCCACCAACCTGGACGTCACTTGCGAAGAAAACACAAAATTGTAGTAGATGATGTAGTTAATGCGCATTAACTCTTAACAACCCCCCCCCCCCCTCCAACAAATAAAAGCTTCCTGTAGGTCAGAAGAAGGATTGTAAAGATGCGAAATAGCAGTCTGCTAATGGCTGGTCTTTTATTGTTATTTGCTCGCTAAGTTGATTTGCTACCTCCCAGTTATTTCCTGCCAATGACAAGCTACTCATTTGCAGCCTCGGGCGCTTTCTGACAAACTGAGGCATGTCAGGCGACACATTACCATGTGCGGGGGGAAACCGACAACACGGCTTCATTGGGTTGTACATGAATAAGTAAAGGGCCAGAAACATGTCAAATGCCATTTTTGTGAAATCAAAAGTATCAGGTGGGAGACAAAATATAACGTGGCCTGACATGACTGGTAGGGAGACAAAATATAACGTGGCCTGACATGACTGGTAGGGAGACAAAATATAACGTGGCCTGACATGACTGGTAGGCAGACAAAATATAACGTGGCCGGACATGACTGGTAGGCAGACAAAATATAACGTGGCCTGACATGACTGGTAGGCAGACAAAATATAACATGGCCTGACATGACTGGTAGGCAGACAAAATATAACGTGGCCTGACATGACTGGTAGGCCATTTGAAAATAAAATACAAAATGTTTCACTCTCCTAATGTTGGAAAGTGGATTTTATGGTTTCAATGTAAGCGTAAGGTAGTGTTTCTGTTATGTGCAATAGGCTTTTTTTGCTGGATGCTTTTCCAATAAAGCAGAGGTGACCCCGTCGTGGCAGTAAGTGTATGAAGCAGAAAGCACTCTCGTAACTAGCAGCATTAGCTTTTACCTCTGGTCAGTCGCTGCGCTGGTTTCTTCCTCTATGGTCTGAGGGGCGGTAGAAGTGTCGCCAAAGCTGATGAGGTCATTGCCCGCAGAGCTCGATTTCTTGTGCTGCTGCTCTGTAGTTTCTGCCGTTGATGGAAGGGGACTGCTTCGCAGGCTGTCTCCAGAGTTACTTGGCTTGAGAAAAAAGCTGTGCAACAAAGTGATTGATAGGCATGAAAAGGATGCAAGTGGGAAAGAACAGTTATTTATTTCACTGTTAAGTTGCAGGATTACAGTGGATTGTACGTTAAATCTTCAACACTGGTAATATATTCTATGCTCTGTACTTGAAATAGTCAGCATGCCTTTACACAATGCCTATACAGTCAAATGAAACATTGAGCCAAATTCCAAGGTTATCAATAATTATTTATGATAATAGTAATTTGCTCTCTCATTTTGACCTGTATTTATCACTGAATGCAAATTTTACAACTGCAATTGTTTCATGTTCAGCTATTCGACAACATGTCAGATCTTCGTAAAAAGAAGTGTGTGTGTGCGCCGAGCACGCACATTTTAAGTGTAACTTTAGTCTTTTCTCCCTGTTTTGTCACAGATTTGTGATGTTGCTGTTTTATGTATTAAAAATCAAAACACACATTTCAGTGACAAAACACAAAGAAGTTTCACTTAGAATGCGCGTGCTCTGCACCCCCACCCCCGTTTTAGCCATTTGCACTTCTATATTTATACCAACTGTGAAGTGTTTGGCTGAGTCCCCGCTGGCGCTGAGCACGCTCATGCTTGGAGAGTCCTGTCATTTACGCCCCCGCGCGGGGAGGGGGCATTGAGTGCGCTTTAAGTTAGATTTTTTTTGTTTACATAAGCGTCGAGTGGCGGTGAGTGTGTGTGCCCGCGCACAAGCGTACCACGTGAGCAGGGACTTACATATATCTATATAGCACTCAGCGCTAGCGGTGACGCAGCCTGAGAACATGGGTGAGTGTGCGCGCGCTTCAGCGACTGCGTGCGCTTCAGCGACTGCGCGCTCACGCTTCTGCGACCGCGCGGGCGCTTCTGCGACCGCGCGCGCCTCTGCGACTGCGCGCGAGCGGGCGCTTCTGCGACTGCGCGCGAGCGGGCGCTTCTGTGACTGCGCGCGCGGGGGCGCTTCTGTGACTGCGCGCGCGGGGGCGCTTCTGTGACTGCACGTGCGCTTCTGTGACTGCGTGCGCGGGGGCGCTTCTGTGACTGCGCGCGCGGGCGCATCTGTGACTGTCTGCGCGTGCGATTCTGTGACTGTCTGCGCGTGCGATTCTGTGACTGTGCGCGCCACTCTGCGTGCGCAACGGCCGCGCCTGCTGTATTGCGACTATTGGGTTATGCGGATGTGCGCCGCGGCTCACAACCTGTTCTTCTGCGCACGCATATGGTGCGGCCTGGAATGGTGTTTTTTGCGCATGCGCGACGGTCGCGCACCCATTAGGAACGTGACGTCACACGTGCTACGGTTTTTCATTACAAGGTAAGGATTTTTTCCCATGGAAACTCTGTAGGTGCCAGCAAAGAAGTTTCACTTCAAAAATCTTTCTATAGAAAAGTTTGCTTTAAACTTTGTTTTTTTCCTGTTTGGTAGATGACAAAAATAGAGCAGCACACTCCATATAAAACCTCTCTTTGGCTGGTCTAAGTACCTTCACAGGAGTAGTATTCCATTAGTATAATGTCCCTAGTATGAAACCCAGTCAAGTAGATCAGTGCTGTAAACAACCCGTCATATTTCTCTATCCACTACTCCACAGATATACACACACATATACATACACATCTCTAGTTAATATTGCTATTTCTCCCAGGCGGCACGCTTTAACCGCCAAGGGGTTTTGAGCGAGGTTTCTCTATATATCTACACGCATATACACACACACACTTATTTTAAAGATTGCTTTAGCTCAGTATTACTATCTCTCAGAGAAAAAATACAAAAACTCTAGTGAACTATTGAAATTATAGTATTGGCGAGGAGGTGTTGCCCAAATGCATATGTGCTAATAGGATTAGAATCACGTAGTAATGAAGTCATTATTTATTGTCCAACCTTTAGAAATATTACATTGGACTGACTTCTAACTCCTTGTACAAACCCATAGTGGACCGAGTGCCTGCATCCATATGGGCAATTGATTGATCGTTGTTAATAGAAAAGAGTATCCATCTCTAACACTAATGTCCTTAGTTGGCCCTCCATAGTTAAGTTGAAGACCTGTCCAGTGCCCAGCCCTTTATATCTCTCTCCACTACTCCACTCGTCCACCACGAAAGTGTGTGTCAAAATTGACTTGAAGGAACCGTTAACGGGCACAAACCTGGCAGAGCCACGCAGGTCCTTGAACTCAATGTTAAGAAGCGGTAAGAAGGTGTTTTTGCAGAAAGGACAAGTAGTGTTCAGGTTGGAGTCATCTGCAGTCCATCCTGCCATAATCTCTTCATCATACACAAGCGCATCACATGCTCGGCATTGAGAGCAACTCGACATCAAGACCTGCAAAAATGAGGTTGGAAAGAGCAGTATGATATATATATATATAGATAGACACACACGCACAAACACATTTCAGGAAACTAGGCAGTCCACCAACCAACAACTCACTCCAAACTGAGCCCAACAGCGGCCTTCACAACATATTCTGCCCAAAAAAAAAATCCAAACTGTAAGTTCTCAAGCTAGAATACTACCAAGATAATCATACCATTTTTTACACTTCTGTTATTAAACATTCTAGCGATTCCTTGAATATCCCCAAGTTTCACTCTCATCAACGGCACAAACATTGCTCATTCCAACCGCCATACACTAGTTTTACACTAGTATGCCAAGAACAGGTCCAGAGTGTGTCCAGGCAGGTAAGGAAACTTAACACACTGCAGTTAACATTTGCTGAGGCAGGAATGACCTCACACTGTAAAGTCGTGCTGGATCCTCTGTGTCACAGCAGATATCAGACTGCACACTCACCTCCATTGCACAGTTCTGAAAGATGCTGGACAAGCTGGTGCTGTGAGGAGATCCATGCTCTGATTTCTCAGATTCCGAGCCCCTAAAGCGTTTCCTCTGAAGGGTTTCACCTACAGATAAGAATATAGAAAATAAAGTGCTCACACAACAGAGTGAAACAAAAATAAAGCGCAACAAATATAGTGATAAAGTCAAGCTGCTGCCTGAACACCAGCGGTTTCCCCAAACCGCAACTATAACAAAAACTAAACCAAAAAGTGCTTGTGGCGCAATGTGACCAGAAATAAACAATAACATGTGCAAATAAACCCAGTGAATAGTAAGCACTGAAAACACAATACTGTCACTCCATATGTAGATCCTCTGGTTCATAGGCTCCTTGGTGACCTCATATGCAGAAAAAGACAGAAATGCAGAGGGTATATAGTGCATTAACATTTACTGAAGGTGACAAACAACACAGAGGGGAAAGGAATAAAACTCACACTCCCCCCACTGGTATAATAGCAAGAAGTGACTTTGGGCGCACTTCAACCCTCCTCCCGAACCCGCTGCTCGGCATGCACAAAACCACATGTGCCGGTGTCAGCGCCTCTCACCCGCGACCGGAGCCTCCCGTCTGTTAGACGCGTAACAGCCTCAGCCAATCAGAGTCTCACTGGGAGTAATGCAGGGTTGATACGGTGGCCTCAAGCAGTCAAAAGGCCTTTCCCCTCTGTGATGTTTGTCACCTTCAGTAAATGTTAATGCACTATACCCTCTGCATTTGTGTCTTTTTCTGCATATGAGGTCACCATGGAGCCTATGAACCAGAGGATCTACATATGGAGTGACAGTATTATGTGTTTTCAGTGCTTACTATTCACTGGGTTTATTTGCACGTTATTGTTTATTTTGGTCACTTTGCGCCACGAGCACTTTTTGGTTTAGCTCACACAACAGAAACTAGATAAGAGCAGAGGGGGTTTGTGCACATTGGGGAAGAATGTAAAGTGACTGATCCTTAACACCGCACTGCCCACTATGGGGGGGGGGGGGGTAGAGGGGTGGGTGGGATGGACGACTGTAGTCCAAACCCCTGAAAATGAACATGGAACATTACGGGATGCCAGTATCTCTGCACAATAACAGATGCCTAAACAGAGCGAAATAAGGACATTATGCAGTTACTATTGCACCGTGTGGCACTGTTAGCAAATGGGTCTTTTTCGCTTTATTAAAAAACATTGTGCATGTAACCAAAGTGCAAAACAGCTAATGTACTCCATGTATCAGATGGTACACCATTTACAACATGGTTATAATTTATGTTTAGTAGCTTTTTCACGTTTAGGCCACAAACGCCTGAGGCGTGTAATATAGTGCGTGCGCGCGACCGTGCACGCCGCAAGTATAATTGGCTGTGTTAGCGAGACGTTTCTATACTAGCGACGTGCGCGCACGGCCGTGAGCGGTCGTGCGGCAGACCCGGGAAAATATAATCAAATTGTATTTTCGCGCAGCTGCCACGCCGCGAACCAATCACAGCGCGACCTAACACTGTGATGTCAGTCACGCCCCCTAACTGCACGCGTCACCGCTTGCACCCTAACAGCTAACCGCACAGGCCACGTGCACGCCCGCACGCGCAGCAGCGCCTACTATATAACAAGCCTAACATGAAAGCAGCACATTGAAGAAAGCCTATATAGTGTAAATCCATTACAGATCAGCGAGGAGCACATGCTTATCTGCAGGAAGAACGTTGCACCAATATCAAAGTTGCAGCAATCCCTTATAAATCAGAGTCTTTTTCAAGAAAACTCCCCAATTTTTAAAACTTGTGATAAACACAAAAGGTAGTTTATAATAATATATATATTTTAGTTTTTTTGAAAAAAAAAATGACACCCATAATTCCCAGTACAAAGGCTCCTATAAATGACATGGCCATACTGTTTGAACAACTTTGCTTGCCAGCGTCCCCACTGCTGCTGCTACTGCCCAGGCTGGTGTTGCTCTGCGTCAGTTCGCTACTAGGAAGTCCATGTAGACCCATTTTGGATGCAGAACCGTCCCCCAGAATGTGGTCTTCAAAACTTGATGGGAAGTTAGACTCGCCTCGACGTGCTTCGTCCTTCAATTCAGCCAATAAAATACATACAAAAACACATGTAATTCAACAAAAGAGCACGGAAAAGTCATATGATGAATGACGTGAAAGACAAAGATTAGATTATATTGTTTAATGCCCAAATAGATGTAGGATATTTCAGTATATAAAAAAATGTCTGTGCCCCAAATTGTGCCGACACATCTATGCGATGATATGGCAGAGGTACATCGGGGGTTAAGGAGAGGCAGCATGCATTAAACCTGGGGTTCAGCGCAGACCATAGTTTCTAAATTACAACCCAAAGATCTATGCCTCAATGTGTACAAAATGATTTGCCTCTATAAAATGCTACTGTACCCACTAAAATCATCTATGGGTTAAAATCTGCTAATCTGGGGAACACATACAGGAAACTCTGACTATATTCATGTTACCAATTCTAAAGTAATGTAATAATATTACATTACTGTTTGAAAATATTTCATGATAGCAATAAAGTCCATTGATATGTTGTCATTCTGCGAAAGATAAAAGGTTTCTTAGTGGTTTACCTATGGAAGAAGCAATGGTCTGATAAAGTGGTTTGCAACCCTTTAAGAACTATCGAACGCCTTAGAAATGTATTGCGATTTCACTGAACCCCTCCCAGTTACGCTACAACAGTTTAACAATTAAAGCAGCACGCCTGCTTTCTAAAAAATATATATAGTTATAGGAGTGTTGGGGTCTCCCTGAGCTGAATTGCGTTGATTTCGGATCCGGGGAACCCCTGCTCGCCGAGATACTCTTACCTTGGTAGGGGATGGCGGTATCTCTGTAGGTTTAAATGTCCTGGTTACGCGGGCCAATAGGAAGGGATGATGTCACGGCTTCCAATTGGACCACGGGACATTTAAACGCCGCCATTTCGATAGCCCCCCCAAGTCCCATTGGAGCTGCTACCTGCAGAGATCCTGGCACCCCCTACGGTGGTAAGAATCTCGGGAAGCAGGGTGCCCCAGAGCTGAAATTAACATATTAACTGCTTCAATCCTATAACTAAAAAAAAATAAATAAGGAAAGCAGGGGTGCAGCTTTAATAACCTTTTAAAATTATGAAACAAAATCTGGAACCGTTTTTGGGGGAGTATTGAAGAGTTAAATATCGTCCATTAGCAAATTTTTCTCAGGGGAAAATCTCCCATGAAATCCCAGAGATTCACAGGACAAGTGTGAAAACAATTGGCCTAGTGGGGTAGTTATTACCTTTGAAGTGGGAGCATTAACTACTGTAGCCCTAGGGCAGGCCACTTTGTGCCATATTTACTAAGCAGCCAGTTGAAAAGACACCTTACAACACCCCACTGAATTCAATATCTTCTAGCGCCAAAAGGGGTCGTATGGCTGCTTCGTAAATTTCAGTCACCATCTCCCTATGCATCAGGCACCAAAAATTAGATTGTAATTGCTACAAGGCAATTAATTGTATTAAATATTCTATAACTGCGCATAAACTACAAAGAGAAGAATAAATTACTAATACAGTATAGTAATTTGTGTTTTGTTTTGATGGACAAGGGCACAGGACGTTAACCTTACACTTGCCTCATCATCAGAGTAATTGTAGGCAGATGCCATTGCCCCCCACATCTTGGTGGCCACGTTGGCAGCCTGCTTCATGCCAGACTTAAGCACGTCCATTTTTGGACCCGTCAGTAGGTTGTCGAGCTTCAGGCCCGGGAAAGAGTTCACCACTGATCCCAAGGAGCCATGCTGGGTGGAGCGGACGAGAGCCGTCAGTGAGAGCGACCGCTCCTTCTGGTTGCGCAGGTGGTGCTTCTGGTTGCTGGTAAAGGTCTTCGACCTGGAGACAGAGTTTTTCTGGTTCTCGCTCTGCACGGTGGTCGGAGGCAGAGGGTCTGTAGGCAAGCTGGACCGCCTCTCAGTCCCACCCTTGCTGGGCGTTTCAGCTTCTTTGGCAGACTCCGGGCCTCCCAGCTCCATGCTTGATGATTTGCTGCCGAAGGGGCTCTTTAAGTTCATATAGGTTTCGATTTCGTCAGCTAGGTTGCGTGCCACGACAGGAGAGATGTTCTTTTCCTCTACCGGCGAGGGCTCCCTCTCCACGGTCTGGGAAGCCAGTAGGGACAGTGGGTCAAGGCCCATCTCTACCCCTTCCCTCTCTACAGCCTTGGCAAGGCCATAAAAGCTGTTCCTCTTGTTTAGCTCGTCCCTGGATTCGGAAGCAGCCTCCAAGGGATTACCAGCATCCACTGCGTATTGTGCAAACTCTGCTGCATCAGCTGTGCTTTCTTCTCTGACAGTATCCAAGTGCTCAGAGGTTTCCTGCAACTTCTGCCCTGCTAACTGACCCGGGGCAGGCTCGGGGGCACTTTCCTGTGTACAAGTCCGGGTCTCAAGTGTCTGGCCATCCATGCCGTCAAAGCTGAAGGCTTTACTTGCCTGTGGAGGTGGCGGTGGTGTCTTTGAGAGAGCTGCGGTGAGGATCTTGGCGTCTGCTCCCATCTTCATGGTGATCTCGTTGGACGTCAGGTCGAGGCTGCCTTTCTTTAGCTGCATGCCCGCCCGGCTCTCTGCACTGAAGCTACGGCTTCTGTCGGGGAACACTTTTTGCCTCGTCTGAGTTCTATCTGCAGTGTTCTTACACTGAACTTCAGGGGAAAACACAGAGTCTTTCCCCATGTCTGGGACTTGCAGTAACTGCCCCGGCCCACTTCCTGCAACCAATGAAACCAATTAATTATTCCTTAAATAATGTATGAAAATAATAATAATAAAAAAAGGTTGAGCAACTCTCGTTTAAACAAAGTGATATATTAAGAAGTTAGCATGACTACAGTACATAAACACTTTCAAATTACTACCAGTGGCAGTGATCCTTTAAGTACATAAAATGATTATTTTACCAGCAACAAAGTAAAGGCTTATTAAAACGCAGTGAAAAATTAAAGATTTTAACCTTTAGGGGCCAAGATGGTACACACAACAGGTATATTTAAGACGACATTGGATACGTGCTCTAGATAGTACAATCTTTAGTGGCACAGAAATAAAAATATTCTGAATCGTCCTCGACAAAGCTCTGCCCCGGAGTGAAACGTACGTCGGGTGACGTTAATGAAATTGTATGTGCCTCGTTGTTGGGAGCGGGGTAATCGTTGAGTGAGGGATTGTAGTGGCAGCTGCAGGACATTTAGATGCTTGCTCTGTTAGAATCCCTTTTCTAAGCTAAATTGTTATTGAGTCAGTGGAGGCATCTGACCAGAATAGCGGTGGAGGTCACCCCGAGACTTGGTCAGACCCCTCAGCACTATATGTACACAAATCAATAGTGCTGTGCACAGAGCGTTACAATACAAGCAGGAATGAATGGCTCTGAGAAAAAGGCTAAATATGGTATTAAAAAAGTATAAGAAGATGGAGTGCTCTCCATCTATGCAACATGTGTGATGGCTACTTATAATACGATGTGACAGAGCTAAACTCGATGCCTATTTGGAGCAAAACCAGCCACAGGTGCTACTATTGGCAACATGTGTTAAATATTTGCTTGGCAGGCTACCTAGATACATTTGTTTGATTCACCAGCTAAACAAATTGCATTGTCTCTTTAGTCAGATAATAGGAAGTCTGGTGGAAACAGGCTTTCCCCCCTCTACTTCTATACTCTGCCCCTACACATGTAACAAGGGATTTCTTTCTTTTTAACCAATTTAAGTAAAAGTTGTATTTTAATTATCTTTATTGTACTATTAATTATGGTGGCATTAGAAGTGCACAAAAAGGGAGTACTGCTAATTTTTCTGACCGCCAAGATAAAATCTGTTAGTCACTCGCACCACTTGCTGTTTCCACTGCAGCAAATAACTCACCACTGCTGCTCTTCCTCCCTGTATTGTCAAAGATGCCAGAGGGAACTCTGACAATGCTGCTTGCCCAGGGAGGAGATTCTGGGGCGTTTGGTGCTTCAGAGTTTGACAGCAGCTTTTCACCAGGACCTTCAGGGTGTGTTCCTGAGACACAAAATGAGCACTGCTTTAATCCACCACATACAGTACTGTACAAACGATGAGACCTTTACAACAGTCCCATGAGAGGTTGAATTGCAAAAACCTTTGTGGGACATATTAATTAAAGATCGAATAGCAGCTCAGTGTGCCTCATTTTGGCCAATAAATACTCCACCGTTGCACATAATAAATAAATGTACAACTTGTATTTGTGAAGTCTTTGTAATGCTAGAAATACAAGGGATGTGGATAGGTAACTCACTAGCCCCTCCAACCTTCCTTTTTTTACTTGGACTTGTACATTGGAGCAAACAGGGACAAGGCGAGTGAATCCCGCTGGACACAGCAGCCAGAGAGATGAATGAGAAATATCAGTGTAGCATTGATCAATGCCGCCTCTCATACACTTCACAGGTCACATACATTGGGGTTTGTGACAAACAGTCACCTCTCTGGAAGAACATTTCATTTTTCCTGATATATTATATGGTTCCTCCAATCCACATACATATACCTTAAAATTTGCAGGCTACGTTAATAAAAAGTTTTTCACCAGTAAATCAATTTTGGCCCAGTTCTGTAGCCCAAAGACCTGGTAATGCGGGCAAAGGCATGGCGTAACCTTTTTACCTGTCACATCAGCAGATGAAAAGTTCTCATTGCAGTCAGGCAGGCCCTTTGGTTTTAGAAGAGAGTCCGTTTCTACAGTGGGTTTATGGGTATCCTGACTGTGAACACCGTCTCGGACGAGTTCATCCTTGGAGCCGTATCCCTGATCAGACTGACACCCTACAGAAAATAAAGACATTGTAATCATCTCCCACTGTGGCCGGCTTAATGCAGAAAATCTGCTTCATAATGCATAGTAATGTTAATACATCAAGAGGCTTCCACACATACTTTGGGCGAAAGACCACACCAATCCAGAACAGATTACTAAACCAGTTTGACATATCTTTTAGATACGAGGAAATTAAGGCTTTCCACTAATGTAGGCAAATAATCTTCTCAGCAAACACCAACAGTCACTTGGACAGCACAATCAATCCAGAACAAGACACCAAAAGTGCTGAAAGCTCCCATCTGCTCAAAATAAAAACAGGCACTGACGTGGGACGCTTGTATACTCTGAGGCAGCGCTGTTTACTTGGTCAACTAACTTTCTCCCAGTGCCTCAGGTACTAAAACTTAAATTATATGGACAGCTAAACAATATCTGGCATAAGCAGACCAAGCAAAGGTTACTGTGCCCTGGCAATGTATGGGTGATTCTACCATGCTGTTAAATGTAATATTACATCTCATCTACTCTTGTTGGGAGCGACCCTTGGACATTGATTTAATACGGTCTAGGACATTTGGCCACGGTGCTCTGTCGCCATAACTACAGACTGCAGGACAAGTCGCCGCAGGTCACCTCGCCGCAGGTCACCTCCTTCCGTATGTCCTCATCACCTCTCCCAAACGCAGGATACTACGCACGGTCGCCAGCAGCCGCGTGGGAAATTTTGTGTGTCCTGGCTTCTGGCGGCCAACCGAGTGCCCGGTGCGTCAGAGCCCTGCGGCGGGGTGACGTGCTGAGGACACCCTGTGGTGAAGGTGCATGGCTGGGAGAGGCACTGAGGAAATGCGGAAACCAGTGACGACAAGGTGACGTGCAGTCAGTAGCTATGGCGGCAAGGTGCCGGTGGCGATTTGGTCGCGGCCAAATGGCCAAAGGTTCCATTCTGGATTTAATATGCTTTTGCTGTTCTATGTATGGTGAACAACTTTCTTGTACAGCGATTTCCAAAAAGGGGGGTGCGGGAACGCCTAGGGATTTGTGAGGTGTCTCCCAGGGGTTCGCCCAAACAAAATATGTAACCGCAGCTCCCAGGTATTAGTGGGTTCCTGAGCCCACTTGGGGTGTGCATATGTACTAAGGCCATAAACTGCACCTTGGCATGGGTGGTATAGCTATCAATTGCAGCAAGAGCTTCCAAAGTTGCTCCCCACAATGCTTTGCATCCAGAGCGGCAAGGCATGATGGGGGGGGGGGGGGTTGGAAACTTTGGAAGCTGCTGCAGTGAATGACCGCTATATCACCAATGCTCTCTGCACACACTGCGATGTGTGAGGCCTTATTAAGGGTGTGTTTCCGCTGTGTATGTATGTGTGTATGTGTGTGTGTATGTGTGTATGTATGTGTATGTATTTATGTGTGCATGTGTGTGCATGTGTGTATGTATGTGTATGTATTTATGTGTGCATGTGTGTGCATGTGTGTATGTCTATGTCTATGTGTGTATGTGTGTATGTGTGTATGTGTGTGTATGCACACACACACACACACACACACACACACACACACACACGTTTGTGTCTTAAAGCAGTTTTCCAACCAGAAGTCACCCACGTTTTACCTCCTGAACAGAACACCAAATATAAAAAATAAATAAACAGCGTTGAAAAGGACAAAGAAGAGAACTCTTTAAAAAAATGGCCACCTGCACAGACTGCTGCCTTCAAGTGTATACATGCAGATGTGCATCAGTCCAAGGCCACCAAGTGAAGTAAATAGACCAAGTGAACTTCTCTTACGGCAAAAAAGTGTAGAAGGTAAATTTTCTCATGAGAAATAGGGTGAAGACTTTGCTGTACAAGCAAATGGGTTGCTTTTGCACAGTGAAACATTTGCTGGACCTGCATGAGTAATCAAATCTCAGCGTTTACAGGGGTCCATGTTAAAATGGATATGAAGCAAAAAGCTCATTTGCATGTCATTACCCAGAATCCTTGGCTGCAGTGGAAGCATTGTATGCTAGGAGATAATGGGGAAAGACAGGGTTGCAGACCTGTCAGACGTGAATGTTCTCACAAGTGCGATTTTTATTTGTAGCCTTTAAGTTCTCGCGTATCACTTCTTCCACTGCTATAAACCAACATTCCCACACACACAAGCGCCCACACAAAATGTCATAATTTATTTTGTTAAATGAAAGAAATTAAATAGATCAAATCTGTTTCTTTTTGGGTGAAGTATGTGTGTACACACGTATATATACACATGCGTGCGTATGTATATGTGTATATATACAGTATATACATACAGTATATATACACAC
Organism: Ascaphus truei; assembly: GCF_040206685.1. Classification (NCBI taxonomy): domain Eukaryota; kingdom Metazoa; phylum Chordata; class Amphibia; order Anura; family Ascaphidae; genus Ascaphus; species Ascaphus truei. The sequence goes on along the minus strand of NC_134483.1, from coordinate 133,822,637 downwards.
ACACACACAACAGGACCTAATAAGCCGATATTGCACAGGACCACGTATTTGCTAAAGCCAGCCCAGTAACACACTGAAAAAAGCAGAATAAAAGCATGCATCAGGCAATACATTTTCCCTTTCTATTAGACTGTGGTTCATGAAACACACTGGAAATCAGAGGTGATCTGTCTACTCCTTCTTGCTAGTCAACCGATGAGCAGTTTGGGAAGGCAAATTAGTGCCAATGTTACATCTTAAAAACTGCATTACAGTAAATGTACATTTGCAAACATAAGGCAAGCTATGAATGGGTGAAGTGAATTAAATCTGAATTGAAGGCAATTACATCTCATGCTTTCACACACAACCCACGGATTCCTGCGTTAGGAGCACTTCCTTGGAGAGACTGTGAGGTAGAAGGTTTGCGAACAGGGTTAAATGGTTAGTAGCCGCTCAAGAGTACCTGTGCTAGAGTGGTTATCAGTGGAATCAAGCTTTATTAGATCCCTGACGAAGAGTGTGTGCTCCCCAGAGTTAGCATCGTTAGAACTATCCACGCTACCATGGCTCACCGTGTCCCCATCATTCCTACGTGCCGCACTCTGAGGAGCTGGAGAGACAAGAGAGGTTAAGTCCGGCATTACAAATCCACAAGCTCTGCAAGACAGTCATTTGCACCTTGACAGCTCTAGGGAAAGAAGTAGGTAGGTTTGGGTTGGAAAAGAAAAGCAGAGCCCAGCAAAGGAGCTATCCCAAAAAAGACGAGGGTTGATGGTTCAGTCGCAGTACAAAGTGTACTCAGAATTTTGCGGGTGTGTTTCAGACTTGACTCCTCCAGTAAACAAATAGTGACTTTCTGCGCGCTAGAGCAAGAAACAATTAGTTCATCCAGGGAGGTGGTCACATCAATGATGTACAACTGATGCTCTCAAACTACACCTCAGGCCCTGAAACCAAACCAGGTTTTTGGGGGTAGACAACCTATATCCTCATTCATATGCAAATTAGATACATACACCTGCGTGCCAATGAATTGGGTATTCCTAAAACATGGGGTGGCCGCTTGACCCGAGGAGAGGTTTTGAGAACCCTTGATATACATTTCCAAGGAGGTTTCATTTTGGTGCAATAATAATAATAAAACCTTCTTGATCATGACACTGCACTTGTACAAATATATTCAGAGGGCCATACAATTTGCAATATAAGGTATTGGTGCCCAACACCCAGGAAGGCAATGTTAAATACATATTTCCAATTATGAGACATCATTGGATAATGTTTCACTGGGGTTTTTTGTCTGGTTTCCTCTGGATCAACATACAGTAAAATAGAAATATAGGATAAGTATCTGTCGTCTAAATTTAACACGAGGTTGAAAAAAAGATATCCATAAGGGTCAACCTATGTAACTATGTAAATACCGAAGCCTACTTTAGAAAGCTGGCGATTGGCTTTGAACGGTCAGAACCACTGGACCACTTGTTCTCCTTGGCAATATAGGTATCAAAGTATTGTATATTTCCACAGGATCATACATGTGAACATGTATAAGTTTGAGATCAATATATAATGAGGAGGCGCTGCAATCATAGCAGGGGACACAACAAGCAGGAAGGCGTATTCTCCATGTCTATTGATTATAAACTCTCAATTGGCAATCTTTTGAATTCCTTTTTTCCTACGTGGGAATGGGCTTGTCACTGAAACCCTTGCCTAGAATGAAACGCTGTTGGTCGTGTTCTGCACGGAATAGAACGCCCTCTGGTGGATGAGTATCTTTCTTTATCCAGATGACTATATGTACAGTATCATGTTAACTATTTCTCTATTGGTTCAACCATAAAGAACTATATCCGGTGATCTGATGCTACTTGAAGTGATTTTTTGTCTTTAATCCCAATTTTCATCCACCTGCTATATTTGTGTAAAATGTTTCTAAGAAAATTACACGTATATTATGCCTAAGCAAATAATTGTATTTTTTACCACAGTTGTGGCTTTTTTTCTTCATTTTTTTTTGAGTGCTGGGACCCAATTATATATTGATCTCATTGGTTAATAAGGTATCCCCCCCCTCTTTGTTCCCTGTGCACCAGATCTTTATGTTCATATGGTGGAGCCGTCTGCTCAATTTTGATATATACATGTACACGTTTGCCTCCCTATTTAGTGACAACAACGCAACAAAAAGGAATAGATTTTTTGCTGCGCAGAAATTATTGGTTCGAGTACAAATTAGCACTAGGCTTTGCGTTCGGGCGAGACATTCCTTGGTGACATTTGCAAAAGTTTCCTAAACTGATTATCGGTCACTTTTTATTAGATTTATTAGCTTATTTGCAGTATGAAACACCGCAGAATATCTCCAATCTGTATTTGGCCAACAGCGCTTGTCGTTCTCGAAAAAGGAGCCCAGTAGAACTCTACGTCAGAGAAAAGCAGCCTTGTGGCTACAAACGCTGACCACCGAGTTCGACACCCAGCTCCTCCTCTCATGGAGCTTGGGGCTATTTCCTTTGCTCTTCTATGACAACAAAAAAAAGAAAGCAAAACATTCTCGTTTCACTCAATAAAGCTAATGAGCTCCTGCTGGTGATGACTGACCTGTCCCTTTCTGTTAATGGCAAGGAGTTGCCAGGACCAGAAAGAGCACAGGAGCAAGGCGAGTTTGGATAAGAGACCCTACTATTATTAAAAGGTGCGTTATAAACACTTTACATAAACTACCTAGTCCAAAATGGAGATAGTGGTAGAATAATGCCGAACTCACCTTGTCATCACAGAAACAGCCTTTACTTTCCAATCATTACATAATTTGGCATTTTATGAGCCCTACACTGAATTTATCAGGGTCGTGGAAATGCGCCTCTTCTCTCTCTCTCTAAATGCCCTGCTCTGTTTTCTGCCCTTTCCTTTAGCCTTCTCGGTCTTGTTTTTTTGTTTTGCTCTAACATAGCAGCAGCACAATAAGATATTGCTAGGGAGACCGGAGGGGTCGTTCAATTGCAGGGGGTGGGGAAGGGGAAAGTTATTAATGGAATCATGGTAAATTCCCGCTCAGCATTTTTCCTGTTATGCTTCCAAAATCTTGTGGGATCCTCCAGCAGCAGCGGGAGGAAAAACGGAGCACAGCCAAAAGGAACAGGACAGGGTAAACGTGGGTGGTGACTAAAAAAGGTTTAGTCAACAAACAGGTGCAGCTGTAGGGTCATCTGACGCGTTTCGGCCCGGGGGCCTTTGTCAAAGGGTGATCCCAACAGCATAAGGGAGACATACATATAGGCAGTGTTAACACAAAACACCTGCACAAGATACAGATCAGGTGGGGTAAGTGATCAACAACATGCCCATGAACTGGGGTTAATAAAAGACGTTTAAAAACAGTGCCAACACAGCAACATGGTATAGAATATCTACATCTATTGTGCATCAAAACAATAATGATGTAATATCAGTGGAAAATGAAACATTCAATATATATGAAGATGCTTGTTTGGCCCGCAATAAAAAACAACATGTTAAAAACAAGCCTTGGTCTGTTGTGAATCATTTTGTCATATATATGATATATCACAAGTGGAAATCTCTGCTCAAATTATTAATGGATATACAAGATAAGCAAGATATTGGTTAAATAATGGTAATAGTCATGGTTATATTGAATACATCTCTGAACCCAATCAGAAAAAAGGAAGGGAAGGAAAAGGAGGGGGAGGAAAAAGGGGGGGGGGGAGTGAAGGGGGGGAGGGGGGGGGGAGGAAAGAGGAAAAAGGAAAAAAAATTACAAAAAATTAATAAAGGCAAGGTAAATATCTGTGATACTTAATGATGTAAAAAATGCTGTAATTCCCAGTCCACATTTAGATTGTGTGGTTGCAAGGTATCTAACTGGAAAATCCACTGCATTTCTATTTGGTTCAATCTATTGAGACGGTCTCCCCCTCTGATGTGCGTTGGAATGTGGATAATTCCAAAAAATCTGAAGTTTTTTATACCACCCTTAGGGCACATCGGGAAGTGTTTGGAAACTGTGCAAACATCTTTATTTTGTAATATATTGCTAGGCTCAATTGCATCTACCAGTGGATTAGCTGCTATCTGACCCCTCTTGGAAAATAACTTTTTTAACGCCAGTTTGCGTGTGTATTTTTGAAGATCTATGATTGTATTGAAGAGATCAAAATTCTCTTGCGGAGCGAAGTTTAAACCTTTGTTTAGAAGAACAACCTGTTGTGGGGTGAGTGGTGTATTGGAAATATTAATGATGTTACTAAGGGAGGGATCTAAGAGTATTTTTTTCTCTTGTTGTTTGAGCCTGATGTTTTCTCTGCTCTTTTCCCCCCTTCTGCACCCTTTCCATTTTTTGACGGTGCATATTGTGTGCTGGAGGGATTGGTTTTGGATCTATCATCTTTTTGGCTAGAAAAATATGTATTTTTGAAATACCCATCATCGGAATCTCTATGGTCTTTGGTACTATGTTTGGAAAAGGACACTAATGGTCTGTCCATATTATCCGAAGAATCAGTATCGAAGCTAGACCTTCGTTCCGTGTATGGGGATTTCAAAATAGATCTAGTAGTAGATTTTGGATTGATGTGATCACTATCCGTAGACATTTTGCGAGGCGTAGATTGAAACATCGCTTTAGGCCTATCAGAATCTTTACTGAAACCCAATCTTTCCCAAGAATAAACTTGGTTCCTCTCGTAGTCTGATTTGTCTCTAAAATTTTTTTCTTGTTTTTTAGAGACTACACCCTTTTCCATTTCTTCTATATTTTGTAAAAGGATTTTATCATTGTGAGTGAAGCGATCCATATCACAAAATTTATGTAACTCCTTTTTGAGTGTGTCAATTTCAGTTGTTAAAGATTTTTTCTCTTTCACCTTATGTTTAACAATCTTCACCCACAAAGCGTATTTCAGCAATACCTAAAGGGTTCTTTAAATGTGGATTTTGCAAGTGCTGCCAGTACGCAGTACCCACTAAAAGAATAACTACAGTGTCTAAAATGTCCAAATACAGAATTCCAACATTCATTAATTGTCACACAAGTTATGTGGTGTACGCTATACAGTGTGTTGTAATGCTAAATATGTTGGTAGAACCATCCGCCCACTATATATCAGAATATCTGAACACATCAGACTGATACTCAAAAAAGATCTATTCCACCCAGTTTCCAAACACTTCTCGATGTGCCCTAAGGGTGGTATAAAAAACTTCAGATTTTTTGGAATTATCCACATTCCAACGCACATCAGAGGGGGAGACCGTCTCAATAGATTGAACCAAATAGAAATGCAGTGGATTTTCCAGTTAGATACCTTGCAACCACACAGTCTAAATGTGGACTGGGAATTACAGCATTTTTTACATCATTAAGTATCACAGATATTTACCTTGCCTTTATTAATTTTTTGTAATTTTTTTGCCTTTTTCCTCTTTCCTCCCCCCCTTCCTCCCCCCTCCTTTTCCTTCCCTTCCTTTTTTCTGATTGGGTTCAGAGATGTATTCAATATAACCATGACTATTACCATTATTTAACCAATATCTTGCTTATCTTGTATATCCATTAATAATTTGAGCAGAGATTTCCACTTGTGATATATCATATATATGACAAAATGATTCACAACAGACCAAGGCTTGTTTTTAACATGTTGTTTTTTATTGCGGGCCAAACAAGCATCTTCATATATATTGAATGTTTCATTTTCCACTGATATTACATCATTATTGTTTTGATGCACAATAGATGTAGATATTCTATACCATGTTGCTGTGTTGGCACTGTTTTTAAACGTCTTTTATTAACCCCAGTTCATGGGCATGTTGTTGATCACTTACCCCACCTGATTTCTATCTTGTGCAGGTGTTTTGTGTTAACACTGCCTATATGTATGTCTCCCTTATGCTGTTGGGATCACCCTTTGACAAAGGCCCCCGGGCCGAAACGCGTCAGATGACCCTACAGCTGCACCTGTTTGTTGACTAAACCTTTTTTAGTCACCACCCACGTTTACCCTGTCCTGTTCCTTTTGGCTGTGCTCCGTTTTTCCTCCCGCTGCTGCTGGAGGATCCCACATGCTGCTGATCGCGAGACTGCACGCCGCTGAGTTGCCGCCCACGGAGGGGAGAGCCGCCGGTCACGTGACTACCCCACAGGACGCTGCCTGCACGCCGGAGTGAGCGGCTTCACTGCCAAGACTAGAAGTCCAGCGGGCGTGGAGCCCTCAGGCTAGCTCTCATCGAGGAGGACACCGCCGGTCGCGTGACCGCCCCACCTGACTTCCAGCCGTGGTGGGGTTGGCGGTGCAACGCTACAACCGGAGGCTATGAGGACCGGATCGATCTACTACTACTCCCCATAACCGTGAGTTCAAGCAGCAATTGGTGCCCTATGTTGGGCCAGCTGCTTTCCTGAGTCTTTTCATTACTTATATACCTTCGTTTGGCAGCAACTCTGATATTGACTCTGATGCACCTAGGGGATAATACACATTATCCAGTTTTCTATTGCTTCCAAAATCTACCCATGTAAAGTGCCAGGACAGATAGTAGGCAAGGGTTGGAAATGTTGATTTTGACTCAACTACATAATGTAACATTCCCACATATTAGTTCTTTAAAACAAGTAAAAATGAAAAAAAAAAAAACGCAATCGTGCACATCCAACAAATTAGAAAGTAAAGCAACAGTCACATTTAAGCAAGCAAAGCTCCTTACTCAAAAAAGGTAACAACGGTGGCCATCCTCCCGGTCCATATCGTACTCCATTGTGCCGCCTGGCAGCCAAGGTGTTAAAACCGCAGTCCTGCTACCTCCACACAAGTACACGATTTGTGTTTTTAACCTCGCTTAGAAGAAGGTGGTCTCCTAGATTTCCCAGCTGTGGTGTACCCAGAAATAAGACTACGACATATCTAGACTAGAGATCTCCTAGAACAAGTTCGGCCATAGTCTTATTTCTGGGTGCACCACGGTTTGGACAATATTTATCACACTTGGTTCAAGTATTTTTCAGAGCTGTGAAAAATGCAGAACCGGGTAAAACAAAATGCTGCAGTGATCAAAAGGGAGCTAGAGAAAAAAAAATGGCTGGAGAACATACAAATAACAAGCAATTTGTGTAAAAAAGAAAAACAAAACACAGATTTTGCCATGTAAAAATCTGCCCATGCGATTTAATTGAAGTTTAAATAGGTAAAATGAATCCATCTCGCGGTCGTAATAATTACCTGATGCCGACGAGACCCTGGAACTTGCTGTTTTTTTCATGGCTCTTCGGAACTGCGCTAAACCAAGTACCACATTCCGGACTTTCGTCCACAGGAAGTTACCGCTGCGATTACTACTTGGCCATGGGCTGACCAATACAACCTGAGCCAAGCGAGAGGGGGTTATTCCAGACTGCTCCTCAGCCACAATGTTATAAATAAAATAAAAATGTTTAATGACATTTATACAACGCAACCTCATTTGAGTCACCAGAGGAAGAGACCATATTAATATAAATACATGCAAACATCTCTAGCAATAACCAGACTGCAACATCTTAGATCTTAAAGCTATGTCAAAAGGCTGCATTAACAGTAAATGTTATTTTTAGACTTAGCATGTGATATGCAGTACACCCATTCATTAAACTGTGATAGTACAGTTTAGGGCACCATTACATCAAAACACACTTTCAAGTCAATAGGAGTTTCTGTGCAATAGTGCCCCGATCTGCACGATCAACGTTTCTTAGAAGAAACAAAAATTGGATGGCACAGCATCTTACCTTGTTGTAGTAACCATACGTAATTGCGTTTGGCTGGATTCCAGCATTTTTCAACTCAAACAAGACCCTCACTGCCAGCGCCGGGTTCTCCCAAAGTCCACACAGCTGCATTACGACTCTGTAACACACCTAGATGGAAACAAAGAACTATAAAAACAATGCAATTTGACAAACAGCCCAGGACATATAACGTTTTAACTGTGATGGGCATCTTAAACAAATGCAATATTGTGGTTGCCAAATCTATAAGCCAGGCAGCATAAAACCCCTAATGTGCCAAACTTATTTAATGCATTGAATAAAAAGAAAACACAAGAAAGCATTGTGCGCTGCTAGACAAAGGGTAAAACCTGGTCTGAGCTTAATGTCAAATGTGTGTCAACAGCAGTAACTAAACAAAAGACTGCACGTATCAGATGCCCTCATTAACTTCAGGGAGTAACATGAGTGACGTACATGTGTACGGCTTGTGTGTGTACAGGTCTATGAGTAAGAGTGCAGGATGACAGTGTTGCATGCATAAATGAGCATGGGTGCATGGGTGCATAAATTGGTGTATGAATGTCCATGAGACAGGAGATGAGAGCACGGGGAGCATATTTTGGCCCATTTTCACTAAGCGATTTCCCGCCACACACCGGCAACGGAAGGCTTTGCTCTGTTTCTCCTCATGCTCTACTCCTATGAACTAGACATGCCGGTAGGACGCCACAAAACCCAAAGGCTTTACTTGCAATGCAGCATTATGTTTTATTCCATTTTGAGTGAAGCCGGTGAACTTGGTTCAAATCCAAGTATTGGCTCCTTGTGACCATCGGCAGCTTCCCTCATATCTCTGTACCCAAAATTATTACATTACAAACTCTACGCGGGCGGGAACTTGTGCCTGAAAGATTGCACGGACAGCAATACATATAGGTTGACCATCAATGATGTACAGAAAAAGAAAAATTGCGGGAGATTTGACGCTCATATCTCCACTGGCATATTTGAAACAAACCAAGCTCTTAATCGAGCGTTTGCAATGTTAACACATCCGCTTTCTCTAATCTTTTGCAAACTCGCCTCATCCGGAGGATCCACCTCTGTCTTCCTCATCTTAACGAGCACATCGTACGCCTTCTGAAGTGCTCGGGCCTTGGAATGAGACACCTTGACATAAACCGGCAGACATATGAACCACAAGCTGTAACACTGGCTGAAGAGACACTTGGCCCATTGAGGAGCAGTCGTGTAATATTTCCTGGCCAGTTTGTGGGCAGTTTTGATTTCCTGTAGGAAAAAAACAAAAAAAAAAACAGGTGAATGAAAACACAGAAGTAACACATTCGGACCTTCAATGCTCTAATAAAGCAGAAAAACATGCATTTTAAAAATATGATCGAAGTAGGGGGTCTCCCGTAGCTGAACCGCGTTGATTTCAGCTCCGGGGACCCCCTGCACCCCGCAGGTTTAAAGATCCCCGTCACGATCGCCAATAGGAAGCCGCAAGGGGTGACATCACGGCTTCCTATTGGCCTGTGGCACACTTAAGCCGCCACTTCGATAGCTAACACAACCCAGCCGGAGCTGCTACCGGCACCCGCTACGGCGGTAAGTATTTCGGGAAGCAGGGGGAGCTTCCCGAAACCTCCTGCTTTAAACCAGTGACTGCAAAAAACAAAAAAAAAACAAAGGAAAGCAGGATTGCTGCTTTAAAGCTTTCAATTCAATAAGATTAATTCATGAATTCCTCCTAAAAGAGGGTTCTTTCATCTTTTCATCAAAAATAAAAACTACAGTACCTCCATAGCACAGTAACCCTAAATACAGCAGGACCTACATTTCAAACCTTTTCTGAATGCAATGGTTTCTTTTTTGAGAGCCCCCATTTCAGCTCTATCAGAAGAAAAATACTGACCTCTCTCAACATCTGCAAGTTACTAAATCTCAAAATGACATTAACTTTATTATGGAGAGGTCAACTCTCTCAGGTTAGCATTCTTCCGAATATAACACTACAAGGAACCCTGTCCAGAGCAAAGCCCAAGCTTATAGCCCACCTGTTTGGTCCTTTTCGCAATAAACGTAGGGCTGTCTTTGGCTCGGCCTCCCAGAATGTGCCCATTGAAAGTAAGGTACTGCTCACGTGTCCGGTCAAAGAGAGAGTAGTCGAGCCTCGGAAAGTTCTTGTATCTAACAGGGGAGAAAAACGTGCACAATGTTGTAATAAAACACAATTTGTACAGTATATTTATTTTCTTTTATTGCTCCAGTTTATTGATAAATGACAGGATGTAGCTAACTGAACCCAGACAGGCTTGGGACCTCCCTAACATGCCGCGGTGGGGCACTCGCTAAACAGATGTATTAAGCGAGGCTATTCCGAGAGACACCCAATAGCTCATTCAAGTGAAGAGTTGTAAGGTTATCTTCTGGCATCGGAAGATGTTTTATGGTATAGAAACGCTTGCTGTAAAATATATATATATATATTTTAAAGTCCTGTAGTGACATGCCCAAGATCAAACAAAGAGGACACGGCGCTTGAGATGGAGTTCACGTACTTTAAAAGGCAATGTTCTTACCACAAAGCTATTCCTTGATCCTCCTTTACGTGTACATATTCTGTATCTCTGTGTTTAGTTACCATTTTCGACATTCACATATGCAACGTTATGGAATGTATATGGTCTCAATGGTAGATTTACAAGTCATGGAAGTTAAGTCATAGGTACAAAAAATTGTAGATAAAGGTATCCCCTATTTAATGCGGAATAAAAAAAATGTGGATCTTTTTTAAACTACGGCCATTCTGGGACATGCATTCGATTCCTGACTTCGCTCAAATTGTAGAGGACCCGTTATTCAGTAGAGTTAGAACCCTCTTTTGACCTTTATGATATTCACAACAGCATCTGTTTTGCAGCAGGTTATGGGAACAAGCGCACAAAGATGTACTACCAACACTGACACAAGTTATACTGCCCCAATTCATGGAAAATGAAACGTGCCAGATTTTTGGGGGGTTATTCATTAAACTGCGATGGTGCAGATCAGGGCACCATCACATGGAAACTTCCCCTTGAAGTACCAACACCATCATATGACTTCTCTAAAAAGAGTCAAAGAACCGACATAAAAGAGCCCAGAGGGCTTCTTAAGTGTCCTTGCCATGTATTTACTTGGCTCATGGGTATAGTGATAAAGTGAACAACAGGCGCAAACAGATAAAAGGGTTGAACACTAAATGTGAACCAATATAAACTTAAATAAGTGAAAAACAAGAATAAATAAATTCACGTGTATACAGTTCCACCCCCTGCTCTGACCCACTGGGAGGGGTAGTCTTCACTCGTCCCCAAAGGTTACAATAGTAGACACGAGATCCAGGGGGAGCATGGGGAAGAAACAAACAAATCTAAGTGCAGCAGAATGGTAATGGGTTAAATGTAAGTTTCCACAATCTTGGCTCTTTCAAAATACATACATGCGCATACTCTCCACTGACTAGTAGTCAACCTTGCTGTTTATGACTCTTACATCTTGTAAGTAGTCATTTTGAAAGAGCCAAGATTGTGGAAACTTACATTTAACCCATTACCATTCTGCTGCACTTAGATTTGTTTGTTTCTTCCCCATGCTCCCCCTGGATCTCGTGTTTACTTGGCTCATTACCTGTACTTTGGAAGGGGGTCAGGCCCGTCCTCTGGCAGAGGCTCTGGCGGCATTATAAACACTGTGTGTTCGCTCTTCTGTGACTCATCCAGCTCTATCAGCCGAGTGTCCTCAGGGAACTCCAGTTCGACCTGTAATATAAAACATGTAGCTAGCAAATAATCCGACAAGGAAAATGAGGCGAAGCAACAATGCGAGAGGAGAGAATGAGAGACAAGGTCACAGCACGAGGACGGTAAGACAAGTTTCACAGTGCGCACAACTCCAATGAAAGCTCAAGTTACATTCTAGCCAACATTAATGCAACGTTTGGCGCTCTGCAGCGGGACACAATGCGCCAGCATGTGAAGCGACCATCAGTTACAATCCGAAACATGAGGGGATTAGCTTATCCCGCTATTTCACCTGCAGGAGCGCACCAAGCCTTGCAATAAAGTATAGTCTAAAGCGCTGAGAAATAGTACGTACCTTATCTCCCTTTTCCGTGCCTTTGTCAGGAAAAAGCTGAAAACACGAAGAAATACAATCTGACTAAATAAGGAGTTTTATATACACACCGTATTTATTTGCACAAATGACATTCTTATAGGCTGGAGTGGTCTGCAAATCACAATATACATGTATTGCGTTCATAAATATCAGAGATGCTGCCAGATTATGCACAATGAGGCTTGCAATGCAGCACACAGTACCGTCGTCAGCTCTTGAACTCTGTCGTTCTGTTAGAAGGTATCATAACAAATAGTATAATGGAGGTGGAATTACTATTGCTCGATTTTAAACAAACCAAGCATGTATTCATGTCATGTATTTTTATTGTCAGTACTTCTGCATGTGTTAAATTTAAGTGTCAAAACCTTTTTTCCAATTGAACTTTTTTTTTTTTTTTTTTTAACACGTCAAGCTGAAGGTAAACCCATCATTCTGCATGTAGTAATTACATCTTCTAATGGAGTTAGTGACTTGGATTGCTGGATTTCTGCACTGCTGTTTTAACCCTTCTCTCCAGATGCAAATGTACCGTACATGTTCCGTACATGTTCCGTACATGTTGCAGTGTTGCTGGAAATCTCAATAGTTTACCACGTGTACAAAGTTGCTGCTCGTGCGCGTTCCTTTCAATACCTTTTCAATGCAGTCATCAAAAAAGGCCAAGCTGGTGTCCTTGTCGCTGACAAAGCTGCACTCTTCTATGAAGCGGATGAAGAACTGTGTTTTCGTCAACAGCAAATAGAATTTCATATGGGCACGATCCCGGCTTTTCAAGAACCCTGCCAAATGGGTAATAGAACCGCACATACTTCACAATCACAGGATATCATTCCGGAACGTCTCTAAAATCATATGGCCCCAAGTGCAACAGCTCTCAAGATTTGTCTAGTGGCGAGGTTAATGCCTGTCCAACGCCATCCTATATATTGCAATAATGTTTTTCACTTATAGTGAACGGTCATCAGGCTCCTTGGTAATTAGTTCAAAGGGTAAAACAAAGCTGGTTTTTGGTTACTTAAACCTTCCTTCTATTCCCTTTCCTTTGAAATTAAAAACAATACTTCATGTTTTACAACCTGTGCGGCCACTTTAAAAGTAATGAGCTGCAGTATAACGAGAGGCCTTCAGGACCTGGGTCCTATGATGCATTGTATAACGAGAGAGTACTGTATGCCTAAAAACTTCAAAAAGCCGCAAACCCAAATTTTTTTTCTTTACCACAGAAATCTTCGCAGGCATTACTGCATTAGCCCTCATCCAGAGTCATCGCGATGGCGTGTGCGGCGCGAACAAAGATGACTCCTCTATAAAGCAGGTCATAGCGCACGCGATTTGTTTTAGCCGGGACACGTGAGCAGTTCAGCCAATGAGGGCGAACCAGCTCCGTGATGTCACGGCAACGTTTCCCCATTGTGCACGTCAGAAATTTTACAGGCCACGGATCGCTCAAGCAACAGGCGCGCATAACGCCATGCGCTCGTCGCACGCGCGCCTGCACTATGGACTTGGCCTTATAGGCAATGTGGGCTTTTAGTGGCCAAAGGTTTTATTTCAGGATACAATGGGGAAGCCTTATTTTGCGTAAGAAGTTTGCATGTGGAATATAAACGGAATATAGAATATATGGAATTCTCAGCGTTATTATACAGTGCACAATGTTCGTTCATTGACTACAGGAGTTTTAAAAATGCCATCCAGCCTGCAAAAAGAATATTCTGTAAATCTGCATGGAAGAGCAACTAAAGTCACGAGAAACTGTATTCCTTGAACATCTTAAGACTTCAGGGTAAAATATTGGCAAGTCAAGAAATACCCAATCCCATTCACTCTTCATGAGCTGATCGATTTGTCGCCCTATATGATTGCAATAAAATATGTGTTTCTTGCTGTACTTGCCTTGATGGTTGAACAGCGAGTTTGCGGCCGTAGCTTTGTTGGATGGTGCCTGCGTGATGGGCTTCAGGTAATACCTGTAACCTTTCAGTATTGAAGCCATGAAGCGCAGAAAAGCCTCTTGGATTTCCATTTCCAGTTGAATCGTTTGCTTTTGCCAGGTGAAGTCTGCCTCGATGGGGGTCATATCCACTGCAGATCCTTCCTGAGCCTTACTGTGGACTGGGGGCAGTAAAACAGTGAACACCAAAAAAATACTTAAAGCATTCACAACTCCCAAGTTCCCCAAATCTCTCCATGCTCCTAAAACATCATACTGTGTGTAAACTGCAGATATCAATACTGTGGATGCAGACCTACACATGAACCCACTACTTTTAGCTTCACCTTTTAAATCAGTAGCTCTCTGGGAACACTTTTCTTTTAAGACTCACAATTTTTCAGTGTCACCTGGCATTGGTGTCTGAGGCAAAGGGAGACAGAGGCCCAAGTTACACTTTCAAAGACACATTAATGGCTGTAAGGTGTCTTAGTACAGTAAGGGGTTCGTATGGCAGGGCACTGCTTGGTAAATATAGGACTTTATATGAGGGGTTCATCAAGTGTTGAGCATTTGGGCTCAACTATTCCATTGTTGGGGCATTTTACATAGTGTTAGATAATGAAGGAGACATCCTTGGTTGCAGTGCTGGTTCCATTACACAGAGTGCTACACAACTGGGTTATATTACTGCAGCACACTACAAGTATATTACACTTCCTGTACAATATCTGCACCAAAGCCATTTTCCAGCACCGATATCGGCAGCAATGCACACTTTCTCAAGCTTTTAGTTCACTGAAAAATTACACATTCCTCCCCCCCAAAAAATGAATGTGCCGTATCGCCCAGTAATACAGAGAATGACAATAAGAAGCTCAAGAATAGGGAGCTCATGCGTGGCAAGCAGGGAAGATGGCCGCTTAAGTGAAGACCTCGTTCAGTCCCGAGCGAAACGGAAACATAAAAATCACATTGCACAACTTGGGTTGGCGCCAAACAGCAGCCGCAGACTACCCGTTGAGATTAAACCTCGACCGGAGAAGAGGCAGGCAGCACAAGAAGTCTCACAATTCTTCTGACGAAGTACTCAGCGGAGGCACAAAGGAATCCAAGATGGCACCCCAAGCGTCAGAGGCGGCGTCATTTGATGCCTGTGACGTCACGTCCTATGACGCCGCGTCACAGCGTCTGAATCCCGGTAAGTTTTATTATTGCGGGGCCTCACGTGATCCCCCGGCATTTAATTTAAATGCCTTGGGGAAGAGCACGGGACCTCTGCAACTGCCCGAGCACCCCAGAAAAATCTCCTGACCCTCAGTTTGCGCACCCCTGGGATAGAGGGTAACTTGGCCAAGTACACACGGACATGGTCATTTAACTTACAGGTGCAAGCCTTCCAAACAAAAGGTTTTGGACAAAAACAAAAGCAATTTAAGTATTCCTAAAGGTGCAGTTCAACCACTTTTTTTTTGTTTTAAAGTTATAATATTATAGAAGTACTTAGATTGTAAGCTCTTTGGGGCAGGGACTTTTCCCTAATGTTACTTTTATGTCTGGAGCGCTTATTCCCATTATGTTACACGTATTACCGCTGTAAAGTGCTATGTACCTGGATGGACCTACATAAATTTAAAAAAAGAGACAATTCTAACCTACGGTCCAGGTATCAGTGCTACTGCAACATCTGGGGATTAAAGCACGAGACTTGAAAAATCTGTATACACATTCAATAAAGATAAAGTACTTCCATGAAGGCCAAGGATGACAATGTTTCCTCCAATGTATCCAATGATGCGAGTAAAATAAACCTACCAGGGTCATTATTAAAGCAGGTACGGAGGCCAGCTGAACCACAGACTGGTAGCCACTGAAGCACCAACAATCCCCAGAGTCAGAACCCAGCCACCCACAGACAGCACTACAGAACCACAACAAATGGCAAAACATTTTTAGGATTCCAGTTTGTATCCAATATGATATCCCAGAGATAGAGACTCCATCGCAGGACTCACACAAGTTCTTGCCGACGGGAGTTGCGTTGTGTGCGTCCTGCCGTATGTGAATCACAACGAAGAAAAGCAAGTAGCCGGGCACTGCAGATAATAAAGAGCAGGAGTGCAAATTGATACTGATACAAATAATTATTTATTTAATACATCTTGTAGAGGTAATGATTGTTGCCACACAAGATGTGTTGAATAAATACATTTTTTTTTTTATCAACATCAATTTGTACGCCAGCTCTTCATCAGCACTCGCCTACTTGTTTGTCTTCACTGTACTTCTGCTGAGGTCCTGATTGTCACGGTATTCGATGCATTTTATGTTATGTCGGGAAAACTGAATCCCCGACAGAAGCCAATCAGATTGCAGTAAGACGATGTCAAAGTGGCTACGAGGTCCCAGGGGGGGAAAGGGGGTGGGGGGGGCACATCCATGTTAGGGTTTCTGTGTTGTGACTTAATTGGCATAGGAATACACGGTTCACTCCCCTGTCCTTCCCAGATAGTTACCTGAAGACAGCTGAGGGTAAAGCTTTTTCAGGACACTGAGAAGGTTCTTGATCGGTTTCTTCGGAAGCTGTTTCCAGTGACAGCTCCTCTTGTCTTCTGACCTGTGGGGATGAAGAAACGATGACAAATCAGGACCTGACAATCAAACAGGTACCCGGCCATAACACTCTTTATAATCCATTCCCAATGGAGGATATGTTCCTTTGGCTTCTGTTCTTTCTATTGCATACTGTGTAAAGATGACAACCTCTCTCTGAGTAGGATTAATACAACAGGTGAAGGCCACTAGATTCTCCTGAGACACAGAAGCTACTATCCGCCAGCAGGAACAGCCTGCTCCCTCAGCACTGGTGAGAGCAGGTTGCTGGGTTGGCAGCAGTTAGGGCAGCTGGTGCAGCGCTCCTGCAGGCGACCCCCGAGCCACCTGCTTTCCCCAAATGGTCTAATGACAAGGAAGCATGGAGTTGGTTAGCAGGATATTCCCTTTCACACACTACCTCTTTGGCATGGACAAAAACAACAAGACACGTCAACAACTTGGCAGGCGGTTCAACAGGGTGTTGTCAGGTTCTTGTCAGGTTCTTGTTAACACGATAAATAATTTCGGTCATGTATAGAGCTCAACACAGAAATGGAAAGATAAACATTAGATCAGATCAGCCTTATGCCTCAGGTTTTTGCAACCCCAAGCTATGCTACTGTATGGTGCCTGCCAAATGCCACTGAACCAGTCAAACACCACTTACTGTAATGAATTTAACAATATAACAGGCTACCTTAAACTTCTCAAACAATACTACAAAAAAAAAAAAAAAAATTGTGGCTCTTTGGAAATATTAATTGCATTTCTTAGGGGCATCTAAATAAGGGACCGTTTATCAATCAAGTGTTTTATTTATCCTTGGCCCACCCTGTCCTCATCAGCGAGCCAATTAAAATAAGGGGATGGGGAGGGAAGTTTGCTTGAACAAAATCAGTGATCTCACAAACAATTCTTTAAAAATACTTATACAGTAGGTGTCACATTTTAGTAATTGAGTCATAATGTTTAAGGTGTATCAATGTTGCAGTGTGATGATATTCCAGTCCAGGAAACCCCAAGGCTGGGACCCATTCGGTTTTAATGACAAAGACAGAGAGGGTTCTTCTGTCTGTATTTCTGAATTATTACTAAAAGCTAAAAAAATATATAAAAATAAAAATAAAACAACAAACAGCTTGAGGATGGAATAAAATAACCTCTGGTAATCAACAAAGTCATCAATAAATCTACATATATCCATCTATACATTATTAACACCAGCTCCATGAATTATTGAAAGACACAGAAAAGGGAAATGCTTGGGGAACAAAACTGCATCATATTAGGAACGTAGCCCTAGATGCATTTTAGCGGGGATAGCTACACTAATGTGTCATTCCGTCTCTGCAGTAATAAGGATTTGCTGTATGTTTATTGAAGCTGTTGTAAAGGTTAAAAAAAGAGTGTTCCACACTGCTAACAAATGTAAGATATTGTCAGCTTATATCCATGTTCTTTTGCAAAATGAGTCGGGTCACTTCCACTATATACCAATAAGTGCTAGTATCATAAGAAATATTAGATTTGTCCCAGCTGCATTACCCTGCCTGTTTAGAGCAGGTCTGTGGAACCATACACACACACGGTGCATAAAATGCAAAATGTTCCCCGCTCATCAATGCAGATGCCAAACATAGCAGAATAACCTCTGTGGACACGCAGGGGAGGTCCTTCCCAACAGTCACTTACATGTAGACCGTGTTGGTGTCCAAGTCAATGCAAACAACGTCTTGAGGCGGGTCGTACAGGTCAAAGTACCGCGAGTCCACCCCGACAATAAAAGGGATGGGGGCACTGAGCACACCTGCCAGTGACAACGGACAGAGGGGGATGTACGGGCACTGCCACTGGAAAGGGAAGATCATCTGAAAGGCAAGAGAGAACACACCAGGTTTTGAGTTAAATACGTGTCTAGCCTCTTCTGTGCTGGAGGCTTTACAATGCATTTATCATAGCTAACATGTGTTACCAGACATATGCATTCTCAGTCTATACATTGTGCTAAAAGCCACCAGGCTCTGAAGGGGCATAACATGGTTATAACGTCTGAGCATCTAGCAGTGAAAGGTGTTAAATCAGGCCAATTAAATAAGAGGCGTATTGAATGCATACCTATAAATTAACCGATACAGCACTGATGTAAAGCACATCACAGCAGAAAGGGCGCGCACACACACACACACACACACACACACACAGTTCTTTTATGCTTACAGCGACAACAGCTTCAGCTACTCCAGTCAGCACTGCCGGTCTAAGGGAGTGCAGGAGGATCTTGCTCTCTATCAGCACGAAAAGCAGCAAATTAGCACAGTTTTCAGGTCCCAGGCTCATAAGCAAAGTGCTAAAGTTGGCTCCACTGCAAACAGGGGGAAAAAAAATACATGTCAAAACGACTGCTCTAGAGGTTTTGTAAACAAAAATTAAAAGTGGGTTTATATTAACCCTTTAAGTGCCGGATAGGCCGCGGCCGCCTCCCGCTTCCGTTCCGGAGCAGTGTAGATTGCGCCCCGCGCTGCTGATGCGATCTCACCGAGCATTTATGTCTTTATTTTTTACGTAGCCGCTACATCAAAGGGCCCAGAGTGTCGGACCATATGATGTAGTAGCTACATCTTGGGGAACGCAAAGGGTTAAAGACGCACACTCCCGGCCCCTGAAGCCTATACAAGTTTAACGCCTATGTTTGTATGTGTGTGTAAAAAGAAAGAAAAAAAAATGATTTTCTGAAACTGTAGCGTCTGAGGTTACCATGGTAACCTAAAAACTGCACTGGGCACTGAGAAGAGCTCCATTTTAACCTTCCGCACATGGAATATTTCCACACATCTCCTGAACGGACAATCGGAATTAAAAAACAAGCAGTTCTGGAAGTAAGAGACCAATTAAAGTTAGCAAGAAAACAGAAATGCTAAAAAAAAATATATATTAAAAAAAAAAAGGCGATCAATGCAGACTGCTGCATTAAATTAGAAATATATTTTCACTAGCTGTGTCTAAACATCTTGTTTATCTATGGACTATCTGTGCCCAGATGGCATTGTTACAACTTCGTTATGTGATTTTATTGCTGCTCTTTCGGCACGATTCAATAAAGCCGTAATCTGCGCTGCTCGAAGGGAAAATGACAGTCCCTGTAAGGAAACTGCTGGCAAGGCAATCAGTGCTGGTGACCAATGAGGTATAGAGCTCTAGATAAACGTTTTATTGGAACTCCACAAGTTCTTCACAAATGTTACTGTAAATAAAATATCGGGACCCCACAAGACTCCTCAGATGCACATCAAGACATAAAACCTGCGAGACTGCGAACCAAGTCCCTGTTCCAAGTAAAAGTTCAGCAAATGTTGATGTAGTTTACAGAACTGTCACAGTAACGGTCACGCTCCTACTCTCAAATGTTCCAGGAATGTGGGACATCCTGACGTTTCCCGCAACAGCCATGCATAGACACCATTGGGCACATCTATGACGACGATCCACTCTTCTTGTACCAAAAACTATGCACCGGAAGCTACATGGCTATACTGAAAAAGATTCCTCAGGTTGAAGAAATTCTTGCATCCAATGACCTGAAAAATGAATCTAAAAATAATACTGTAACCTTAACCAAAGCTACTGTCCCGTTTTCTGAAGCAATGGGGTGAAATAGGACTTCCTGACTCATGGCTGTGCCTACCCAACTCCAGTTTTAACATGTAAATACAACAACTGCTACTTCAAGCACAACAAAATGTATGTGTTCAAGTTTTGTGAAACAGTTTTGTTTATTGTTTAACTCTCTGAAAGGGTTTCACAATGTCTCTTAAATATCCATAATGGGTCACTGTCAAAACGGTGATCATGATTTAAGGCAGCGGCGTGCAAAGTGGGGGGCGCGAGATTACCGGCGGGGGGGGGGCGCGAGATTACCGGCGGGGGGGCGCAGGGTTTACAGAGGCCCCGCGCGCTTCCCAAAGGCAGGGGGGCGCAGGAAAAAAAGTTTGCGCCCCCCTGATTTAAGGGAATGTTGGTGCTAGTGCTTTGAAGAAATTGCTCTAGATTTTCATCTAAACGCTTAAAGCTGCAGTTCAGTCTTTTTTTTATTTTTTATTTATTTTTTTACTTCAATAGTTTTATGTGTGCAATCTCTAATTACCTAAAGAACTGTATAGCTGCAGGTCAATTCGTTCTCCATGTATTGATAGGTTGAAATTTGGTGACATAATTAGTGAAGGGATCTGTTTATATTCTGCTTGTCTGTCAGTGGAAGCTCATGAATATTCATGAGCACTCCTGCACTGACATGTGCTAGAGGGAGGGCAGGGCTGACAAAGGGGTGTGCCAGGGCTTGTGACATGACATGAAGGGGCAGTGCCTTAGCAAATGGCTGTTAAAATAGAATACAAGAAAATTGGTCTTTAAAAGTTGTTTTTTTAAAAACAGAAAATGCTAAAAGTATTTTTTCTTACTACAGAACGGATTTATTAAAAAAACCCACACATGCAGGATATTGACTGAACTGCAGCTTTAACTGAATTATCTACAAAAACAGCAGGGGGGGACGGTGGGGGACGGGACAAGCGTGGGTGATCTATTGATTTGTGTTTGGTTTAGAAACCCAATTTCATTTTTTCCTCCCAGAGGGACTACATTTAAAATGCACATTACAGCTGCCGTAGATTAGACGTTTACCACAGAGTTTAAGAAAAACAATATTTCCCAAGTTAAGTGATTAACCCTCGGAGGTCCCTCAGTATAAATATAGCACACAATTACCTCAGAGGCAAAGGTGTTGCCACAGGCTGGGATAGAACCAAGGTATCGTGTGCAGACAACTGGAAAGCGGGGTAAAGAAAAGGGTAAAACATTATATAACAAACAGGTTGCAAGAAAAACAGAATCAGAGAAAACAAAATTAATTTATATCCTGGCAATCTTCTCACACACACAAAGCTATGTAGCTCGTAGTAGAATGGAGCTTGTACAATCTGCACTAAGCCTCCGTACACTGATCTCCATGTAGTGGCAAAGTAACTTGACTGGAACCAGAGACCTTAATGTAATGTACAAGCTAGAATGTGTTTATAGTGATGCACTGTACAACGAGTTCATCCTGCCACAGGGACCTTCAATGTGATGTATTCCTGACTCCTTGAGATATTTATAAATAATAGGAATGGGAGGGGGGGTGGGGGGGGGGTGAGAGAAGTGCGCAGGGGTTAAAGCACAGGGAATGGTCAAATGCAAACACAAAACTTAAAAAGTTAATGGGAGTCTTAATCAAAGAATATTTGGAAAATTGAAAATATTTAAAAGTGAAATCCATCGTACTAGTTTCAATAAACATATCTGTCTTAAGGTACAACTTCATGGCAGTGTAACCATGTGCTTATTTTTTTGTTTTTAAATAAAAAATTGTATTTTTTCCTCATCGAGAGAGATATATAGATAGATATGAGATATATCTTTCGATATAAAATACATACATACGTAGCACCTCTAGGGGGAGCTGATGCAGCTCCTCAGACTTTATAGCAGAGGTGCGGCGTCCATGTTGGCACTCCCAAAGGACTAGAGAGAGAGGGTATCCCCTGGAGGAACATGATATCCTCTGGAGACCGCATGTCAGAACTGTCGGAGACCGCAGAGGAGAAGTTTGTGTCTGGGAGGCCAGTTAGGCTGCCCAGGATTAGGCCAGAGAACCCCGTAGGCCCTGAGCCACCCTAGCTGAGTACTCTAGGGACGGCCATACCTCAGGGACATTCCTGGTAGCCGATTACCAGCGGAGCGACTGAGCAGGACGAATCACTAAGGAGGATTCCCCAGGCTAAGGAGTACAACAGTGCGGCTGCCGGAAGGAGTGAGGGGAATATTGTTGGGAGGCCCAACATGGGATCACGGATGCAGCTCCTGCTATCTAAGGCGGATTCCCTGGCTACACCGTTGTAACCAGGAAGGCAACTACGTGCACAACCAAATACACCAGGGAGGGTAGCGATACCCTCACATACATTCGGGGTTGCTTTACTGGACACCTAGGCCGCTGAGGTGCCCAAGGGACAGGGTACAAGGGGGTATTTGGGTATATCACGGTCTATGTATACTGTTCTTATTGTTTTGAGGTTTGTGTATCAGGAGGGACCTGCAGGTAAATAGTATTGCTCATCACTGCTGTGTGTCCTGGTTATTTGCTGTATATGTTCCCGTGAGGAGTCATCCCGCCTACGCTGGGATCCCCACGGGTGGAGGCGCGGCACCCCGCAGCCCCAAACTCCCTATGAGTGGAGGCCCATGCCTACTGTGAGGCTGCAGGTTAGCGCCATAATGTACGTAGCATAAAAATCTCCCTTGGGGGGTGGGGGGGGGGAGGGGGGGCAGGGGAGAATGTGATTTATACACACATATGTAGCCATGTCTGGATTTGGCAAGTAAGCAGCTCCCTTGAACGACAGGGGGAGCGGGACAAGGCCTGTGTTCTGCCAAATCCTGGGCTCAGATCTAAGCCCCTCCCCCAGGGTACTTAAGGGGCTGCACTTCCTAAATTTAGTTAGTTGTCTCTCCCTTGAGACTGTCCACAGAAGAGGTACGCAGGACTCTGGCCACCTTCTATCTCCTCTCTTAGGGGAGAGGGAGAGAGGACTAAACCTCCTACTCCACTAGGGAGTAGGGGGAAGAGTTAGGACTGACCCTTGGGGCCCATGTCTGGGGGTTTGAGTCCAGGGACCATCTGAAGGCCGAAGGTCAAGTGTATGCCGATACCCTGTTGGTGTGAGAATAAAGTTCCAGTTGCTGTTTAAAATATACTCAGGGGGGAGTATCGAGGGTTCTCCTGCGGGGATTGCGCCTCGGCACTCCCGGAGCCTGCACGAGATGGAGGCGCTGACCCACCGAGAGAAGAGCTAAACACCAACCCAAAAGCCAGTCCTGTCTTCCCCATACAACCGTCGCGAAGCTCAACATCCTGTGAACCAGCAAGTACCCAGCACTACACCCCCAGTAATAGAGTAATCTCCCAGAGGGTGGGGGAAATCCTGTTACATTCACATACACGTGTGTAAGTCTTGATACAAGGTGCAAAATACTGGGTGCTCAAAATCTTGACACACACAATAAAGAAAAAAGCTTTGGTTACCTGAACAAGGATTCTTGGCCGCTGAGGAGATGGGAAGGGTACGTTGTGCATGAAGTGTGATATATGCCTAAAAATCAAACCAAAACCAATTAATCACGCAATGCCATATTCTAAATCAGGGTTGCAACAAATCCAAAATACTCTGCTTTGGCTTTGCTTAGACACCTTATTTGAGATGATTCAAGGAGAGCTCAATTGGCATTTCAGTTTCCAATGTGTGTATTTTGCCCCAGATTCTTTTTTTTAAGCCGATTTATACATTATTATAAATTAGGGCCAGTGTATAATCAGTTTACCTGGCTCAAGTGAACATCTCTTATGTTATAACTAGCTGATAGACCCGGCGTTGCCCGGAATGTGAATCGATTTTTTTTTCAAAAGTTGTTTAGTGGTGGTGTGGGAAGAAGGGTTTTTGGGTGGGGGTGTGTGAAGAGGAAGGGTGGGTGAGGGTGTGGGAAGATGAAGGGTGTGTGGGTGGGGGTGTGGGAAGAGGAAGGGTGGGTGGGGGTGTGGGAAGAGGAAGGGTGGGTGGGATTGTGTGAAGAGGAAGGGTGGGTGGGTGGGAAGAGGAAGGGTGGGTGGGTGGGTGGGAAGAGGAAGGGTGGGTGGAGGTGTGGGAAGAGGAAGGGTGGGTGGGGGTGAAGAGGAAGGGTGGGTGTGAAGAGGAAGGTTGGGTGTGTGGGTGGGTGGGTGGGAAGAGGAAGGGTGGGTGTGTGGGTGGGAAGAGGAAGGGTGGGTGTGTGGGTGGGTGGGAAGAGGAAGGGTGGGTGGGTGTGAAGAGGGAGGGTGGTTGTGTGGGAAGAGGAAGGGTGGGTGGGAAGAGGAAGGGTGGGTGGGTGTGAAGAGGAAGGGTGGGTGGGGGTGAAGAGGAAGGGTGGGTGGGGGTGAAGAGGAAGGGTGGGTGGGGGTGAAGAGGAAGGGTGGGTGGGGGTGAAGAGGAAGGGTGGGTGGGTGTGAAGAGGAAGGGTGGTTGTGAAGAGGAAGTGTGGGAAGAGGAAGGGTGGGTGGGAAGAGGAAGGGTGGGTGTGTGGGTGGGTGGGAAGAGGAAGGGTGGGTGGGAAGAGGAAGGGTGTGTGGGTGGGTGGCTAGAGGAAGGGTGGGTGTGTGGGTGGGTGGGAAGAGGAAGGGTGGGTGGGTGGGAAGAGGAAGGGTGGTGGGTTGGAAGAGGAAGGGTGGGTGTGTGGGTGTGTGGGAAGAGGAAGGGTGGGTGGGTGGGAAGAGGAAGGGTGTGTGTGTGGGTGTGTGTGGGTGGGTGTGTGTTAAGAGGAAGGGTGGGTGGGTGGGTGGGTGTGAAGAGGAAGGGTGGGTGGGTGGGTGGGTGTGAAGAGGAAGGGTGAGTGTGTGGGTGGGTGGGTGGGAAGAGGAAGTGTGGGTGGGTGGGTGGGAAGAGGAAGGGTGGGTGGGAAGAGGAAGGGTGTGTGGGTGGGTGCGAAGAGGAAGGGTGGGTGTGTGGGTGGGTGGGAAGAGGAAGGGTGGGTGTGTGGGTGTGTGTTCAGGGTGGGTGTGTTTGGGAAGAGGAAGGGTGGGTGTGTGGGTGGGTGGGAAGAGGAAGGGTGGGTGTGTGGGTGGGTGGGAAGAGGAAGGGTGGGTGGGTGGGAAGAGGAAGGGTGGGTGGGAAGAGGAAGGGTGTGTGGGTGGGTGCGAAGAGGAAGGGTGGGTGTGTGGGTGGGTGGGAAGAGGAAGGGTGGGTGTGTGGGTGGGAAGAGGAAGGGTGGGTGTGTGGGAAGAGGAAGGGTGGGTGTGTGGGTGGGTGTGTGGGTTAAGAGGAAGGGTGGGTGTGTGGGAAGAGGAAGGGTGGGTGTGTGGGTGGGAAGAGGAAGGGTGGGTGTGTGGGTGGGTGGGAAGAGGAAGGGTGGGTGTGTGGGTGGGTGGGAAGAGGAAGGGTGGGTGTGTGGGTGTGTGGGAAGAGGAAGGGTGGGTGTGTG
The DNA here is from genome assembly GCF_040206685.1 of Ascaphus truei. Taxonomy (NCBI): domain Eukaryota; kingdom Metazoa; phylum Chordata; class Amphibia; order Anura; family Ascaphidae; genus Ascaphus; species Ascaphus truei. The sequence goes on along the minus strand of NC_134483.1, from coordinate 133,797,144 downwards.
GGTGGGAAGAGGAAGGGTGGGTGTGTGTGTGTGGGTGGGTGGGAAGAGGAAGGGTGGGTGTGTGGGTGTGTGGGTGTGTGGGAAGAGGAAGGGTGGGTGTGTGGGTGTGTGGGTGGGAAGAGGAAGGGTGAGTGTGTGGGTGGGTGGGAAGAGGAAGGGTGGGTGGGAAGAGGAGGGGTGGGTGTGTGGGTGGGTGGGAAGAGGAAGGGTGGGTGGGTGGGTGGGAAGAGGAAGGGTGGGTGGGTGGGTGGGAAGAGGAAGGGTGGGTGTGTGGGTGGGTGTCAAGAGGAAGGGTGGGTGTGTGGGTGGGTGGGTGTCAAGAGGAAGGGTGGGTGTGTGGGTGGGTGTGTGGGTGGGTGTCAAGAGGAAGGGTGGGTGGGAAGAGGAAGGGTGGGTGGGTGGGAAGAGGAAGGGTGGGTGGGTGGGAAGAGGAAGGGTGGGTGGGTGGGAAGAGGAAGGGTGGGTGGGTGGGAAGAGGAAGGGTGGGTGGGTGGGAAGAGGAAGGGTGGGTGGGTGGTAATAGGAAGGGTGGGTGGGTTGGAAGAGGAAGGGTGGGTGGGGGGGAAGAGGAAGGGTGGGAAGAGGAAGGGTGGGTGGGTGGGAAGAGGAAGGGTGGGTGGGAAGAGGAAGGGTGGGTGGGTGGGTGGTTGGGTGGGAAGAGGAAGGGTGGGTGGGTGGGAAGAGGAAGGGTGGGTGGGTGGGAAGAGGAAGGGTGGGTGGGTGGGAAGAGGAAGGGTGGGTGGGAAGAGGAAGGGTGGGTGGGTGGGAAGAGGAAGGGTGGGTGGGTGGGTGGGAAGAGGAAGGGTGGGTGGGTGGGTGGGAAGAGGAAGGGTGGGTGGGTGGGTGGGAAGAGGAAGGGTGGGTGGGTGGGAAGAGGAAGGGTGGGTGGGTGGGAAGAGGAAGGGTGGGAAGAGGAAGGGTGGGTGGGAAGAGGAAGGGTGGGTGTGTGGGTGGGTGGGAAGAGGAAGGGTGGGTGGGAAGAGGAAGGGTGGGTGGGTGGGTGGCTAGAGGAAGGGTGGGTGTGTGGGTGGGTGGGAAGAGGAAGGGTGGGTGGGTGGGAAGAGGAAGGGTGGTGGGTTGGAAGAGGAAGGGTGGGTGGGTGGGTGGTAAGAGGAAGGGTGGGTGGGTGGGAAGAGGAAGGGTGTGTGTGTGGGTGTGTGTGGGTGGGTGTGTGTTAGAGGAAGGGTGGGTGGGTGGGTGGGTGTGAAGAGGAAGGGTGAGTGTGTGGGTGGGTGGGAAGAGGAAGTGTGGGTGGGTGGGTGGGAAGAGGAAGGGTGGGTGGGAAGAGGAAGGGTGTGTGGGTGGGTGCGAAGAGGAAGGGTGGGTGTGTGGGTGGGTGGGAAGAGGAAGGGTGGGTGTGTGGGTGTGTGTTCAGGGTGGGTGTGTTTGGGAAGAGGAAGGGTGGGTGTGTGGGTGGGTGGGAAGAGGAAGGGTGGGTGTGTGGGTGGGTGGGAAGAGGAAGGGTGGGTGGGTGGGTGGGAAGAGGAAGGGTGGGTGGGAAGAGGAAGGGTGTGTGGGTGGGTGCGAAGAGGAAGGGTGGGTGTGTGGGTGGGTGGGTGGGAAGAGGAAGGGTGGGTGTGTGGGTGGGTGGGTGGGAAGAGGAAGGGTGGGTGTGTGGGTGTGTGGGTGGGAAGAGGAAGGGTGGGTGTGTGGGAAGAGGAAGGGTGGGTGTGTGGGTGGGTGTGTGGGTTAAGAGGAAGGGTGGGTGTGTGGGAAGAGGAAGGGTGGGTGTGTGGGTGGGAAGAGGAAGGGTGGGTGTGTGGGTGGGAAGAGGAAGGGTGGGTGTGTGGGTGGGTGGGAAGAGGAAGGGTGGGTGGGTGGGAAGAGGAAGGGTTGGTGTGTGGGTGGGTGGGTGGGAAGAGGAAGGGTGGGTGTGTGGGTGTGTGGGAAGAGGAAGGGTGGGTGTGTGGGTGGGAAGAGGAAGGGTGGGTGTGTGTGTGTGGGTGGGTGGGAAGAGGAAGGGTGGGTGTGTGGGTGGGAAGAGGAAGGGTGGGTGTGTGGGTGGGTGGGTGGGAAGAGGAAGGGTGGGTGTGTGGGTGGGTGGGAAGAGGAGGGGTGGGTGGGTGGGTGGGAAGAGGAAGGGTGGGTGGGTGGGAAGAGGAAGGGTGGGTGGGTGGTAATAGGAAGGGTGGGTGGGTTGGAAGAGGAAGGGTGGGTGGGGGGGAAGAGGAAGGGTGGGAAGAGGAAGGGTGGGTGGGTGGGAAGAGGAAGGGTGGGTGGGTGGGTGGTTGGGTGGGAAGAGGAAGGGTGGGTGGGTGGGAAGAGGAAGGGTGGGTGGGTGGGAAGAGGAAGGGTGGGTGGGTGGGAAGAGGAAGGGTGGGTGGGTGGGAAGAGGAAGGGTGGGTGGGTGGGTGGGAAGAGGAAGGGTGGGTGGGTGGGTGGGAAGAGGAAGGGTGGGTGGGAAGAGGAAGGGTGGGTGGGTGGGAAGAGGAAGGGTGGGTGGGTGGGTGGGAAGAGGAAGGGTGGGAAGAGGAAGGGTGGGTGGGAAGAGGAAGGGTGGGTGTGTGGGTGGGTGGGAAGAGGAAGGGTGGGTGGGAAGAGGAAGGGTGGGTGGGTGGGTGGCTAGAGGAAGGGTGGGTGTGTGGGTGGGTGGGAAGAGGAAGGGTGGGTGGGTGGGAAGAGGAAGGGTGGTGGGTTGGAAGAGGAAGGGTGGGTGTGTGGGTGGGTGGGAAGAGGAAGGGTGGGTGGGTGGGAAGAGGAAGGGTGTGTGTGTGGGTGTGTGTGGGTGGGTGTGTGTTAAGAGGAAGGGTGGGTGGGTGGGTGGGTGTGTGTTAAGAGGAAGGGTGGGTGGGTGGGTGGGTGTGAAGAGGAAGGGTGAGTGTGTGGGTGGGTGGGTGGGAAGAGGAAGTGTGGGTGGGTGGGTGTTAAGAGGAAGGGTGGGTGGGAAGAGGAAGGGTGTGTGGGTGGGTGCGAAGAGGAAGGGTGGGTGTGTGGGTGGGTGGGAAGAGGAAGGGTGGGTGTGTGGGTGTGTGTTCAGGGTGGGTGTGTTTGGGAAGAGGAAGGGTGGGTGTGTGGGTGGGTGGGAAGAGGAAGGGTGGGTGTGTGGGTGGGTGGGAAGAGGAAGGGTGGGTGGGTGGGAAGAGGAAGGGTGGGTGGGAAGAGGAAGGGTGTGTGGGTGGGTGCGAAGAGGAAGGGTGGGTGGGTGTGTGGGTGGGAAGAGGAAGGGTGGGTGTGTGGGAAGAGGAAGGGTGGGTGTGTGGGTGGGTGTGTGGGTTAAGAGGAAGGGTGGGTGTGTGGGAAGAGGAAGGGTGGGTGTGTGGGTGGGAAGAGGAAGGGTGGGTGTGTGGGTGGGAAGAGGAAGGGTGGGTGTGTGGGTGGGTGGGAAGAGGAAGGGTGGGTGGGTGGGAAGAGGAAGGGTTGGTGTGTGGGTGGGTGGGTGGGTGGGAAGAGGAAGGGTGGGTGTGTGGGTGTGTGGGAAGAGGAAGGGTGGGTGTGTGGGTGGGAAGAGGAAGGGTGGGTGTGTGTGTGTGGGTGGGTGGGAAGAGGAAGGGTGGGTGTGTGGGTGGGAAGAGGAAGGGTGGGTGTGTGGGTGGGTGGGTGGGAAGAGGAAGGGTGGGTGTGTGGGTGGGTGGGAAGAGGAGGGGTGGGTGGGTGGGAAGAGGAAGGGTGGGTGTGTGGGTGGGTGTCAAGAGGAAGGGTGGGTGTGTGGGTGGGTGTCAAGAGGAAGGGTGGGTGTGTGGGTGGGTGGGTGTCAAGAGGAAGGGTGGGTGTGTGGGTGGGTGGGTGTGTGGGTGGGTGTCAAGAGGAAGGGTGGGTGGTAATAGGAAGGGTGGGTGGGTTGGAAGAGGAAGGGTGGGTGGGGGGGAAGAGGAAGGGTGGGAAGAGGAAGGGTGGGTGGGAAGAGGAAGGGTGGGTGGGTGGGAAGAGGAAGGGTGGGTGGGAAGAGGAAGGGTGGGTGGGTGGGTGGTTGGGTGGGAAGAGGAAGGGTGGGTGGGTGGGAAGAGGAAGGGTGGGTGGGTGGGTGGGAAGAGGAAGGGTGGGTGGGTGGGTGGGAAGAGGAAGGGTGGGTGGGTGGGTGGGAAGAGGAAGGGTGGGTGGGTGGGTGGGAAGAGGAAGGGTGGGTGGGTGGGAAGAGGAAGGGTGGGTGGGTGGGTGGGAAGAGGAAGGGTGGGTGGGTGGGTGGGAAGAGGAAGGGTGGGTGGGTGGGTGGGAAGAGGAAGGGTGGGTGGGTGGGTGGGAAGAGGAAGGGTGGGTGGGTGGGTGGGAAGAGGAAGGGTGGGTGGGTGGGAAGAGGAAGGGTGGGTGGGTGGGTGGGAAGAGGAAGGGTGGGTGGGTGGGTGGGAAGAGGAAGGGTGGGTGGGTGGGAAGAGGAAGGGTGGGTGGGTGGGAAGAGGAAGGGTGGGTGGGTGGGAAGAGGAAGGGTGGGTGGGTGGGAAGAGGAAGGGTGGGTGGGTGGGAAGAGGAAGGGTGGGTGGGTGGGAAGAGGAAGGGTGGGTGGGTGGGAAGAGGAAGGGTGGGTGGGTGGGAAGAGGAAGGGTGGGTGGGTGGGAAGAGGAAGGGTGGGTGGGAAGAGGAAGGGTGGGTGGGTGGATGGGTGGGAAGAGGAAGGGTGGGTGGGAAGAGGAAGGGTGGGTGGGAAGAGGAAGGGTGGGTGGGAAGAGGAAGGGTGGGTGGGAAGAGGAAGGGTGGGTGGGTGGGAAGAGGAAGGGTGGGTGGGTGGGTGGGAAGAGGAAGGGTGGGTGGGTGGGAAGAGGAAGGGTGGGTGGGTGGGAAGAGGAAGGGTGGGTGGGTGGGAAGAGGAAGGGTGGGTGGGTGGGAAGAGGAAGGGTGGGTGGGTGGGAAGAGGAAGGGTGGGTGGGTGGGAAGAGGAAGGGTGGGTGGGTGGGAAGAGGAAGGGTGGGTGGGTGGATGGGTGGGTGGGAAGAGGAAGGGTGGGTGGGAAGAGGAAGGGTGGGTGGGAAGAGGAAGGGTGGGTGGGTGGGTGGGAAGAGGAAGGGTGGGTGGGTGGGTGGGAAGAGGAAGGGTGGGTGGGTGGGTGGGAAGAGGAAGGGTGGGAAGAGGAAGGGTGGGTGGGTGGGAAGAGGAAGGGTGGGTGGGAAGAGGAAGGGTGGGTGGGTGGGAGGGAAGAGGAAGGGTGGGTGGGTGGGAAGAGGAAGGGTGGGTGGGTGGGAAGAGGAAGGGTGGGTGGGTGGGTGGGAAGAGGAAGGGTGGGTGGGTGGGAAGAGGAAGGGTGGGTGGGAAGAGGAAGGGTGGGTGGGTGGGTGGGAAGAGGAAGGGTGGGTGGGTGGGTGGGAAGAGGAAGGGTGGGAAGAGGAAGGGTGGGTGGGTGGGAGGGTGGGAAGAGGAAGGGTGGGTGGGTGGGTGGGAAGAGGAAGGGTGGGTGGGTGGGAAGAGGAAGGGTGGGTGGGTGGGAAGGGGATGTGTGGGTGTATGGGTGGGTGGGAAGAGGATGGGTGGGTGTATGGGTGGGTGGGAAGAGGATGGGTGGGTGTATGGGTGGGTGGGAAGAGGAAGGGTGGGTGTATGGGTGGGTGGGAAGAGGAAGGGTGGGTGTATGGTGGGTGGAAAGAGGAAGGGTGGAAAGAGGAAGGGTGGGTGTATGGGTGGGTGGGAAGAGGAAGGGTGGGTGTGTGGGAAGATGAATGATGGTAGGGGTGGGGGGGAGTGGGAAGAGGAAGGATGTGTGGGGAGGGGTGTGTTGTGAAGAAAGAGTGAGTGTGTATGTGATTTGTAAATGATAGTGTTAAAGTGTTAACAGTAAAGTGATGTAGTACATTGCAGGCATAAAGAGTTAATAATATGTGTTAATGATCTTAATGATTGACATAAATTGTTGTAATATGCAAATAAAATGTAAATTTGTTTAAAAATGGATGTATTAAATTGCAGTCATGAAATTTTTTTTTTTGTTTAAATAAAGTTTTCATTTGGCGCACATGCGTGTTGTGCATGAGGTTATGGTGAAAGTGATGTCTGCGGAGCGCATACAGAGATTGGCGTGCGGAGCACATTGGTAGATGTAAAAGTATGTACTTGATGTGTGAATGAAGCAATGTTGAAGGAAAAAGAAAGTATGATGGCTATTTGTAGATAAAATCGTGAAGATAGAGAAAGCGGGTGATGTTATGAAGGTAATGTAAATGATAAAAAGTGTAGCGGATATGAAAGAAAGTAAAGAAATGTAAAGATAGTAAGAATGGATAAAAATACATTTTTAGCAAAGCGGGGTACCAAAGCGGGACATAGTGTAATGTGTATGCAATGTACATAAATAAGATTTTCTGCACAGAAATTAATGTAATAATAATATTAATGGATAAAAAAAATACATTGGCAAAGGGGAAGATAGTGCAATGTGTATGTAATGTACATATAGTAAGTTGGTGTGTCTGGCATTGTATAAATGTAATTGACAGTGCGTAGGTGAAGGCTGACATTTAGTAAATGAAATTGACAGTGCGTAGGTGAAGGGTGGCTGTTATAGTGAATGCGCAAATGTAATAATAGTGGTGATGATGTACTAAGTATTTATTGAGGTAAACATAAGAATTGTAGACTGGGTAGGTGAACGTGCGCACGCCATTGTTGAAATATATATTTATTTTAATAAGTGAGTTTGTCGGCCATTTTAAAAATGTAATAAAGACTGCGTAGGTGAAGGTTTTGGCGGGAATAGTAAAAGGACTGAATATTTTTAATATACATGTATTTGAATTGTAAGTTACTTGGCTGTCCATTTTGTAAATTTAATTAACAGTAGGTATTGAAAGGTAAGGGCGGGTGAAGGTAGGGGCGCACGCCATTGTTTCAATATATATTTATTTGAATAGTAAGTGAGTTTGTCGGCCATTTTAAAAAGACTGCGTAGGTGAAGGTACGGGCGGGAATAGTAAAAGGACTGAATTGTAGGTGAGGGTGGCGGTTAGACGGGCATGTATTGAAAGGTACGGGCGGGCGGTGGAATATGCAGTTGCGGAGTTTGGCGGTTTAGACGGCCATGTGCAGAGAGATTTGTGTTGGGCGGCCATGTATTTAAAGTGACGGGCGGCCGGTGTAATGTGTGCGGCGGCCATGTGCTTGTAAGCCATGCAGTTGCGGAGAGTGGCGGTTTAGACGGCCATGTGCACAGACATGTATATTTTTTGTGCACGGCCATGTGCACAGGGAGTGCCACGCCATATCATGAGTGTTTAAGGTAATGTGCGTGCGGAGGGAGAATTAAGTTAATGGGCGTCAGTTTTGTGACGGTCATGTGTGGTGATGGAGAAGCGTGGCGGCCATCGGGATAATTTAATTACAAAAATCCACGGCATAGCATGAGTGTGCGGGCCGTTGCGGAGGGACAATTAAGGTAATGGGCGGGCCGTTGCGGAGGGACAATTAAGGTAATGGGCGGCCATGGCAGTGTATACACTGTGGTGAGAGCAGTGTATATACAGGGGTGACAGCATTACTCAGTTGTGTGTTGACAGAGAGCTGTGTGTACACTGTGGTGAGAGCAGTGTATACACAGGGGTGACAGCATTACTGAGTTGTGTGATGACAGAGAGCAGTATACACAGGGGTTACAGCATTACTGAGTTGTGGGATGACAGAGGTGAGTGTGAGTGACTGTGTAGACAGGGGTGACATGATTGTGAGTTGTTGTTTGACAGGGGTGAGTGTGGATGTGTGTGATGTGTGTGTGTGTGTTACACGGGGTGACAGCGTGAGTCTGAGTTGTGGGATGACACTGAGTGTGTGTGTACAGGGTTGAGTGTGAGTGTGGGGGTGACAGTGTGAGTGTGTGTGTACACGGGTGACAGGTGACAACTCAGGTGACAGCATGACTCAAAATGGGATGACAGTGATTGTGTGTGTGTGTGTGTGTGTAGACAGGGGTGAGTGTGGGGGTGACAGTGTGATATGTCAATTTACCAAGGAGTCCTCAGAGGTTCTGGCCGTATGGTGTCACTGCAAGTGTGTGAGAGTGAAGGAGGTGTGTGTCAGTGATGTGACTGTACCTTTTGACCAATGAGAGTCGTGTGGGAGGCTGACTATGGGAGGGTGTGTGTGTCACAGTGGGGCGTACCTCACAGTGGGGCGTACCTCTTGGCCAATGAGAGTCCGGGTGGCCACGGACCAATCAGATTCACCGCAGATAGCACTAACCTCACTAACCATTCGATTTTATATATTAAGAAGATAGAGAGCCCTCACTTAGATAGCTGAAAATACAGGTGCAGCCTCACTGCTACGAATCTCGTGACATCGGAACAGTACATGCCATCAACCCTACTAATCAATTCATATTCCATAAATGCAAAAAAATAAAAATATAAAAAATGAGAAGGTAAAATATTATGAGACTAAAAGCATGCTTTATTCTGTTAATGTTTCAACAGCAAATGTCAATCAAACCGTGCAAATCAGACATTCCTAAGAGTTCTAGCTCACACTCTGCTATGAATACATCCACGCACAGAGAGAAATAGTCATGTGAAAAGTTAGGAGCAAGGCGGTTGTTAGACATTTGGAAAGGTGATATGCCCGTGGCAAAACCGGTTGTGTATATTGCATAATATTACAGTAAAAGAATCAATCTCACACGCATCAGCGAAACACAATGGCCCGTATATTTGAAGCAGTCTTCTGACAGACAACTTGGGACATGTGTGTCTTGTTGCAAAACACTGCTTGATAAATATGACCCTAAATGTAATTTCAAAGTGCAGTTCCCACTGGGACCGAAGTGAAGTAATAGCAGTGATCAGGGTAATGGGTTAAGTCTTCATGATAGTTGCATTAAAAAAACAAAAAACAAAAACGTCATTTCATGGTTTCTTTTCCCCGCCACCTGCCAGGAGGGAGTGTAAGGAAGAGGACTTATTCATTAACTTATCTTACAAACCATCTAATGCAAGCGATCTGTGTTACAGGAAAGCTAGGAAGGGGGATAGACAGGGGGGGTTGGAACTTCGCGCTGCTTTAAAAAAAAAAATGGAAATTAGGAAATTAAAATTTTAATCACCAAGATCTAACCTATACATTGCATCACTTCTCTTTATCCCGAGCTTCAAAATACACTGCTTCAACGTAAGCGTTCCTGCCAAGTATAAACATCAACATTTCTATACAGGCGCTTCTAGCTTGTAAAAGAGTACCAATTCATATCATATCACTGCCATTAATATTCTCTACTACAACACAGCACATCTTTAAACTCTGCTTCCCTCAAAACATGATCAGGTAATCAGGCAGGAAAAACACACAGTAGTGGTTCTGAGGCGATCCCCATAGGGTTGAACAAGAGAAGCAGAAGGCATACACAGGATAGAGTAAATTGCCTGTTTGGGTTTTATCTTGACACCATGGTGGTAGGCGTTTCATTTGTTGTGGCCGGATGATGTAACCAAAAGAAACCCACTTTTTTTTTTTTTAAATTAATTAAATAAATAAAAGCACAGAAACAAACATGAATTGCAGGGCTGCAACTCAGATGCTTAGGATCTGCATTGGTGTTGTATCCTTTTCGGCAAACTCGGCAGCACAACTACATATTAAGGTCGATTTCAAAGTACTGTACATGTTTAATCAGTGGTTGAGCTTGGTTTAATGCTAGTTCTCATTTAAAACAAGTACAGTACAATTCCGATAAACCAGCACCATTGGGACTTGAGCGGTGCCGGATTCTTGGATATTCCGGATTATTGGGATTCACTCCTAGCAATGCCCCAATATACTTTAACATCACCTTTTTACATGTGGATAGGGGGGATAGGGGGGAGGGGGGTGTTACCAGCACTCAAAGTAGTGAAATAATGACATTTTTTTAAAAAATGCCAGTTGAAAATTAAATTGTATTGTAAACATGTTACGATGCTGCACACAGTGCCCAGTAATAGGCTGAAGGGAGCCTGATTAATCAACAAGATTGCACAATATCGGAGGAGGGAGGGGGGTGGGGAAGGGGGACAACCAAACAAAGAAAAACAAGACAAACGGGGGATGTCACGGTAGACCAAGCTTATTAACACTTTACCATCTGGGTCCTTTGATTGAATAAAGCATGAAATAAAATAAATTGTATTTATTCACATAAAGAACACACAGCTTGAATTACAAAATTATCATGAATAATACACTTACTGGGATGGGGCAAAACAAAATAAAAATGTCCACGGAATGAAATCCACAGAAAAAGTCTCTAGGCATCATTCCCAAACGCAGGGTGATGCGCAAAAAGAAAAAAGAGCCGTGTAACAGTCCTTGGCTAGTGGCGCGGCCTGCAACCACTCTTTCGTTCCCCCAATGCAGGATTAGTGAGCAAATCCTTACGAAGACTGGAAGCTGGATACAAATCTTTGGTTACGATGGAATCTTCTTTTCATGATGGAACTTAGATGGGACTTAGATGAATCTGACCTCTGAATGCTGCATCAACTTTTAAAACTTCCCATGTCCCATCTATTCAGTCTGCAGCGATTCACTGCGTGGGAACCAATTATCCCAGCCATGGCAGAGTTCTGCCAGGCTCTCCAAAAAACTGGCACAAAGCCTCAGTATCACAACTGAGCATGTGCAACAAAAATGTCATCTTCCCCCCACTGGCCACTTGCCACTTAGCATACCTAGCCAAGCTTACTTCCCCGGACATCTGTCAGGACAAACTGTTCACCTCTCCCCCTCCCCCGGTAACACCTTAGAATGCCAATCCCAGACACAGGGGAACCGTATCACATGGGGGCTCGGAAGACTAACATAAAAACAATGCATAACAGTTTATGGCAGGACGTTTCATGACACCAACGGATCTCTCTCTAATATGGAGAATCCGCACCCACTTTAATAATGGTGTTTTGGGTCAGGTTTCTTAACCAATCTACCCTCTTGGTCAGGAACTGTAACGGAATAGACCCTCTTTGGCCCTCGCTCAGAGACATATTCTACCCAGTCCATGTAGATGTTTCTCCCCACCCTCCATACTCAGATGAAGTAACATCCTATCCTCAGAATACCGGGATACACTGCACCTTGATGCCAGGTAGTCTAGGACCGCACCCCTCAACCACTCTTCTCTATTGGCCTTTATTTCCCTCATTATGGGTTCCGGAACATAGGGGTAATCAAACCCATGGGACTGACGATACCTCTGAACTATTAATCTGTCAGCCCGGCTGATCTTTCTGACCTAACAGACCCTTCATTGGAAAATAGCACATATTCTCGCATCCCCCATTCAGCAGAGTCATCAACCCAGCCCAGCTTCGCCAGTCCTGGGAAGATTTAGTTACCATCTTCGTGTCCTGGGCAATGTCTGTTGCGACCTTAGGCACAGTAGGGTGTCCTGAGGTGCCAGGCACTTCACGCTGGCCTCGGCCTACTACCACAAGCACTTGATGGGCCTCAGAGTCCTTTTGGATCATGCGCTCACGGGCCTTGCCGCGCTCACGGCTCTGCTGGAAGAAAAGGTCAGTTGCAGTCTAACCAACTGGAGCTGGGGTCACAGATTTCACATATGCTGCGGCAGCCGCAATAACAACTTCAGGTCACACCGGAAGGGTGGTGTCATCTGAAGAGGAAGAACCACCGGCTGGTACCTCTTGAAAGGGTTCCTCCGATGCTCCCCGTCGAGCAGAAGCATCCTTGTAATTCTGCGGGCTGTAGTCACCTCGGGCACCTGGGAAGGTAACACATCCTCACTGCTCTAATGCTCCTCCGCATCCGCTGGTTCTCCCAGCCGGGAGCAGGCACCTGAGATGCCGCCTCATGAGTATCCTCCAAGGCCTTGGGTATCCTCCCGCAGGTAATGCCGTCACCTCTGTCGCGGATCCTGGACGCCTCTCCCGCTCGTTCCAGCTGACAGGGATTACCTCTCTGCCACCAGGGCAATGACACTCCAGCCGGAGCATCATGACGGGGCCTTCCGTCTTGCCTGTCTCCACCAGCAGCGTTGGACACACCCCCTGGGGAAGATGACCGGGACACCTCGCTATCGCTTGTGGCGGCTTTCAGGCAGCGGTCCCGCTCCTGCACCATCAGCGGAAGTGCCTCAGCCTCCTCCCAGGCGGTCATCTCACCAGGTAATTCGTTTTCAGTTTCTTGAACAGGAACACTTGGGTTCTTTGGAGTGTCCTCTCCCGTTGCTGCGGTTTCGTCTGCACACCTCTGCAGGTAGACCGCGTCCTCCATCTGACCCAGCATAGTTGGTGGCAATACTTTGGGCTTAAGAAGAGGGGTCTCGCACCTTTTATATCTTGACTCCAGGCTCACGTCTCCGCCCGGGAAATCGCAGCTGGGGCAAACACATTGCAGGAAACTCTCCCCCTTCACTTGTACTACCAGGAAGCCTCCTGGTAACAGATGGTTAGATACAGTCCACTCGGCCATGGTAGGGATGTTGTGTGGGAACAATGGTAATTAGCTCCTACTCCTTGCCTCACCATGTGCAACTAAGGGTGACACGTAATCGCTTGCCTCCTCCCCCTGGTGGATCCAGTAATAGTCATATTCAATATGGGCGCGGCTTCTGCGCCAAGCACATTTCAGGGCACGGCTTCGCTCCAAGCCCTGCACACTTTTGCAAAAGAAGCTTGCAACTCTGCAAACTTCGCCACTCGGTCCTCTTGTTTTTGGTGGGAAGCGCTCTTTTCACATGCTGTAGCTCCACTGGCAGGGAAGGTGGTCCCTTGTTGGGCAAGAGTCCCCTAGGACGCTACACACGTGGACAGTCCAGCAACAGTACACTGCGGCTCCCTGTGTTGGGGACCACTTTAGTATTCAATGTAGTTCCTCAAACAGAGGTCTAGGCTGCCTAAGGTCAAGCTCCCCTCCTCGGACTCTACCCGCCATACTGTGAACACCCTCCGTTTGGACTGTGATGCTATAGTCCCCCTTCTGAAGTTTCTGGGTCCCCAGGATCCCAAAACACCCCCTCCAGGCACCCTACACATTAGTCCTTAGAATGGCACGGTGCAGGCTGCAGTTCCCTTGAGACACGACACCCACACCACTTCTTAGTACTTAGAACCGTACGGTAGCCCCTCTGTAGAGACTACCATTGTATAGCTGCAGCTCCTCAAACGGAGGTTTTGGCCTCCTGAGTCAGGAGGCCCTCCTCGGATACCTGCCCGCTTACTTAGTGAAGGGGTTCACGTTGTACCTCCATCTAGCGGGAAACCTGATCCTCAAGATCCAAAAGGTCACCTTTGGAAACTACAACCACAGGCCTTCTAATTTGCCTTAACAGGAGAGTACCTCCTATCACTTACTGAAAAAGCTTGTCCTGATTATCTCAGCAGCGCCTCCAAAATTAACAGGTGTTCCCCCACCCTCTGGGAAATGTCACTGTCACCTGGACTCTCGTTGTGCTGTACCTGTGAGGCTTACAGGATTGCCGAATGTCCGCCGATGGTAGTGGGGAAGATAGAACAGGCTTTTGGATATGGAGCTCTCATTTAGTTCCGGGTGCAGCGCCTCCATTCCCACCAGGCCCCATTAGTGCTGGGTGCGGTCCCTGCAGGAAAACCATCTTGCACTCCCCCTGATAAACTGCAGTCCCAGACAGGAGTATAAAAGCAGCAACTGGTCTTTATTGAGTACAGCTGTACACATCAACAAGGCCTTTCTTCTGGTCCATGGACTCAACCCCCAGGGCTTGAAGCCCCAAAGGTCTATCACTGACTCACATATCCCCTGGTTGAATATCGGGTAGCTGTTCCCACTCCCCTCAGGGAGGGATCTCTCCCTCTCCTCTCTGATCCTAAATTTGGATCTGCAGCCCCTTTTTTACCCAAGGGAGGGTCCTAGGTCTGAACCCCTGATAGGGCAGTACACAGGCCTTAGGCCCAACCCCAGTCACTGTTTACTGCTACAGCAGCAAGGGCATAGATATGAACCTAACCCTGCCTGTGCTGGTACCAGGGCTTAGGTAGGGCAGATAAGTAGTCAAGGGGATACATGGCTACACATACAACACCTGTTATGATACAGAAAAGAGATATAGATGTTACAGGCAGATGTGATTCAAGTTAAAAAAACAAAAAGGACACCAGTGTGGAAAATGTGGGGTCGATTTATTTTTCTTTGATGCATTGTGTGCGTTTATTTCTGTGTGCACAGTTGCATCAAATGTAATAAACAGCTTGATATCTGTTGCCAATAAACCAGGAAACAAAATGATGTGCAGATACACAGAAAGTTATGCGTCCCGACGTAATATGCACGTCTTGTAACGCTTTCTTCCTTCGTACTTCTGACACTCCCAATTGCAAGCTTATGTATACATGGCAAAACTGGAGAAACGTATGTTGATACTGGATTAAAAAGTCCCAGTAGTGCTCCAAAATTGCCTTAATACATAACCCACTTTATATTTAGCTGTTCTTGGTGCTGACTATGTATGTATGTATGTATGTATGTATGTATGTATGTATGTATGTATGTATGTATGTATGTATGTATGTATGAAAACAGAGCATTTCCAAACATCTTCATAATATTCCATAAAACAGATCATATTGCCCATCATTAGGGTGCATATTTTATTTTACACTTCTAGCCAAAAGTCAGACTTGCTGCTAAAAAAAAACCTGTCTGTAATGTCTTTCATTAATTTAAGGTATATTAGAGCTCCTGCTGAGTTGATCTAAATATACTTATCTAAAAGCATAATGCGTAAAAAAAATAATCAAGTATATGAAATCATACACGCAACTTTGCTTTTTGCCTCTAGGCTCAAATCCAGTATGGAAATACTTTTCTTTAGCTCCAGAGATCCATGCAATGGTAGTGTGGAAACACACGGTCATGCACACGTGCCCACACAAGAGTACTAGTTCTGTGGCGATGTTCAGCATCCATTAACAACAGATAAAACCTACTTCTCGATAGGAAGGTGATGCGGCCCAGACACAGAGAGCTTGTAGATGAACATGAGGAATTTGCGGAAGGTCTCGAAGAAAGGCCAGTGCGAGAGCAGACAGATGCACTTGTTGGAATTGATGGTTTTGGAGGTCAGGACTTCCTTGTTTACAGCGGTGATCAGTCCTAGCTGCATCATCTGCTTCTCAGACAGCATATCACGAGGGTATGGCTCATAGAATTGTATAGCAGCACCATAAACCTGCCACAAGAAATAATAATTAGGACGCCATGTGAAACAGGACTGGTTAACTGGCCTTTTCTTTTGTCTAAAGTTTCAAGCAGCAATTCCCCCATATTTGTAAATGTATATTTCTTATAGACTTGGAACCAGGGAGTCCTCCACAGCTAAACTGCCCTGTTTTTCGCTCCAGGGAACTCCCCCGTTTTCACGATGCTTACCTTTTTGTCTGCCAGGAAAATGAAAGTAAAATCAAAGGCTGCCACCGGCGTCATCCAAAAGGAAGGCGTGATGTCATGCTCTGATGACATTGCAGCTTCCTATTGGCCCTTGGTGGGAGGCTTGGGTGGCAGCCATATTTAATTTTCCAAAAGGGACTAGAAACACAGGCACATACAATGGTAAATATCTCATGAAGCGAATGGTTGTCGGAGCTAGAAATAGCACTGTTTGAGTCTGAGGGGCCTCCCCGGTTCAGATGTATACAAAAAATGAAAATCTAAAAACAAATTCAAGTAAGGGGATTGTTCCAGTAAGGACTGTTTTAATAATGTTACTTCATCTTCATTCTATTAATGGACAATTTAAAAAACTATGAACAATTAGGTAATACTTTCTGGCTATCTGGAGTATTCTGGAGATATGTAACGGTCATGCGCTCCTAGGCTAAAGTTGAATGAAGCACTGGTTGTGCAGGGCTGGTAGGAAAATGAGAGGATGAATAAAGACCACTATAAAAGTTGGGGCTCATTATTGATAATGTTGCTATGTGTTACCATGCAGCTAGCTTAATAGATTAGTTCTCCACTTGATGCTCACAGCTGTTATGATTTTAATTAACCTCCTGTTTGAAGGGTTTGTGCTTTAAATATGGGGCATGCAGGCACCCTCCTTACTCCAAGACAAAGCGCCTGTGTGCGTGAAACATGTAGAGGAGGAGGCTCTGCTGCAGCCTGCTGTGTCCACTGTGTGTCTCCAATAAAGCTTTGATGTTCAATGTTGGACTGTGACGTCATTGGGCTGTTTGCTGTTGCTCTGGATGCACCTCTCCCTTCCTATCTGGAGTATTCTGTACTATTTTACTTCAATGTACTGAAGTTAGGAGGTTGGCTTTTTCTGGGGACTTTTACCTTTCTCCACTAAGCCAGAGTCGCATT
Source organism: Ascaphus truei (assembly GCF_040206685.1). Lineage (NCBI taxonomy): Eukaryota > Metazoa > Chordata > Amphibia > Anura > Ascaphidae > Ascaphus > Ascaphus truei. The sequence continues at coordinate 133,780,965 of NC_134483.1, read as the reverse complement.
TCTTTGGGTTAAAATCACAGAGAAAACTCTAATCATACTGTTGATATAAAAGCCTTCCTGATGTTATTACCTTGATACCTAAGCTGTGCTTCTAACTTAATTCTACCGGATCCTCTGCAAAGAGTTCAGGAGATAACGTGACTTGCCACAAGTCACAAGAAGATACAGTAGTAGCATTGATATTTGTACCAAGTGAAGTATGTTAAAATGTTCTTTCAAAAATACTGCACCCTCTGTTAACTACACAATACAGAAAGAGCCTTAAAAAAAACTATAGTCCCAAACCTTTGCATTCAGTTTTCAAGAGGTTTACAGATAACACAGAAGAGCGGTAAGGGGGAGGGGACGGGACACACCAAATGCAATATGTGATTCGAGAAAGGTCAAAGCTCCTTGGCTTTCTTCAAGGAAATGATAATACACCTGCAGGTACCTTTTCAGCTGTGGAGCCGGTTAGGACGAATGTGGAGAAGATAGGGAGTGGGTATCTGATTTGAGCATCCCAGCACTCAATAGTAGCTCCCATGGGCAGGCAAAAGAGTGGTACAGAGTCCGAGAGTGGGAACGACTCGTAATCTTCCTCTGGATACCTGAAGATCAGACCTACAGAGCAAACAGAGGAGCAAGAGACAGACACAGGTGGGTCATTTATGGAGAGGGAAATCCTTAACCGATACTGCCCCCCTTCAGTTCCGTCATGTCAACCCCCAAAAACGCTATGCTCAAACTTTCCGTGCAAATAATTACAAGAAATCATCAACATAAACGCAAAAATGCAGATAAAGACCCAAGTAATTCTGTGTTTTAACCAGTCCATGCGGCTTTTATCTAGCAGCACACTCATTATTATGATCAGACTCTTAATCAGGATGTTTGATGCAGTCACAACACTGTAAATGAAACCTAGATGGCACAGAGTTTCAGTAACTACTACAGCTAATAAAATAAACATTAAGGACCATATTTCTGGAGCAATGTTAAACTTAAGACACCATACAGCTCTGGGACCAAAGTTTAAACGTATACACTGTAAAACAGCGTGTGATTTAACAGAGCAGGAATTGTTCAGCTACTTACTTCTAACTTGCTTGTTTTGTTGGATCAGATCTATTTAATTGACAGTGTTAAGTTTCTACTGTGGGCACCTGACTGGAGCCACAGGGTTTGAACGCACCGATTGTTTATGAATATAGTTACTGACTTATGCTTACTCATTTGAGAATGCAGTGCATGACTTTCAGCAACTAAAAAAGGTGAATGGGAATGTTACACCAATGTGTATTTTTATGGCTTCTTTGTTTCACATATGAAGCTGTGCAGTAGCTCCTGCTTCCTGCACATTGTTTAAATGACAACTCATAGAACTCACCTAGATGATGCAATTGCAATAAGAACTAATAGACGTAAGCTCTGCATCCCCGGGATAGAATTTTAATTAAATTATCACTTTAGTGCTCATACCTTCATCATCAGGACTGAGGTGCGGATCCGCACTGAAACGTTCATCTAAATTAAACTGTAGAACATCTTCTATTAGTTTCTCTATTCTATGACAGGGCAAGCTCACTATTGCTTCAAACACCCAGAGCTGTAACAGTGCTTTTCTTATACTTTTTTTCCTCACCAGTCTGCGTTCATCCCACCTCTATTAAATATTTATATGACCCACGGAAGATCTGCAGCAGCCCAGAGTTAGGGAAATAGAGGCTTTGTGCTAAATGCACTGCTCCTCCGTTTCAGGGTCAGGTCTTTCTGACCTTGCACTAGCTAGGCACTGAAATTAGATAGTACAGTACATTCCTTGGAATAGGGGCTTCTATATACGATAGACGATAGACATGATCAGGGCCACAGACAGATTTCCCCGGGGCCCAGGACGACATCTCTGACTGCCTCCCACACTCCCCCGAGCCCCATTTCACCCCTCGCGAGCCCCCTCTATTTCTCTCCCCTCCGTCTCACCTCACTGTCTCCATTAATTACCCCACTCACTCAATCTCCACAACGCATATGTATTTCTCTCCCATGTGTCTCACTCACAGGAGGGGGTGGGGCTCAGTGACTGCCGGGGGGGGAGGGGGCAGGAGCCAGACAGAGCAGTTGTCGCCGGGCCCCAGCCCTCCCCACCTGCAGACCTCTTTCTCTCTGTCCCACGCCGGGCCTCCCACTTATGGCGTCGCGCACCGGAAGCTAGGCCAAACTTATTTCTGGCACGCCTACGTCAGAGGGCCCAGTGTAAGGCCGAGTCCATAGACTGACAGGCCGTGCTGAGGCGTGTGGACGCTCCGCGCTGAGCCCCTGCATCCTCAATGAGGATGCCTTGAGAGGGGGCTCACGCTAGCGTCCGCAGGCGTGCTGACGAGTTGGAGGTTTCAGCCGAGCGCCAAGCTGTTTTTCAGCGCGCTGTCAGCTGAAAACCTCCAATCACAGCACAGCAGCGTCAACGTCACGGCGCAGTGACCTCGGCGCCGTGACATTAACGTCAGTGCGTCGTGGGCGATTGGCCCAGCGACGTCACTGCCCCGCCTCCAACCACCTCCCCCCGGCTCCCTTTGCGCACGCTGGCTCGCCTGCAAGTCCGTGCAATCGCGCTGACTGAAGCAGGCGAGGCTCAGCGACACACACACACACACACACACACACACACACACACACACACACACATTTTTAACTGTGCATGCAATGTCTTGTATATAATGTATACCCTGTTCACTTATGTAACTATGTATTTGTAACCATGTATTATTTGTCATCATAACTCAGGACATACTGTGCACAGGACATACTTGAAAACGAGCGGTAACTCTCAATGTAATACTTCCTGGTAACACATTTTATAAATAATTAATTGTATCATCACTAGGTTAGGAGTAATTTAGGTCAATTAGACATGGTACTGCTTTCAGATTGGTGTTGGACAATTCCTGGTCCATACTCACAAATTCTCTGGGCAAATTCAAAGGACATGAATATTGTTTATAATCCGTTATTCTATAGAGCTGTTACTTTAATATTAGCTATACACACTAGAATAACATAATTACAACTAAAATCAACAGCTATACACATTTGTACACAAAATCCCACCTCTCACCAAATATGGCGAGCCCAGAAACACAGAATCACTCATTTCAGACTAATCCTACATTTGTAATTTTAATGCCAGACAGGAGAGGCCCCAAAACCAGGGATATTTGTTCAGGGAAAAATATACCAGAGCACAAAGCAAAGAAAAATCAATTTAGATCTAAAAATCGTTTTACATAAGCAAAACAGAGAAATTATATACTCCCACCCAATTAGGGATGAAACGTGATAATCTTTAACAGAATTTTCTTTTAAAGAAAAGTGTGCTATGCAATTTGGTCGCAATCAAATTATCTTTTGCCCTAACTTCGTGTTGTCGGTAATATAGATCACTTGTGATCTAATTTTAATAGATCAATATAGAGCTATTATTCTAAATATATAAAACATTTAGATAGTGCCGAGCAGGCGGTGGGTGGGTTGATGACGACTGCAGCAGCATGTCAGGAAATGGTTACATGATCTTGGAGTGGAGGTGGCATTCCATCCATTACAGATCATTCCAAGTCAGCCTGGCAGGAGCAGTTGAGCTTCAATCGGTTTGTAACATCTCCTGCCAACATTGTCTTATGTCTCCATGACACAACCAGGCATTTCCTGGCAGTGAGAGAGCGGGAAAAGGAGCAGCAGAAACATCGATGGACTAAATTGCAAATAATAAAGCATCTAACCAGCAAAAAAATAAATAGATAACCGTCTTTTTTTTTTTATTGCCATGAAATAATATGTAATAACTTTAGAATACCATTTGAGGAAAAGACTTGTTGAAAAGCTAAAATTGTATATTAAAGCAGCAATACAGGTTAACTTTTTATATTCATTACAGGTTTGAATGGTCTCCAGAGCTGACCCCCGTTAATTTCAGAGATTCCAGAGATACCGCCATATGGGGTGCCGGTATCTCTGCGGAGTTTAACGGTCCAGGTTACGCAGGCCAATAGGAAGCAGTAAGGGACGACGTCACAGCTTCCTATTGGCCGTGTGAGGTTGGACATTTAAGTCGTCTTTAGATTAAGTATCACAGTTTCTCTGGAAACAAGGGGTCCTCAGAGCTGAAATTAACAGGGTTCAGCTCCGCAGATTCTCCCCCCACCCCCTTCAAACCTGTAATAATTATATATATATATATATATATATATATTTTTTTTTTTTTTTTTTAAGTTAACCCGTATTGCTGCTTTAAAATAGTGTAGGGTGACAGCATCTTTAAGGCTATTATCTAGCTTTCCATCTTCTCTCTACTTTCATTTTTCCTGTATGTTGCAATGGTTTGGCAGAGGTGTGCATAAAAGGAGTGGGTGGGTTGTGTGTGCGTAAAAGGAGTGGGTGGGTGGACCTATGTGCGAGCGTGCATAGATGGGAATCTATGTCTGTATATTACAGATTACTAGGAGACGCATCAAAGCCTGACCAAACAATTTCATCAGAAGTAGAGAGAAGACCTTGCTTTTCTCAATACCAATTTGACTAGCAATAATTTACTAACCAGCTTTATGTGCAATGGAGTTTGAAGATGGGACAGACTTCTTGTAACACAAGTAAACATTCGATCCCCACTAGAAAAATAAATAAATATAGAATTAGGCAGTATAGTAAATAGAAACTCAAACACATTTCTAGAGACGATTAGACATTTGAAGAAATCCACAAACTAAATTGTGCACATTACAGTGGTGTTATTATGGAACCATGACAAATTATTGAAAACCCAGTAACGTTTTGCAATATTTCCTTATCCTCAGTAAAACCTCCATATACAGTAGCTGCTGGTCCAACCTTGGTAAAATCCTGAGAAGCATACTATGGATTTCCAAAGATTCAACCAACACCCTGGATTGTAAAAGACTATTCATTAGTAACTTCGGCAATCCATAAGTTACAAAGCATTTACACAGAGGAGTTCCACATGTACTAAGGGACGCTGTAAAAATACATCAACTTCCTCAGTGCTGAACAGGAATAAGTGTGCAGTCATACCAGTGTTTCTCAACTATTTCATGCAGGTCTTCAGTCAGACAAGATTTTAAAAACTATCGTTAATTTAATAAGTACATGTTTGCACTTTTCTTGTATCTGAATGTGTAGTTGGTTAGTTATCCCTAAACATGACTTGCATGAGGTGTCCTGAGGAGAGGGCTGAGAAACACAGACATACTAATCATCACAAACACAATGTAGCACCATCATAATCCGGAGCCAGAAGTGGTTCTCAAACCTCTCCTCGGGGGACCACCGGCTACAACACTTGAGAAATAATCAATGCACCCAATGTGCATCTAATCAGAATGTTGGGTGGTGGCCTCAGAAGGAATAAGGTGTTGTTTTTTTTTCCTCCTCAACGTTTCCCTTTCATAACAATTTATTGAACATTATTTACAAATTATTCATAAACTCAAGGATCCCAAGGTATTTGTTTGCGGTTTTACATTAAAAGATTCCAACTTGTATGGGCCAAGGTTTGAAACCCCGGCAACATTATATACTTCATCTGTTTGAAACATTTAATATTGGTCACCCCATTGTAGACTGTCGATATGTGGTTAACTGTGTGTGATCATCTTATTGTGGTAGAATTTAACAGATGACCATTTTTAAAACTATTTGCAAGAATGGATATAGTGGTACAATACTAAGTGTATATGAGCGCTAGTGTAATACTTATACAATACACACAGAGGGAACAAAACCTGAGATACAGTCCTTGGATGAAGATAGTCCTTGAGTTGCCTTGGGGGGTTGATCTGGGATCTTCCACCCAGATTGGGAAGATGTGTGTTGAAAAACCTCCTATGGCGCTGAGGATGAATGGATGGAACAGAGTCTTGTGCAGTAATGTTCCTATGAGGATTGCCTCAGAGAGGGAAACAAGAGAAATGCAAAAAAACACCACAATAGTGTATTACCCTTTAGACAATGTCAGACATATTAATTGAAAGAGCATTTATTAATTAAAACAATTGTGTCTACAATTGGAGTAAAATATGAACTGTAATAATAAATAATAATAATAAATTTCGGGGGTATATAAGGAAGCTCAACCCGTGTAGCAACCATTCCCTGACGAAGAGACACGTGACGAGGTGTTTCGAAACGCGTAGGAAGGTTTGTGGGCATCCAGGGACACCGTAGCTGCACCAATCCGGCTGTGACGTCAGCGGAGGAGACGCTTGCAATTCACTCGGCGTGTTGGAGACCACGAGTATACCAGGAAATCTCCCCGCACGCATTGAGCAGACGTCAGGCACTCTGCAGCAGACGGCAACCCCTGGCAAAAGACCCCGTACCACTGCACATGTCCTACTCAAGGACGGTGAGTAGGATTCCAGTTTTTACTCTTGGCGGAGCAATAAGGCTTTTTTCAGCACAAGCGCTGGGAAGCCATTCATCTTGTTTTATTAACAGAAGATCATCTACTGTTTATTATTACAGTTCATATTTTACTCCAATTGTAGACACAATTGTTTTAATTAATAAATGCTCTTTCAATTAATATGTCTGACATTGTGTAAAGGGTAATACACTATTGTGGTGTTTTTTTGCATTTCTCTTGTTTCCCTCTCTGAGGCAATCCTCATAGGAACATTACTGCACAAGACTCTTTTCCATCCATTCATCCTCAGCGCCATAGGAGGTTTTTCAACACACAAGAATGGATATAGTGCCTTCGCTGTACAGTATAGTTTGTATTTCAGCCATTTTCCTACATTACATTTTTTTTTTATTTTAGGAGACACCCAACATCTTTTTCACTAGATAAAGATTTACTTAGATCAGTATCTTTTGTATTATATTGGTTTCCATCTGGGACACAAGGGGTTGATGTAGGTCCTGTATAAAAGGGGCTCAACATGTCCCCATGTATTATGTACCTCAAAGAAAATAGCGTTGAGAAACATGTTGAGCTAATATAGTATTTTTCTGTCTGCATGGCGCACCTATCTGACGTCACCAAGGCTACAACTTCTAGACACGCCCGGCTTCCAATCGACGGAGACGCCGACCCCAGAAACCAGAGCGGAGGAAAGTGTGGCATTACATTGGCAGACGAGAAGGGGCCCCAGATGTTGCTTTTTTGAAGATTCACATTTTGAGTGTGTGCATTTGTCTTATATCTCATCTTACTGTCTGAATTAAAGTTATTGCACCATTGGAGGCATTTTCCACTGTTTTCTTGTAGGGTTGGTTTGGACGGATAAGCCATTACTGTGAACATTTTGGACTTAAAGGAGCAGATGCTCCCCCCCCCCACCCAAAAAAAATGTTCCTTCCTAGGTGGGAAGCAGGAGGTCTCAGGAGCTGAACCGTGTTAATTTCACTCCAAGGATGCCCTGCTTCCCGAGATACTTAAATCCATAGAGGGTCGGTAGCAACTTTGCAGGTTTAAATGTCCCGGTCACGGGTCCCAATAGGAAGCCGCAAGGGATGACATCACAGTTTCCTAATGGCCCGCTTGATGCCAGAGCTTTAAATCCGCCATTTCGATAGCCCCCCGCAGCTGCTACCCGCACCCCATACGGAGATTAGTACCTCTGAAAGCAAGGGGTCCCTGGAGCTGAAATGAATGCGGTTGAGCTCAGGAGACCCCCTGTTTCAATCATATACTAAAAGGAAAGCAGGATTGGAGCTCTTATTAAGCTTCTGAATATAAATGAGCTTTTTGCTGAACCGATTCATCTTTGTGTGAATAGAAACAATTTTCAGTGCTGGAATTGTATACTGAATATCGCCATGTAATCTTACTACATTTCGTTTTAAGCATCAAGATTTATTCCATTACCCTCTCAGCGCACTTAAATTTGTGTGCACACGCACACGCACACGCGCGGCCCTCTAATGCTGAGAGGAGGTTGAAGTGAACCCCTTAAGCCGCTCCTCGTCCCTGCTCACCATGCCACAGTTGAGGTTCTTGTCCACCTTGCAGAAGGTGTGGGGTGGGGCTTCCCCTTTGTTTGTGACGATCACGCAGATGTCTGTCACCGCCAGGGAGTTCTGAGGTCGGATCAGAGGTGCCCGGCGTAAGGTGATAAATATCCGCATGGAGGTGGCTGAGCTGTTGTTGACGTTTGCACAGCGGCCATATGGCGTGGCCTGGATGACCTCACACCCAGTTATTAGGCGCTCCTTCCCCTCATATAGCACGCTGGAAAGAAAAGGAAGGGGAAGCAGAAGGGTTACATTGGTCTGTGTCACGCAATGGAAGGGGCCGAACCCAAGTGAACTAATGGCAGCGGTATGTTTAATAGCTTAAATGTAGATGACGGCCAACTTTTAAAAATAAAAATTAAGTGTAATTTTGAAATCTTTCAATTGAGTTCTGCTTGTTTTTTTTTACATAGATAGGAAAACAAAATGTCAATTTAAATGTACTCCGTTGTGCGGGCCAATAGGAAGCCGCCATGTTATCTGTTGCAGCTTCCTATTGGCTCAAGTGACGCAGGGGTTTAAGTATCAGGAAGTAACGGACACACGGACACACGGACTGCTCTATTGAGCTTTTAATGTTTTCATAGTAACCAAATGCTTTGGAAGGGTTTTTACAAAGTGTCCCTTTGTCCTTTGTTTATAAAGTAATTATGATTTATTATTATTATTTATAAAGGAATTCATTACCCATGGAGACTGTGATGGCAAATACAATAGATTTGTTCAAAAAAAGGTTGGACATCTTTTTAGATGGGAAAGGCATACAGGGATATACCAAATAAGTATAAATGGGAAGGATGTTGATCCAGGGATTAATCCGATTGCCAATTCTTGGAGTCAGGAAGGAATTAATTTTTCCCCTTAATGGGGTTTTTTGTTTGCCTTCCTCTGGATCAATAAGTATAGATATAGGATAAAGTATCTGTTGTCTAAATTTAGCATAGGTTGAACTTGATGGACGGAAGTCTTTTTTCAACCTCATATACTATGTAACTATGATGCAACCATTAGTCATAATTAGCTGCAAAACATGTTCAATTTTCATAGATTAGGAATAGCAAAACAAAAACAGTAAGGGTGCCCGTACTAGCCATTTCAAATAATAAACTCTTTCTAAACAGATTCCTGCTAGCAACAGTGCAGGAAGATATTGGCCCATATTTATTGGACAGTGTCTATTGAAGTAGCGTAGCTCACTCATCAGTGCAATTATAGAACCACTGGAGTTATATGGCATAAGAATAATGCAGTATTGCATATTCAGTGGCACGTTTGTAGTTTGCCTATCCAGTCTCAAATGTGCTAAACAAAAGCGGATGTGTGTGTGTATTAGAGACACACACACGTCTACTACTATAGTTAAACTTTATTTTACAAGTTTGAGAATATCAGATTTGGATGTACGCCAGGTGAGGGTCAGATGTTTGGACAATCAATAAAACAAGACTACCAAAACAGATACAGATCAACAACGGTTAGATAATTATCTGTTCCTTATCTGTCAGTACATTAATGTGTTGCACAAGTCTGTCAACGGCTATGCTTGGTGGTAGAAATAGATGGTTAGATATGGTACTTAATTTTAAGTAGCCTCTACAAATAACAGATCCAAACAGATGTAACATATGCAGTACTCCTTGCTTGTTCTAGTCTTTCCATAGCATTCAATAGTCACATGTATCATAACATTGACAGAGCTATGTCGATAAGCATCAAGACGGGAATAGCGTCAATGCTTCCATATTTCTTGTATAATCCAATATTTTATTTCCAATTTCAACATTGCTACATCTGTAAATAGAGACATGCAGGGGTTATTCTTTGAACTGCAAAAGTGACGATCAGAGCACTATCGCATGGAAACTCCCAATGGGAGTTTCCGAGCAGTATTCCCCCGATGAGCACCAACAGTTGAATAATCCCCATATACTCAGGAGGGAAAATAAAAGCGGATCAGGAGTACCCCGTACCACCAATGCGATTTCTTTAGACATGCAACTTTGAATATATTTTAGAAAGATTGCGTTGGTTCTAGCGTGCGTGCACATATGCACATATGGTCCTCGCTTATCTGACGTAATGCACCAGCAAAAGTCTGTCGGATAACGGACAATCGGATTGCTTGTCCATGTTAATTGGCGGCGGTAACCGTCGGATAAGCAAGTCCAACATCTGATAATGCGTCCGGCGGACGAAAAGGCATTCAACGGAAATAGGGCCGTCGGATCCTGAGGAATGTGGAAATAATAATTTATATACACACACACACGCAGGTGTGTTGTGTATGTGGATGGATAGAATGTATGTGGACACACACACACAGTTGCTTGTCAACCAAGTGAATCACCGCATTATATTAAGTACACCACACCTATGGCCATTGGGTTCAAAAGTATGCATAACGGAGGCTGACCCATACAGAGCAATGGGAGGCTTGAAGGAAATCTGAAACACTTATTTGCAAGAAACCATTTGGGCAGTGTCAAATAGCTCACAATAAAATGGTAGTGTACCAACATCAGGTTTTTTTTTATTTTTTATTTTTAATTTTAAACCAAAAGGTAATCCGCTAGTTTCTTTAACAATTAAGTTTTTCTTTTTAACAGTAACCCGCAAATGTCAAAAGCTTGTCAGGCAATTGTTGGCCTGTCTGCCTGTGCGTGTTGAGGTCAGAATAATACATAATACTTTCCATTCAGAGAACCAAAGAGTAAAAATGGAATAAAAAGATAAAGGACACATTCTAACCAAACACTTGTCCACAGAGAAAGAATATTAAACAATTACAGAAAATTGTTCCACTTGTAATTCATTTGAACTCCAATACACCCTGCAAATAGGGAGTGCACCTTCAAAAGCAGAGGTCGTCATTCCAGCAAGTCAACATGAGCCAGAGTATTGTGTGTGTATGTGTGAAGGGGTTAAAGAGCAAATGAGCTGGAGGATTTGGCAGGAAGCCAGTTAATGTCTGTCCAAACCTCCGTTCCTAGGAAACAAGGGTCAGAGGGGCTCCAAACAGCAGGTGCGCACCTCGTTACTGGGGATCGGGATCTGTGGAGCCGGGAGTATGAGGATAGGTGAAAGCACAGAGGCTTCCTCTCCATCCCATGGCAATAACAATGAAGAGCTGTGCAAATATCACACAGAGACTTGGACAGAAAACACACCGTTTAATGATCACAGAGACAAGTGAACTACTTCTGGCACGATATAGATCTATAGCTGTACATATGCAAATGCACACCCATATTACTATACATAAATCTAATCTATAAACACGCACACGTTTAATTAATCAAGATGGATATATAAGTGTGCGACCTTTAAGACTACGCAGAGCCTCTCCTCAAGCTTGAGGCGCTACATCGTGAGTGCTGTGGGCAATTTGTTTGTTTATATTCTACTTTGGTCTGGTACAGGTGAACCCAGAGCTCAGCGTGCACCCAATGAACAAGCAATGTTTATTTTTATTACATACAGTAGGAAGTGCTTTTACTATCTCTCCATTGTGTGTACACACTATGGTTGGGCTATATCAACATTTACACCACGATAACTATATTAAGATATTAAATGCGATATAGATATATATATATAGATACATGTATATATATATATATATATATATATATATATATATATATATATATATATATATATATATATATATATCGTGATAAATCTGTTAAAATAAGTGTGAAAATGTTCTCGTAAATCTAAATAAAATATTTTCAAAATAAATTCTTTAGATTTACTAGAACAAAGGGCCCTTCATTCCCAAACCCTTTCCATATCTGCAGTTCACCTTTTCTTACCTACACTCCTCCCATCACCGCAATATCCCCCTCATCCCAGCACCCACCCAGAGATACTCCTACCATTTAAAAAGACATGTCATTTATAAAATATTAACCATATATATATATATATATATATATTAAACTGATTTTTCCACAATTAAGAAATGTCGAAAAATCTGTTTTAATTCATTTTTAACATTTTTATAAAGGGTGTGTGAAGGGATGAGGGGGATGTTAGGGTTATGAAAGCAATGTTGGTGAGAAATGGTGAAGTACAGGCATGGCAGAGGGTGTTAAGGGTCCCAGGGGGTGAGAAAAGAAGGAGTTAAGTGCCCCAGGGGGAGGTTGAGGCAATAGAGAGGGAGGGCGAGAGGGAGGGCGAGGGGGAGGGCAAGAGCACAGTGGCAGCTTCAAAGTTGCACCTCTGACCACCAGCATCTCGTGTTATTGCGATAACAGGTATTCTCCCATATCAGCACTCCGGGATATTGTTATCACAATATTATTGAATACCAGTATATCGCACAACCCTTGTGTATACAAACACACACTACCAGCAATATAGTCATTTATGACTCATTCAAGTTAGCTGATAGGCGTCTTCCAGTATGGAAGGCGTTTTAGGGAGTAACACTGCTTACTAAAAGATTAAAATACAAGTAGTTCTGGAGGAATTTTTTTTTAAATTTATTTTAATCATCATTTAGGTTTTTTACAGCGAAATGAAAGTAAATGGATATACAAACCAGCCTATCGACAGGTTAGAGTTTGATAGGCTAGTTCAGTAGTTCCCAACCTCTTTTGCATTGCATCCCATGCTTATTTCGTTTGCCATCATTTTCTATGTAAGAGCTATGCTTTACAGAATTTTATTTGTTCCCCCTGTAAATTCAATGCTCTTCTATTCTTTCCCCGACATTTAAAAGCTGGATTTTTGTATTATCCTAATTTTATCTAGTTCTGCAAAATTTGTCAACACCTGGTTTGAGAATGCAACACGTCACAGAGTTAGATCCCAGTCACTGAGAATCACTGCTCTGTATCTACTGCATACCAGCTGCTCGTTTGTGTGTCTGGGCCGCATGAGCAAATACAAGCAGGGTAACTATAGCCAAGTCAATGGAAAGAAAAGGACTGTGTGGGACAGATATGCACATTCTACATTTTCTTGTTTGACAAGATGAGAACATGCAAAGAGTACAATTACTGACGATTAATACAAATAGAGGATGGTACAATGTAAGCACATAGAGTAGGCTATTGTAATCAAGAACAGCAAATACAAATACCACTTATGAGCACATTCACATGTCAGACAGGGTCGGCCACTCTGCTTTTCACCATTATCTCCTAGCACTGTGTGCTAAGGGAGTTCTTATGTCACTTTTTTATCTACCATCACTTATAACTATTTCTTTAACATTTGATGGGGGGTACAGATAGAAAAAGGGACATGGGGACACCAAGACAGGCATACATATAATGGGGTTACAGAAAGTCAAAAAAGTTTATTGGGGGGGAGGGAGGGATAGGTATATTACGGAAGCTTATCTCTGAGCATGTTATACTGAGAAGTAGATGCCCTGTAAGGCCTTGATTATACCAGATGCGCAATCTGGTGACGTCATTCGCACGCTGCCGCCGAGCGGCCTTTTGAACATGCAGGGGAGACAGGAGAGAAGCAGCGGAGACGGGGAGGCGTGGCCATGAGTGGTTCGCCCTCATTGGCTGAACCGCTCAAGTGACACGGCCATCGCCTGCCAAGAACAAATTCATCTGTCTCCTCTCCAGTCTGCCGCCCTGCAGTTCCAGGCGGCGCGCACGTTGCTCGTGGTATGTTTACCTCAATTGGAATAAAGCATTTTGTTTTTGCACTGCTGGCGTTTTATGGTATAATCACGGCCTAAGGCCATGAATCGCCACCAGTCCCGGCAGAGGCTGGTAGTAATAGCTTGGATCTCCCCAGGGTAGGTGGTTTGGCAAGAGGTTTTGAGCTTCCTTTCTAGATGGGGCTCTATGTTTATGGATGCTCTTGTAGATTTTTAGAGTGTGAGTGATTGTGTAAGGGAGTCTCGAGTTTCGAGTTACCTCCTCACCAGCCACGGGCCCCAGACTATCACATTTAGCCACTTTGTTGTTAAGAAGGGCTGTTAGTTTCTCTATCAGGAGGATGCGCCATATTCTTTTTTTATACTTCTAATATTGTCGGGCATGTTTGTCTCCAAGAAGCTGCAATACAACATCTTGTTGCCATGAGCCTTGTTTAGGGATTTCTTCTTCGGGTTTCTGGAGAAGGGCCTGCCATGGACTAAATAGAAGGTCGTAGGTCCGTTTCCATAAAGACTCCACATCAGGACATTCCCACCAGATGTGGTACATTGTAGCCACCTCTTGCAACCACGAAAGCAAAGTGGGGACGAGGTTTTGTAAATGATGTGTAAGCCTGAGTGGCAGAGATACTGCCTGTACATAACTTTAGAACGGTTTTCTTTTGTAATAGTGTTAATGACTCTTAGCAGTACCGCTCCTAGTCTAAGGGTATTTAATGCATCGAAGGAGAAAGTGAAGAATTTAGATCTGGGGGCATAGACACACGGCAAGTGTGACCCCAGTGTCACGTAGGTAGCCAGTTATGGGTCTTTTTTTAATTCTGTCTGGGACAAATGGTAAGTTTTTATGTAGCAGAATGGCTACACTTCTTTTCTTCATGCAGCAAAAGCCACAAATGCCTGTGGGTATGCCTTGTCCCAAAAGTGGGTCTCTTGTAGGGACAGCAGGTCTGCTTTTAATTTGTTATAGTTGTACTGTACATGGCTAGCCATCTATCTTATGTGTGGTAAAAAAAGAACAAACAAAAAAAAAGGTATGGTAGAAGTGATACATTTAATGACAGATGTTTAAAAAAGTGCAAGCTTTCATGACCACTCCTGGGGGGGAAAATCCATTCTTTGTTTTGGCAAGCAAGTTAAAGCAGTAATGTCCCCTCAAAATGAACATATACACACAGAGAAAGGAGTCAGGGCACATTAGAACAGTAATAATCCAAAAGCTTGGAGCGAGTGCTAGTGCTAGTGCTAACGTATTAAAAAAAGCAGGCACACCAAATTGTACAATAAATGTGTGTCTACTAGCTCGAAATTACAGCTTCCCAATGGAGCATTTTTCAAGACATTTATAGTACCATTTGGTGTGCCTGCTTTTTTTATTTTATAATATACATATAGATAGAATGAGACACACAGAGAAATACTGTAGGTGGCGACAGTCTGAGAGCGTCCAAGTGACAGTGAGTTGTTTGAGACAAGTGAAAAGGGGGGTATCATCATAGACTCCTAGAACCCCAAATTTCTAACAATAATATCCCCTGATATTGAGTGATTCTATGTAAATAAAATCAGTGCAAATAATTTGCAAAAATAAGTAACATACAATCAATAATAGAGAAGGTAGGAGTGAAAGCCCCAAGTGATTCTTCACTAAGAAAAGTCCATATACACAAACATTAGAGGCGATGTCCTACGATGTCAGCACTTTAAAGCACTTTATATATTCGTTTAAGAACTCCCACTTAGCCTGCAGGTTAACAAGCCCAATCCCTAAGGCACAAAAATGTTAACTCTGCAACATGATAGCATAGTGGCACATATTGATTGTGAAAAAGAGAGTGATTCTTTGTATTAAAGATTTTTACTCACTTCATTGATGTGTGGATCCTCCTGAACTGTCAGCGTGCTCCTGCCGAAAGCGGGTCAATGTAGAAGTGACGTTGTGAGGCGGTACATCTGCTATGCGGGGAAAGCATAAAGGATGCACCGCCTCACAATTTCACTTCTACAAATCAACAATAAAATCGTAATTTGCAGCTCAAACCCTTTCTGAATTGTTTTTCTCAATCCCAAATGTGCAATAGTCCGGATGTTTGAGGAGCGCAGATATATGAAAATAGAAAAAAAATAATTATATATATATATATATATATATATATATATATATATATATATATATATATATATATATATATATATATATATATATATATATATATATATATATATATATATATATATATATACACACAAAATATAGTGCAATATGTAAAAATAAAGTGTATTCGTTTGGTTTTCAAAATCCAGAGTGTATACTTACGAATTTCCCAATCTTTTGTGCATATCCAGATCAGTAGCAATGGTGTATCTTTGTGGTGCCGGTCTGACGTTCAGTGTCCCACGCAATGAGAATCTGGCTTCCACTCTACGCGTTTCACCGGGTGAAGCCAGATTCTTAATGAGTGGGACGCTTAACGCCACGCTGCCTACCCGCCCGCCTGTTAATCGTCCGGGAGATTTCATCCGGAAGTGCGGGACCGGAGACGAGCAACACGAGCCCAGCTGAGGAGGGCAGAGAGAGAACGCCTCTACATCCCAGCCGGTCTCGCTCTATGATTTGTTCAATATGCGCTATTTTTACTGACACCATGCGAGTCAATCTTATGCTTATCTATAGATACAATACTTGTTTATCAGTCTACACTATCCTTGGTTCTTCACCTTATTTACCATGGTTACCATACCTGTTGGCTCAAGAAACATCACTGACAGACACCACAAAGATACACCATTGCACTGATTTGGATATGCACGAAAGATTGGGAAATTCGCGAGAACACACACACTGTTGGATTTCGAAAACCAAATGAAAACCCCATTTTTAAGAGAGACAGCCTGACACTCGCAGAGGTGAAAGAGGAGGCTTCTAGGTGACGGCAAGCCAAGAAGAGAGAAGTTGAGACCGCAGCAGAAACATCCCCTACACCAGAGCTGGCAAACTCACAGCCCACAGGGTGTCGCCAGGAGGCCCGCACCCTAAGAGCTGACCTTGGTGAGGTGGATGGCGGCTGAGTGTCCAGCGGCAGAGCAGCTGCAGGACCCAAAAGCTGAACCATAGCCCCCCAATTGCCAAAATATTTCCAGCTTTTTTTTTTGAAGCTTTAAAACCCAACCACAAAAACATAGCCACTGGGTCACAAAAAGAAAAACGCAACGTCGTCTCCTGGTGACATTGTAACTTTCTATTGGCCTCTGGAGCAAGCGCACAGCCACTTTGTGTCCACCAGGCAACAATAGGGGACCAACCTGCTTGTGGATCGGGAAACGGGGAGTCCCTCTGCTGCTGCAGGGACCTGCAGTATACTGCACAGCCTCATAAGTTACATCCCCAGTAAAAAGCTGCTGGACCCTGCTGTCAAGAAGACAGCATTGATAGAGGATGCTAAGATTGGGCTAATCAAACCATATAACGCTTAATGAAGTTGGCTTTAATTAACTTCTAGATTACATCATAGGTGCAACAAAACAACTGCAATAGGCCGAGAACAGGAACGGTATCTTATATTGATATCAAATCAACATTAGGATATTGCATACTGCAATCTGTAGGGCACCTGGGTGAAATGTGTTGGGGTATGCCATTTTTTGCCAACATCTTAATATTGCTGCTATCAACATTGTGTATAAAGCACACTTTGGTCCCTGTCTTAACGTATTGCAGCAAGATCTCACAAATCACAATGCTCCTTTGTTCTGATCACGTTGGGAGTGGCGCTCCCTAGCTGGTGTCTGCACCTGTATATGATCACTTTCTGCTGAGACTCTTTGGAAGTCTCTTAACTTTATGTCATTCGTTTAAAAAAATTAATACATAAAATAAAAAAAATAATGCTTTCTATGTACACTTCCCACAATTCACACTTAAGGGAAAGCAGCCCCCTGCGGGGTGGAATATCCTGATCTATTCCATGCACTTCCATGTACAACAAAGTTGCAGTATAATTTATTCCGATTCATACAAGACAGTGTTTTTCAACCAGGGTTCCTAGGAACCCCTGGGCACCCCTAAAGGGTTACCTGCAATTTTCAGGTCATTTGAAAATTGAACCAAATACCGAAACCCCCTTTCGAGCACATTCACATGTCTCAGGCCTCGGGCATGGTCAGTGCTTATGCGCTGACCCGTGCTGAGGCGCGCTGCTGCTCGGCAGTGAGCCCCTGCAGCCGCATTGAGAGCGGCTTTAGCAGGGGCTCGCGCACGCTTCCGCAAGCATGCGGAAGCGTAAGTCTTATGGAAATTTTACATTTTCGCGCTCATGGGAGCGCAGGGCCGGTCACGTGAGCGGTTCACCCGGACGGCGCGCTAACCAAGGCCAGGGAAAGCACCCGCTTTCCCTCAGCCTCAGCGCGCCTGCCTTTCACCATTATGTCTTGGCATACAATCCTTCCCCTGTAACCAGTGATTCTGGGAAAGGACATGCAAATGAGCACAGTGTCACTTTTTGTATCATGTCCATTTTAACATGGACCCCTATAAGCTTATGCCTGCAGAATTACGCAGCTTTCCAGCACAGCCTGGGTTAAAAAAAAAGTGCATAGCCAGTAAACCTACTCATAGACAGCTTTGTTTCGACCATTTGTGCCTCAGTGTGAGGATGGTCATACAGGCTTTGTAATGTGAAGCTGGAAGAGGTTTTAACCATACGTTAAATAAGTTATGGTGGGTAAAAAAAGGAACAAAAACCCTTCCACTGTATAGCAAATAAAAATACCACTTATGATCACATTAACGTGTCTCAGACAGTTCTGCAACACTGCTTTTCACCAAACACAAAAGAATTTTCAATGCATCCGATCTCAGACGCGCTATTAGAGAGGGTTGTGGTTCCTTACAATGCATCTGATCTCAGACGCGCTATTAGAGAGGGTTGGGGTTCCTTACAATGCATCTGACCTCAGACACTATTAGAAAGTGTTGGGGTTCCACTGAATGTCACAATATAATTATTGGGTCCCTTAACCCCCAAAAAAATGCTGGAAACCGCTGGATATATGTGCAAGGTGCCACACGAAGGGTGTGGAGAAGAAAAAGAAAAAGAAAAAAAGAGGAAACAAACCTTTTACAGTACAGTGGCCGTGGCAAGAGCAGAAAAGCCGCCCGTGCAGTGATGCTTTTCATATTTCTAGTATGAATGTGCAGTGGTGACTAATCGGACGTTCCCACCACGCTTTACTTTTCACGTCTCTTGCCAAAGTACTGAAGGTGAGAATTGTTATCTATGAGAACATAAATCAAAGCTTGTGCTCAAGTATGTATAAAATGTTATGGGACGTGAGGCGCGCTCCAGTGCTCAAACTTACTGGGGTATGATAATGCATTTGCACGATTGTACCGCTTTAAACAAAAATCAGAAGAGTATTTTTTTTAAACGAAAAAAAAAAAAAAAAAAAAAAAAAAGTTTACACCGCCTCAAATAAAATTCAATAAGATACTCCGTAGCATTTGGTTTCTATGGAAACATAAAAAAAAAAAAGGAAGGGAGATGAAGAGAGGAAAGACTTTGTATCGATTGTTGGGCGAAGTGCAGCAGCATATTTGGTTTGAACAGATCATGGCAAAGAACAATGATTACCACTGATCTTTTTAATGAGTAAAACTATTTACTTAAGGGGGGGTTGAATCATACTAAGCAAGTCAATTACATAAATAAGTTGTTTAAAACCTCCTCTATTTCCCCCGCCCCACTATGTGGAACTGCCCCTTTACTAAGGAAGGCAGCACAGCTCAACGTGATCTACTACACTGCATGGTACTGACTAAAAGCATTACAGCCTATATATGTCAATTCACTCATCAGATAAATAGTTAACGCGTGGTTAATGAGTCAAACATCGTTAATTTTATTTACTTGTAAAAAAATATATATACTGAAAATTTATCCGTTTCCTGTATCTCTGATACATTTGTTTTATAAAGTGCTTTGTATAATAATAATAATAGCATGTTCTTGTATAGCGCTGCTAGTTGTACGCAGCGCTTTACAGAGACATTTTGCAGGCACAGGTCCCTGCCCCAAAGAGCTTACAATCTATGTCTTTGGTGCCTGAGGCACAGGGAGATAAAGTGACTTGCTCAAGGTCACAAGGAGCCGACACCGGGAATTGAACCAGGCTCCCCTGCTTCAAACTCTCAGTGCCAGTCAGTGTCATTACTCACTGAGCCACTCCCTCTCCCTGTATAATGTGCACAGTACAGTACAGTATTATGATGATGCACAGGGGCAGATTCACCAAACTCCAGCGACTGGTGACCCTCCGCAATTCTGCGTTACCTGCCGTTCAGGTCAATGGCAGTTACTATATTATTGTGCTACGATATCGGGTATTGGACCTTATTGAATCATGGGCCTCGAGTTTAAATAACTACAGCAATTGTCCACGCAGTCCCCATTTTTTTTTTTTTTACTTATATGATTATTTAAAGATCGATTTAAAAGATTTTCATGAGGATCCAAAAGTGTGATTTCAAAGACAGATCAAGATAACAGGCGCCATTGCGCTCACAGCTGAAACAGCGCATTATCCCCTCTCCCTTTTCATGCGTGGCTGTTTCAAGACAATAGCCGCTTGTCCCTCTGTGCTGCGGAATAGGAAGTGTATACTTTCTTTGCAACGGTGCGAGCGTACATCACGCACGCAAGAATGCTGCAGGAACTCCTACACGGGAAACGGAGAAGGAAACTAGCGAGTAAACAGGGGAGGCACTTTCAACCATCCTACAATGGTTTCATATTTCTAGAAAAAAAAAAAAAACACAAAACGTACTGTGGGAAGGACACTGAGGTTTTAGGTCCGAACACCAACCTCTCGCAGGCATGTAAGGGCGTACACACCCCAGCAACAACAAAAATTATCTTTGATTTGTGAAAAATGATTTAAGGAAGCGGAGAGTTATTTGCATTGTTTGTGCATTTCAGCCAACTGAAGCAACGTGGCCAAAAAAAAGGGACTTAACCCATTCACTGTTAGAGGGGCCAGCAACGCATTGGCAGCGAAAGAGTTAAAGGCGGAGGCCCACATAGGACTGCACTGAATTACTACCAATACTAGTACTCAGAATATTTTGCCATGTATAGCGATAATGGTCTACGCAGCGCTGTACATATAATTCTGCAGGCACATTACGTCCCTTCCATGTAGAGCTGACAATCTAATGTTGTTCACTGATGCACAGGGAGGTAAGAGAGACTTGCCCAAGGTCACCGGGTGAGCGGACACGGGCATTCAAACTGGGTTCACTCATCAACAGTACAGACAACTAATAACTGTGGTGTGTTTATTGGGTTAAAACAGACTGATGCATTTGGAGGGGGAAAAACAACATCTAAAAAGTATTGCCATTTATTTCTAATGCTCAGCAGTGCATTACAATGAGAAAACAAGTATTACAAACAGATTAACATCAAAGTATGCAGTACTCAAATTCATAAACAAGTCCCTGTATTTATTATCTAATTTACTGACAAATCCATTGGTAATTAACCCAGTGCTGAGCAAAAGCATTGCAATTCCCCACCTCGAATTCCATGAACTCAAGGGTGACCAAACCCTACTTGTTTAGGACAAGAGGAACGTTGCAAAGACCATGTTATGAGGGGTTACAGGATGCCATAGGAGCGAATATACAAACCACGGAAGATAAATTACTTCCCAGTGGCCTCTACATTGTGGCTTGATAACACTCGTACAGAATAATAGGAACCATATGTTCAGTCTGTCCACAAGCCCCTTGTAAAGGATAACTACTACAGTTAATGTCCCACACGTGTGTGCATTTACACAGGGAGACGCACGATTTTGTGTGTCTGATTTAATGATTGGATGTGTAAAAATATCGGAGTACATCGTGGAAATTAAAAAAAACCAGTATAGATATCTTCAAACCATTGGCTGAAGATCCTGAATGTGACTCAAACCGAAAAATACTGCAGGCTTACTGCATTAATGAAAAATGGCATGGCCCACCAGCAACTGCAAGCAGTGCGTATGGTATATTACTGTAACGCTGTGCAAAGATAGGGTTAAATGTACAAAGTCATCAGGAACCTCAATGAAACAAGCAAATACTTAGAAGATTAGCAGGTATTGTGTTCTCCCACTTCAATACAAATCTCATATAGGTTACTGCTGCATTTTTATAGACGTGAGGTGGAAGCATAACTCTAAATTAAGTTGTAAATCCAATTCTAAAATGCTCAAAATGCCAGTGTGTTATGATGAAGAAAGCTCTGAACAAACATTACTAGAGCATACAAAGGGTTGCTCGCCCACGCCCCGGCAGGAGGTCATGCCTTTTCACAAAATAAAAAAAAATAATGCAGGCTTTTACTGACTCATATGCATGCTTCATACTTCCAGATTTGAAATCATACACACTGGATATTCACTGGGGCAAGGCTGCCTTCCCAGAACATATTTACAGTGCATATTTCACATTGACATGGACAAACTAGGAGTTCTAACAGACAACGTTTTCTCCACATGTTCTTAAAGTTAAACAGCTTAACCCCAAAATACTTGTTACTCAAACTATGTTTAAAAAATAAATAAATAAAAGCATACCCTTAGATGACTTTAGTTTAATTCATTTCTGAACCAGTAGTATTGTATTGGTCTGGCTGTTTTCGTATTTTAATAAAGTGCCCTGTTAAGAAGCCAGATCTGTGTTTATAAAGATGGACAGTCTTCATACGCCGTATATATATTATATAAATGACTCCTACAAATTAAAAGGCATCATAGGGAGATATCTCTTACTGAACCAACACAAATAATGTGTAGGTTTTTTTAAGCTTTCAACAAAAATAAATAAATAAATAAATGTAATTACGCACGGTCACATTACGTTTTGCTGAAAGACCACCTCTATATCAGCTATAAACATGCCACGTTTCTTGCTATGCCACGTTTCTTACTAGACCACCATATTCCTTACAAGCAGTAACGTAGAGCAGGGCTGCTCAACTCCAGTCCTCAAGCCCCCACAGCAGTCAGGTCTTCAGGATATCCCTACTTCAGCACGGGTGCTCAGAGGCTCAGTATTCAACTGAGCCACCTGTGCTGAAGCAGGGATATCCTGAGAACCTGGCCTGTTGGCGGTGCTTTGGGACTGGAGTTGAGCAGCACTGACGTAGTGTACAAAGGACAAGCATGGAGCCTTAAAAACATTGGTGTCACACAGCGCGTTAGTTACTTAGTCAGTCTTTCTTGAAGTTACCACCTAGCCGTGGAAAACCCCTTGACCGAGTCCATAAGGAATATGCTCAGCATGCAATGACCTTTTACAGTCAACATCATCAAGGATTCTCCTGATCCACTGAAGGCCGAGCATTTCCCCAAATAATGAGTGCATCCTGCATAAAGAAAAAAAACATTTGATGGAGCATGATCAGTTATAAATGCATAAGAGAACAGTGCAAAGCAGGCACCACAACAAACTCGGGCTTCACCTTCTAATTTCTTACTCTGTTTACAGAGGCATGTGGAACATCATTGACAATTATATTACACACATGCATGGCACCATTGTCAGAAATGTTTGGCTGTGCGTTTTATACGCTTTGGCAGGTGTCCAATTTGTTTCTCTGCCGTTTAAAATTAAAGGAGGATCCCTCGTCTCCTCGTGAGCGAATTCTTAGATAAGCTGAACCTTTCCTGGGACCTAGAAGTCGGCTGTAGAAGGAATTGCCAATATTGCTCTATTACACACGCCTGAAGGAATGCAGCACTTTAGAATGCCATGAAAGACGTATCCGGGAGTCCATGAGACATAAAAAAGCCATCACTCCAATCTAAAAAACACCACAAAACAGCAACTCCCTTCAGAGATCTTTGCATCTTCCAACAACTATCTTAAATAGTGGGGGGAAATTGCTACACGCCTATTGTTAATAAATACCTCTGTTTCTGAGTACTTCAGCTGCAGGCAGAAGCATTTCACCCCTTAATTGCCAACATTACCTATAATTGGATTTGTGGTCTCGAGCAGTACCATCTAGAGGCAAACCGCTAAACGGCGACATTCAAATACAATACGTTGCAGTTTGCAAGTTGAGCTAGATCTAGTGAAACGGAGTAGTACTCTCGCTTCCTACTCGTTAGGGTAACATCCCTGTGTGAGGAAACCTAAAAACGCAACTTTGCAAAGAATTTAACATTATGATGCTCCACTTTAAAACAAATGTACCCAAGTTTAAAGGTGCAATCTAAGCGTTTATTATATATTAAAAAAATAATAATTTTGATTTTTTAATACAGGTTTGAAGCAGGGGGTCTCCGGAGCGGAACACCATTGCCAGCTCTGGGGGCCCCTGCTTCCGGGGATACTTACTTCCGATGGGGTTGCCGAAACTTGCAGATTTCTGCAGATTAAAGCCCCCAGTCACATGGGCCAATTGGAAGCCGCAGGAGATGACGTCAAGGCTTCCTATTAGCCCTGGAGATTTGAACGGGGGCCATATTGTGAGTCCTGGAGTAGGTACCGGCACCCACTACGGAGGTAAGTGCCTCCGAAGCAGGGGGTTCCCGGAGCTGAAACCAATATGGTTCACCCCTGGAGATGTGTGTATATGTGTATGTATATACAGCTGAACCCAGTTATAACACGTTGCTCGGGGTACACATAAAGAGACCGAATTATAACCGGGATCGTGAAATGGCCACCACGATCAGCATCATTAAAAAATGTATACATTTTACCATACCATGCAGGAATTGAACCCATGACCCTTCATATGCAAGTAGCAATTCTCTAGCTGCTACACCACAGGGTTGGTGTAATGAATCTGACTTGATAAACACTTAACATCTATTGGATTGCATTGTGCAGTAGATGTTAAGTTTATTTACCCTGTGGTGTAGCAGCTAGAGAATTGCTTCTAGCATATGAAGGGTAATGGGTTTGATTCCTGCATGTGTATTATATAAAACTTATTCTGTTGGCTGTTATTGGTCAGATAAAGGTCATGTGACCCTACTCAGCGCTCTAAAAATCAAAATGAAAGCCGCGGACGAGGAGAGAGCATCCGATGCTGGGCAAGTCAATAAAAGCATTGATTTTTTTTTCTCCAAATAACAAACACAAAAGAAACCCTTGGAGATGTCTATAAAATCGGGAGCCACACTCAGACCGCGTTATAAGCAGATCCGCCTTGTAGCGGATCGCGCTATATAACGGGGTTGAGGTGTGTGTGTGTGTGTGTGTGTATGTATAAAGAGGGCTTTAAAGCAAGGAATTTACCACTTTTCTTTCTTTGGAAATTAAACGTGATTTTTTTTTCGGGTAGGGGTGTGTTTGTCAATCAGTAGCATCCTACTCATTCCAGTTCAACACACCAACTAAATTCAACACGCCCATGTATTTCTTCCTAAATCTTTTTCAATGCGTTGGGTTTCCCTCGGGTTGATCAATTTTAATGGATGCCATCAAAACATCTATTCCCATGTACTGCTGTTTTCACAATGTTATTCAACTGGAAATCTTATCCATTTTCTTTTTTACCTCTGTTGTACAGCATAGTACTAAACATGAAACAATGTACCGCATATTGTTGGCCGAAATATTTATACAAATAAGAAATAAAGCTGGCTGGAAAGTGGCTTTAACCACACCTCTCGTATATCGATTTTCTTTTAATAGGCAACACCAAACCTGTATCAAGTACTTTTATATTATGGTCAGGGAACAAGGCCTCAATTAAATTGATACTTCTGCCACACACCATCTACTTTTCTCCAGACTATCTGTGCAAGTGCCATCACCAGTTCTCAGATTTATGAAATTGGGTATCCAGTTGTGTTAGGAAAAGAAACTGGCCTCACGCCCACCATTCATTTATGCATACATCTACTGTACTTGGTCTGGGTTAAACTTCCCTGACAGGCCAGCAATTTCATGCCACACCCTCTCTCTAGTTTTCAAGTGAAGATATGGGTTGATCCTAAAAGTAGTATAACCCACCGGTAGGAGCTGACAGCAGAGCTGACAGCAGAGGTAATGACAGGACTTGTGGTTTGGAGAAATAGAAAAAGGTAGGTAGCCAAAGTTCAGCAACAAAAAAAACATGGCTTTTTCTCAGCCAAAGTACAGCAGTAGAAAGAATAACCGGGCAACAGAACTTAGGCAAAGCTCGGCGGTCAAATTATAGCAGGATAACCAGTCCTCAGAGCCAGTATCCCTCTGAAGTCCAGAACAACAACGCAGGACTGTAGGCGGCCTGTTTTTAAAGGCTTCAGCCCAGGTGGCTCATTGGTGCTTCCGCTTGGTCTAGGTAGGAGTGACCTGTTTAGCTTCCCAAAACAGCCCCAGGGCTTGTACTAAGGGTTGACACCGTTACACCACCCAATCTGCTTATCTCTTCCTTTAGGAGCTATCCATCAAGGTAACATTGGCCCATTCCCTCTCTTTTAAAAAATGGGGTGCTTCCTCAGATGATTGTAATGTGACCTGATGTATTGGTTTAAAGTGCGCCACACAACTATCCAGTCTTATGAGGCAGTTCATCAAAGGTGAAAAATACATTAATGGCAGTGATGTGTTTAGTTAAACAATGTATTGGTGTAATTGGATTTCTTGTTAAGCTTCAATTAGCCTTAAATGTCTCCTGCTCTTTTTTTGCCCCCCCCCCCCCACCCCCATTTCTTTACATGGATTGTAGCACGGGCACCCTCAAGGTGAACTGCGTTAATTTTAGCTCCGGGACCCACTGGCTCCCAAGATACTTCCTGGAGAAGGTGCCACCAGTAGAAGCCCTCTAGGGGGAACACAATGGAGCCGATTAATACGAGAGGGTAAGGGGAGCTAGATGGATTGCTCCTTTAAAGTAACTGCTTCCCTTATTTGTACATGGGTTTGCCTTTCTCCTGCATCACTGTATTCTAACATATTAGCTACCTGTGCTTATCTGTTTGACACCATGGCAAAAAGAACAATTGACTTTTGGAATTCAGGGCAGACAAACCGTCTCATCAACAAAAAACACAACATAAAGATGGAATAAACTCTCCAAAGCATTCGTTTACCATGTTTGTGAAAAGCAGTAATCCTCCGTACAATTTTCTACACCACATTGTATTGAAGAATGAGGACAAAAGGGGGAGGAGGATGGCAGTGCTAAACTGTGCTATTTTCATCTCAGTCCCCGAAATAGTTACCGGTGAAGTTACAGGCTTTAAATCTTCCTCCAGTGGAAATAAAATGGCTGCCAAATCTCAGGCCAACCGCAAGCCGTAATATTATCGGTTACGACTTCCTATTGGGTGGCCATTTAAATCCCCTTTAAAAATCAGGAGGAAATTCCGGTAACTTCATCTGTATCTCGAGAACTGAACTGAAAATAGCCTGATTCAGCTCCAGATGACCCTCTAAACTCCCTTCATTTTACTGGATGGGATGCAGTTAGGTGGCATTGCGACTTTAAACCTATTCATTTTAGTCCTAGGCATGTTAAAAAAAATTGGAATTTTTAATTTTTGTAGGCTTCTAACATTTAATATTTTTTTTCAATTTCATTTAAGAATATTAGTAATAATAAATAGAAAACTTGTTCTCACCCAATATCGGTCAGTGGCGCCTTGCCTCTCTCTCGCTTGTAACAGATGAACAGTTCTGGACTCTTTAGGCTCCCGTGGTTGAGGTTTGCTTGTAGGCCGCTTTGTGTGACTTCAATACAGGTGAAGCCCTCTGGCACAGTCTCGCCAGCCGACTTGTTAATGACGACAAGGTTGGTGATGGGAGCCTTGGGGCCTGCTGTCTTGGTCTCCATACGTCCCATGTCATGGTCCAGGAGCTTGGAGGTATCTGTCAGTCCGGCCACCACAAAGTAGTCTGCAACCCGAGGCCCTTTGTCTTCCATCATGTTTGCGGTAGGCCACCTGGAACACAAATCAAAGAAACATTCACATTAATATTTGTTTTGAGCAACTCCAACCAAGAGAGACACAGGAAAATCAAAATAGGTTTTACATGTTTTTCTTTTATATGTAGCTTGAGCACCCAATTCATTTCTTCTAAGAACTCATATTTCAGGAATTAAGTAATTGACACAAATGAAGGAATTTGTTACAGTAACGTGGCAATCTTTCTGGTCTATATGTTTAGTGTTGGTGAATTTGGAAACGGAGCACGTTTTAGGTGGGGAATTCTAGATACGCTGAAGTGGGAGTTCAAGCTGTTTTCGGATAGATTTCCAGAGCAGATCTCTCAATAACAATTTATTAGAGCTTCGTGATTTCCATTTTTTAGGGGATTTTTTTAATACAAAACACTTTTTGTTTTGCAAAAATAACCTACTGTGAAATCCTCCATGGAGTGTTCCATTTCGGAGAAATAATGACATGTTACTTTTTGAGCCCCCAGAAATTGGTCCATACTGCACATCTGAGTGTCAACGTTATGATTTCTTTTCACTTTACCTTTTTATGTGGATCACATTTATTGTATAATATATATATAATAATAATAAATAAACACACACTCTTGGCTACTAATCTGCCTAACACAAACCCTAGTACTAGTGCAGGCAGTGTTAGGGTTAATCTGGGGTTTCCCCTGTAGTAAGCAGCTCCCTTGAGTGACAGGGGAGGAGAGCTTAGGGTCTGTGTTCTGCCCTATCGGGGGCTCAGACCTAAGACCCTACCCCTGGGTACATAAGGGACTGCATAGCCAACATTTAGTGAGTTGGTGTTCTGGAGTGGAGAGTGTTGGAGACCCTCTCCCTTAGGGGAGTGGGGCAACTACTCCTTATTCCACCAGGGAATAAGGGAGCTAGGGATAGAACTTTAGGGCCCCAAGCCCTGGGGATTCCAGGGACCCAAGAAGAAGTGTACCGTTGTATGCTGTAAGAATAAAGACTGTCCCTGTTTATATACTCCTGCCTGAGAGTGCAGTTAATCAGGGGGAGTATCAGAGAGCTTTCCTGCAGGTACTGCACCCAGCTATGTTGGGGCCTGCGGGAAATGGAGGTGCTGCACCGAGTGAAGAACTGACAAAGAGCCCTAAAGCCTGTCTTGTTTGTCCCCACTACCACCGGCGGACACTCAGGGCCTTCCTGTGAACCAACAGGTAGCACCATCACAAGGTAATCGCAGTGATTCTCCCTTGGGGGAGGGGGGGGGGGAGAACATGGGTTACATATACAGCTCAAAACCGTTATAGCACGATCTGCTACAATGCGGATCCGCATATATAATGCGGTCTGAGTGTGGCTCCTGATTTAAAAACATCTCCAAGTTTTTTTTTTTTTTAATAACATTCAATGCTTTATTGCTAATGAACAGGCGCACACGCGCACACACACGCACGCAATTTTACCATGCCATGGAGGAATCAAACCCATGACCCTTCATAGACTAGTAGTGATTCTCTAGCTGCTACACCATAGGATTGGTGTGATGTCATTGACTATCAACAAACAACAAACAACAAACAACAAACTTAACTTCTACTGCACAGTACTACCTTTCAGTTCCACAAAAACCTTTCTGGCTGGGAATTCGTGTTGAGCACAAATTTACACTAACTTTGGACTTTGTATCAAAATTACTCCGACAACTACAATGTAAATCACAGAAAAGAATACTGGATGTTATCGCCCTGGGACCACCAAGTACACAGATACCAGATATTATAGGTTTACATACTTTTTTTTGGCAAATAGAGGCCCCACATTAGCCCTGGCTGAACACAAAAGGTGCTTGCCATCACTGGTAAAGGAAAACTACTCTATATAAATATATATTTGAATGAGGGTATTTCAGAGAGTACACACCACAAGAATTTTCAGTTGTTTACATACTTGGCAAGACAAAAAAAAAACATTATAGCCTAAAAAATAAAAACACACCCATCGTAGTGTATACTTGCTGGAAGTACACACCCAATGAAGTGCCAATATGGGTATGTTGTCGTCTTTCTCCAGAAGAATATTTTGCTGGGAATTACATCTTCACTACCAACCCATGCTAATGTTAAAATTTGAACCCGTGATTTCTGTGTCAGTTTTGTAGCGTGCCCAAGCAGACAATAGAGTTGAAAAGTTGAATTTTAAAACTTAATGTGGCTAACCAAATTTTGTCTGGATGAGCCAACACACACCTCGCTTTTTAATGCCGGCACACTGATTAATACGATCCCATGCCTGTCATTACACTGGGAATTAGTGATTAGCACGGTCATTAGGCAGTGGGAAGCAACATTTCCACTCCCTCTGCACGGGAGAGAAACACAGAGCGGTTTGCTGGGGTGGCCAGTGGTTTCCCACCAATGTTCTAGGGGGAGATCGGAATGGTAGCGGAGAATCTGCCACAACGTTGTCACTACATCAAACCATCATCTGGTTGAGATCCGGAAACTGGTAAGAGGTGCCACTGGTCATCCGGCACTCAACGGGTTATTGGTAATCCCAGTGTGAATCTGAGTGGGACTCATTTTAGGCTTGGTTCCCGCTGGCTGCTGCAGCGCACGCTATGGAGCGCTAGGCCACGCCCCCGGCGGTTCAGCCAATGAGGGTGAACCTGCCAGGTGACGTCATGGCTGAGCCCCTGTCACGCCACTTCCTCCCCCCTCCCCCCTCCCCCCTCCCCCCCTGGCAGACGCGCGTGCAGTGCAGGCAGTGGGGCTGAAGCCTTAGAAGCCTTATTTTATTTCAGCTGGGTGCTGGGGGCCATATTGTAATTATTTACGTGCATGGAAACGGCATCCATACCCCTATAGGCTTTAACAGGGTGACACTTGTCTGCATACCATACTTTCACATTTCTTTAGCTTGGTACTATCGTCACTCGCCAGGAGATGAATAGCTGGGGTTATTGCCGGTCAGAAGCTGCATTGTTCCGGCTGTGTGGGAATGTAGGGCTTTCACAGAGCAGGCCTAAATCACAGCAGCAGGGCCTGTACCTTCCCAGGCCTCTCATGGGAATAAAAAGGAAAAAAATTACAATGCTTTGCCTTCAAAGGTACTGTCCCACATACGACTAAAGTGAAGCAACGGCAGTGTAATGAATATGGCAGAAGATATTAAGTATTTTAATCAATCTGGCACTTAAGGGGTTAACATTGGCAACAGGTTGTCTTAAAAAAACAATAATTGTTTTTAGGACAGGTCAAGACCCTTCCTGTTTTGAGGTAGAAAGGGAGCTTCACCTGGGGGTTTTTTCACTGATGGCCACTAAAAGTGAAATCTGTATAGTTTGGACGGTTGTAGACAAGACTCAGATTCTGGGCTGTCAGCCTCACAGAAAAGCTTACATTCTTGAAAGATCCCCTGTAAATCAGAGAGAGAGAGGTGACAAACAGGTTGATGGCTTTATTAAATATGCAGATATTATGGGCTTGACAACAACTAATAGATATTTGATTCATCTAATTGCAACTGTTACAAATGATGCCAAACATTTCATGATTAGGTGCCAAAGACAGATATCCGTTTCTCATTCAAAAATAGAAGTTATAGGGTCATATTTCATATGCTGGCGTGAATATTAAGTACACAGATGCAACAGTGAAGATGGCGTGTCTAAGTATTATAGAAACAGTTTATTTTTATTAAATAAATCATGACACGGTGTAATATGTCATGTGTTGTTGTTCATCTGAGGTTGTATTTACCTAATTTTAAGACCTGCTAAGGAACTGATGATTGTTATTATGTCCTGATATGTAAAACCGTAGAATTCAAAGAGGGTGTACTTTCTTTTTCACACAACTGTATATATATTTTTAAGATGTCAGTATAAGTTGTCAGCCACCTGCATTTAATTCATTAAAACCGGTCACTGCCATTATTAAATTTTGGTCGTACGAGGAGCTGCCCCTTTGGAGGTGGAAAAAAATCTTGGGCGCCTACAAATTCAATCCTGACTCCCAAGTTGCAGTGCTGACTAACCCATAGTTTTACAGAACAGAAGTGTTCACAGCTTCAATTGGGTATTTTGCGCTCCGGTATGGATGCATGTAATAGGATATTTGTAATTGTGCTTGTTTAGATTAGTTTACATGGGCATATCTAAAAACAACATCGCACACAGGTATAGCCTGCTAACCCAGGCAGAAATGCAAAGTACTATGATAGGCGAAGAAGTGTAAAATAGAAAGCAGATGTCATTGACCCGATCTGTCTGGATTAACCTTTAAGGGTAATTGGAATAGATATACTGTTTCCCCCCTCCCCCCCTTATCACGGCTCATGCAATCTCCTTGATAATGATCTAGAGACAGGTTACCCTCGCTACCGACACATCCGGAAAGCAAAAGAGTAAATTGCTGAAAATGTTCATTTGCATAAGAGGCATACACACTATATCAAAACAGACATACGGTACAGAATAGGCCCTTCTTCAATATGCATGCAGCCGCTTCAAAGTGCTAGAGAGGAGCTCAGCTCATCCGAGGAACAAAACTGAACTGGTGGCAGTGAGATATTGTATTTTTAAGTTGTTTCATTTTGTCCCAATCGCCCAAGTCTTTATAGGGTTTCCAACCTCTATTAACCTCTTGTAATACGACAACGCTGCCAGTGGTGCGTTACACATGTATGTTTCACTGTTCGCACTTCTGCATCTTCCCCGTGTTTGTGTTCCTGCCAGAATGGAATTTTTTAAGGGTTGACAAAAATATTACATTACTCAGGAGCTAGTGTTTAGCATCACGGGAGAGGTGGAGAAGCACATTCCGACTTCCCCCCCTCTCTCTTCCCATCCATCAGAAGCGTGCACATGTGCATGTGCGTGTGTGTAACACACACACACACACACACACACACCCACCACAGTGTGATACGAGAGCAAGGAGGGCAGTCCTGGATTGCACGGACTCACTCCAGCAAACATCTCAGCCACCACGCTCTCTGCTACTACCCTCCCTTCCTAAGCAGCGTGGCTGTGACTTATCTGTCAATCCCTGCCACAGTGTCAGTTCGCGGCATTGACTTGCAGGCCAGCATGTCGCTCCACAGAGGCAGCAGATGCTAAACATTAGGCACCCAGGATTATGATAAACTTCATTAACAGAACAATTAAGTGGCATCAATAATAACGAGTTAATGTTCCCAATATGGAAAATAAACATTATTTCTTTAGAGGACACAAATAAAATAAAAGGACTACCCCGAAAATGTAACTTCAGGAACACTACTTATGAATATATAGTAAGGAAAACTAAGTACACTTTGTCACACACAAGTGCAGCCCGACATGCAGAACCTACTTTCCTCCCATGTGAGACTTTATTGGGGAAGGAGAGAAGAGCTCCTTTGAAATAAATGGGACTAAGATTTACAACAAGGGGAAGCATCTTCACAGCAGATTGAATTGGGGCCTACATCCTGAAACTGTATCCTAGTTTCCGGAAATGCTGCTCCTTCATAGCCCAGAGCCGTTTTCTGAAACGTATTTTGTCGAGTCTGCAAACCTCAATCACAGAAAAGTATAACACAAGTCCTGGCCTACAAGCCAGCAGCCTGCAACTACAACGCAGCACATACTGACCTAATCTGACTCAAATACTGCAAGCCTGGCCAGCGAATGTACTTTCCACCACAATTAGAAGAAAAACAAACCCTTTTAAAGTATGCTGCATAAATACACGTTTTCCTCCAGGAATTTGGCAACTGTATTATTTGTCAAGTGGATCTTTAAAGCAGCAATCCAGGCAGGGTGGGAAGGGGGATATACATCCCAGCTGTGCAGGCTCTCACTCAGATAGGAGGAATGGGAGTAATCTTGAAATTAGGGTCACCTCCTTGCAGAAAGTGTCCTAGAGGAGCACTCCATTTGCCCAGATATTAAATAGAGCAGGACCTGCAAGGAAATAGACACAGACACCGCGCACCAGAGGCGAGTATCAAATGGTATGTTAAACACGCACACAACGTGCATCATAAACTGCCGCAACAGCGCCCGGGTTTGGCACAGGGAAAACGGTGCAGGACATGGGTCCCAGGTCCTTGTGGAGAAACACAGCTCCATTCAAACCAGGTAAAACAACCCCATCCCGCAACCCCTGTCCCTCCCCCCACTCAGAAAGGGCTCCGGCACTTTGCCGTAATCGTGGCTCTTCCGCCGCTGCCACGGGCAAGCCCCGGGTGGCTGCCGCAACAGCACCCGGTTTTGGTACAGGGTCGCCGGCGTAGATCGTGGGGCTCCGGTCATCGCTGGGGATCGTCGACTCCGCCAAACAATGTAAAACACCCACCTCCCCCGCACACCCCAACCTTCTCCCCAAATAAAATTGACTCCGGCAGTATGCCGGAATGGCGGCTTCTCTTCCGTCGCCGTTTCTCGCCGGGATCAGATGGATGTCCGTCGCTCTCCACTGCTGTTGCCGATGCAGCCCGGCCAGGTTATCCAGGGGGCCAGGTTATCCAGAGGACGTCCCGCGAAGGGTGGTCGCCCTGGCTGGGCAGGAGCCATCGGAGGATGCCGTTGAACGGGTCACCTTTTCCGCAGCTCGTGAACGCTGGCCCTGAGGGGCTTCTTTGCCCGGCCGCGCACGGTCCGGGCATTGGGCTTTGATGTGGCCCCCTTTGTTGCAGTGGTAACACCGCCGCTTCTGCCGGTGCTCCTCCGCCGCCAGTGGATTACCCCCCACAAGAAGCTGCTGAATCCCGGGCGGAGTTGCTAGAGCGCCAGGCTCATTCCGGAGCGTCTCGCCGCCGGTGGACTACCCCCCACAAGAGGCTGCTGAGTCCAGGGCGGAGTTGCTTGAGCGCCGGGCTCAGGGAGGGGGAAAGTGGGTCGGGACATCGCCAGTATCTGGAGCTCGTTCCGCTCCGCCTGGGACCACATCCCTCCCCACGCAGACAACAGTGAAAGCTCTTCCAGGGAAAATGGACTGGCCGCCGCAACCTCTCCGGCTGTAGTACTCCCAAGGTCTCCGCGATCACCCGCTCCCTCCACAAGTCTCTGCCGTCCCGGAGCTGGGTCCATTCCCTGCTCTCCGGGCGGTTTGGTGGTTACAGCGGCTGCAGCTGTGGATCTTTGCTCAGCCTGTCGGGTTTCGTGCTCACCGATCGCCGCCTCTCTCTCAGCTCTATCGGCTGCAGGTTCCCGCTCTGACTTGAGACATTCCTCCGGTCTCGGTGCCCAGCTCCAGTCACACGGCTGGCCGGCACTTGGGTTCTGGAGGCAATGCTTCCCACAAGTAGGGGAACAGTGATGTGGTGCCATATCTTGCGTTATATGTTGTACACTGTGTCC
Organism: Ascaphus truei; assembly: GCF_040206685.1. NCBI lineage: Eukaryota > Metazoa > Chordata > Amphibia > Anura > Ascaphidae > Ascaphus > Ascaphus truei. Next base: position 133,746,077 of record NC_134483.1, on the reverse strand, counting down.
AATATCTCTAGTCTTAGGAACTCACAATTCACCTCGAGTTCCAACTGTATTTCAGAGTCCCGCAGTAAACTGTAATACAGGTTCAGTTCAGTCCCGCCGCTGCCACCAGTTTATTATAGGCTTGTCACGGTAACTTATGACAAGCTATAATATACACCAAAATACCTGGGTTGAACTGAACACGACTAAGATATGATAAAATATAATTTATTCCTTGAAAAAGGTGAACACACAAGATATACAAATAACAGGCAAAATATGCACTTACTTAAGGGGTTTGGACAAGAAAGCAATCAGGATACAGGATTGGCAATTTCTTCCATAATACAGGTTCAGATGTAGTCATCACGAAAAGCACAAAGACACAGAGTATAGGCTGGACACTGGTTTATATGCAATCTCCAGTCTATACCTTACTATTGAGTGTAGGCCATTGGAGAACAATTACCTGCACCCAATCTCTCCTTGCCACCTCACCTGAGGGCACCGTAATACCTGCCCACTGGGTGGGTATTATTCTAATCGGGGGCTTATTTCTTCAGCCCCCCTCCTACACTTGCTCAGCCTTAAATACAGTTACTTCCCATTGAACACAACCTAAACCCAACCCTGTCATAAATCAGTGGTGAGGTTGACAGTCTTACCCCAGAGTAAAACTCCTCCCACCCCAGGACGTTTAAAAACTGCTTTTCCTATCTAAATAACTTCATAACTTCAGTTCAGTAATACTTAGTGGCACGCAAGACATATTAATACATTCCGGCACGCATGACGCTCCCAATGAGACTAAATATTACTGTGTAATACTAAAATTAAGAGAGATATTAATATCTGTCTCTTAGTACCTGCTAGACATCATGTGTCTGTAATCATTATTTGCGACTCGGTCCCACGGATACACACACTTTTAGCATGTTCAGCCGAGGACATCTCATGATATTCTTATATTTAATAAGGTCACTCATTCTGATATCTCCTTCTGTAGCCGCACCCCTGGCCCCCATAAAACCCCTTGGCAAGAAATGCTTTGAAGCTGGGCCTGCTGTGTAGAGAACGTTTGTCACAGGTGCTATATTTCACACCCAATGCTCCAGACATGGGCCTAGCTGTCTCAACCAGCAATATACAGTTGGTTGCTGAAGCAGGGTAAAAGCACCTTACTGAACCGCAGTCCAGTTAACCCCTTGCTTCCCACGTGAGAGCAGGGGGTGGCCAAATGGGGTGTAACCCCTTCAATACAGGGCCAAACCCCCTCTCCCATGACACTGATAAATGGGACGGCTCCACGTCATCAAGGAGTGTGCACAGCTCCCCCATATGCATGCTGGGAAATGTAGTTTCCTTCCAGCGTTACATGTGGGAGAGGAGAGAAGATCTCCACTGTGTCCCTGTCTGCCAGGAGGTCCACAGGTAAGATACCTGGGGAGGAAAGGGGAAGGGAATGGAGGAAAGAGGAGGATGGAGGGGGGAGGGATGAGAGGAGAAGAGGGTAGTGGAGGTGGTGAAGAAAGAGGAGAAGGGGATGGTGGTGAGGAGGAAGGAGGAGGAGAATGGGGGTGATGGAGGAGGGGTGGTGGTGAGGAGGGGGTGGTGTGGTGAGGAAGGTGGTGATGGTGTGAGGAGGATGAGGACAGGGTGTGAGGATGAGTGGGCGTAAGAGATTGAGGAGGGGTGAGGATGAGGTGGGGTGAGAGAATGACTGGGGTTGCAACAATCTTGGAAGTAGTGGGAGAGAAGCTTTAAGATCAGTATAGCTCGCCATGTATGACTACAGGTATGTTATTTATAACTAATCTGACCGTTATGTTATTCTTTTCTCAATTTCACTCCCCATATGCACCAATTTCAACTATTTCCTTTTCTATTTCGTAAAAAATGCTGGGAGGGCGCTCAATCCCCAAACCTCTCCCAGCATTTTTTACTAAATAGAATATGAAATTGTACAAATTGGTGCATACGTGGAGTGAAATTTAGAAAAAATGACGTAATGGTCTGAGAATTTATAAACAACATACTTCCCCACCGACTTTTAGCGCGCCGCAATTTTTCACAATTGTGTCTCGTATTTTTGGACTCGCCACCTGGCAACCCGATCTATAAAACACACACACACACATCTGAACCCTGTTAAATTCAGCTCTGCGGACCCCCTGCTTACAGAGAAACTTACCTCTGAATTAGGCGCCGGTAGCAGCTCTCTCCTCGGCTGACAGGGTACCATACCTGTTCGCTGCTGAAAGTTTTTACGTCTCATGGGTCAATAGGAAGCCGTGACGTCGTCATTGGTGTGGCTTTTTATTGGACCATGTGATGCGGGAGCTTTAAAGACTTTAAAGCACTGGTTGGTCAGCCGGAGCGGCTACTGGCACCTAATTTGGAGGTAAATATTTCTGGAAGCCGAGGGTCCCCAAAGCTGAATTTAACAGGGTTCAGCTCCGGAGACCCCCTACTTCAATGCTATATATAATTTTTTACAAATTGAAAATTTGCACGCAAAAAAAATTTTTTTTTTTTAGCGGTCTTGAATTTGCTACATTAAAGAGACACTAAAACAAGTAACAGGACCGCAGCTTGGGGACAGGCATACAATTGTAATCACATAAGGATATCCATCTATACTTTATATGAACAGGTCAACTCTTTATACATAATGGTGACAGCTAGTACAAACATAAAAGCTTGATATCAAAGCCCTAAACACAACCATTATTCAAAAGTGGGATAATAAGCATCCTTCAATTCCTTTCATGTTCCATTCTGCTCCCTTTACACAAGGGCCCCTAAATTGCTGGGCCGTTGTGATATACAGGAATCATGAGGGTAAGCAAAAGGTTATATATATTTTTTTTTAAATAATCACAAGACTAATAATTATATAGGTGGCTTGTGATGAAAATAAGAAGCCTTACACACATCACAATCGGAGGACTCTTCCAATGGCCACGGAGCCATCTGCACAACTGCTGCTCACACACAAAAGAAGAGACAGGAATTCCACATACCTGAATTATATTTATACTACCGTCATTTTTATTTTTTTAAGGGATTAATAATTTGTATTTTATTTTTCATTTTTAAAGACCACATACGAGTCAGCAACCCCAATTGGAAGGAAATGGGGGCAGTCCAAGAGCTTGCATTGAATTTCTGTTTAATAGCATGAAGTTAGTTCACTGCGGCCGGACTGAAAAAAAGTGTCTCTTTTCTTTGGTAATATCTTTATTTCTAAAGTTATAAAAAGTTCCAATGATACTTTGTTGTTCATAAAGAATACACAGGAAGGTTAAAAATCGATCTACGTTAGAATGTTTTGATTGATAACAGAAGTAATATATTTCATAGCATTTTCTTCCGTGTATTGCGCCGAGAGTACACGGTCAGCACTATAGAGAACTCTGCATGCTCTGATCCGAAGAGCTTACAATCCAATCTTTGAGCACAGAGGGATAAAGTGACTTGCACAAGGTGCATGGATAGTGTGAGTGTAAGAGTGTTCACCCACTTCACAGGCATTGAGCTACTTCTTCACAAACATGAATACTTCACATCTGAAGCCTCTCAAGTACTACACCCTTTATCTGCAACAGCCATCCTATTACTGGACACCATGTATCCTCTTCATTCAATTGGATTGTCACCTTTAAAAAGGGTATTTCAAGACCGCGAAAATACCAATATCTACAATACGACCCCAACTGAATCTTAAAATCAACGTTTGCTTATTTTTCTAAAGAGAGTTTATCATATTCCTTAATTAATGTGTTCTTGTAATCGTTTTAATTACATTTAAAGCTAGAGTCCCGCTGCTCTTATATTGGTTTAATTGTAAAGCTATTAGAGGACACTTGCTAACTATTCAACAGCCCTTTAAAAAAAAAAAAAAGGAAGGTCAGACACAAATATCTCCCCACTGCCTCCAACTGCAAATGTGAAAGCGTATAGGTCAGACCTCACAGGTGGCACGAGTAAATGCCAAGAAAGAGCAGCTGAGACAACACCCCCTCGCACATCCCAGCAAGACAGGCAAACAAGCACGTTCCACCCTGAACATTCAGGAAATCTACACTACATCCCACACATCCAAACAAACAGAGCCTGGAGCTCGGGTGACTAGTCAAAGCAGCAAAATGGGTACAACGGAGACACAGTGCGACAGTAGATATGGGGAAAGATATTAGCGAAAGACCAGCCTAGAAGATATATAGATATATATAAAAAAAATAAAAAACTGCAGATATGCGTGATATTGTCGCAGATCCTTTCCCCAATGTCTGTGCAAATAAACTGAGACATTCAATGAAGTTCGGTCCAAGGTTTCAATTTTTGCAAAACTGTATTTTGCATTTTTTTTTTCCCCCCTACGTAAATGAACATTTGCAAAATCATTATTTTCTGGCACTATTTAAAAGTAATTCTAGTCAAACAGATAAATCAAGGAAAATAAGCATGTTACGCATGAATTCGAGAAGACCCTCCGGAAAAATGTAAACATTAATTTTTCACAGGATGTGGATAAATATAATGTCGATTTTAAGAGTAATTAAATCTTTCACTTACATTTATAAGTTTGTTACTTGCTTATTTAATTTGCCCGCAGTAAGGGACAGCCTTTTTAAAAACACCCAGTCTATGACCAGTTGGAAAAAAGGTCTAAAAACTAAAATTGTAGGTTTTTAAAGAATAATTGTATTTTTTTCGTATTCCAAAAAAAAAAAAAAATTATTACTCAATTCCTCTGTCAGCCAGTCACATTCACTCCAGTTACATTGTACCCCAGGAACAACAAGAAGAAGAAAGGTGTGAGCGCCAAGCACGCAAATTTTAAGTGAAACTTCTCTTTTGTCAGTGAAATTATTCTATGTTATTGTATATTCTACGTTGAGGGAAGGAGCTGAGGTTTCTGAGTAAGGCTCTGGAATGGATTGTGTATTCAGGTCTATTGGGTGTTCCACATTTATTGTACAGTTTCCACATTGTATAGCTGGATACTGCAGCTACTTTGTTCCTTTCTCCATGTGATAGCAGTGGAAATTGTTTAAATTGTACAACTTTCACATGGTCTCTTCATTGGAAACTTTCTGATTACTGGGGGAACTCTATATCAGTTAGTGTGTGAGAGTGTGTAAGTGAGTGTGAGTGAGAGTGTGTGAGTGAGAGTGTGTGAGTGAGAGTGTGTGAGTGAGAGTGTGTGAGAGAGAGTGTGTGAGAGAGTGTGTGAGAGAGTGTGAGTGAGAGTGTGTGAGAGAGTGTGTGAGTGAGAGTATGTGAGTGAGAGTGAGAGTGTGTGTGTGTGTGTCTTCCCCGACATTGCCCCTTCGAATAAAGCCAGTCGCACGGCGGCGGCCGCCTCTGCACATGTGTGGGGCGATGGTCGCATTTTCGGCCAACACAGTCCAATGACGTCACTTCCGTTACATAATTCCATCACCATGAAGGAAATTTGTGCCAGGGGCCAGCAAAGAAGTTTCACTTCAAAAACAAATAAAAAAATATTAGCTACTTTGAGCAAGACTTGTGGTGCAGTATTCCCTAGTAGTGCTATAAAAATAATACAGTAACGAGTGGATAAAGAATATGTTACTGTTGTGATAAAATCTTCAACCTACATTGAACGAAGTGTATTTTTATATGGTCTAAAAATTACTGTTTATAGGGCCGATTAAAAAAAAAAATACAAAAAACAGGAATTTACTTTTATCAAGAAATGATTAAAATAAACAAAGTGCAGAGTTTATAACTGAATACTGCAGGCAGAAGTTGAACAAAAAAATGGTTTCTGGCAAAAACTCCTCGGCTCCGACAAGTGTTTTCCCCATAGGGCAGCACTTCTGAGGGAGCGGCTCAGTGAGTAAAGACACTGACTGGCACCGAGTTTGGAGCAGGGGAACCTGGTTCAATTCCCAGAGTCGGCTCCTTGTGACCTTGGGCAAGTCACTCTATCTCCCTGTGCCTCAGGCACCAAAAAACAGATTGTAAGCTCCACGGGGCAGGGACCTGTGCTTGCAAAATGTCTCTGTAAAGCGTTATGTAAAACTAGCAACGCTGTACAAGAACATGCTATTATTAGCTTGAGTAGGTTTGTGCTATTTGCAGACTTCAACAAGGTATGTTCTGCATCAACACAGGATGCAGCAAAAGAGCTTTATAATAGGTGTGATAGAAATATAGTATAGATATATATCTAAGTTTTTTATTCCGTTTGTTTGTTTGTTGGGGGGGGAGAGATGTGCCGGCAGCGGGGGGGAGGGGGGGGGAAGATGTGCCGGCAGCGGGGGGGAGGGGGGAAGAGATGTGCCGGCAGCAGGGGGGGGAGATGTGCCGGCAGCGGGGGGTGGGGGGAGGGTAGATGTTCTGGCAGCGCGGGGGGGGGGGGGGGAGATGTGCCGGCAGCAGGGGGGAGGGAGATGTGCCGGCAGCGAGGGGAGATGCGGCAGCAGCGCGGAGAGGTGTGCCAGCAGCAGGGGGGTGGGAGGGGAGATGCGCCGGCAGCAGCGCGGAGAGGTGTGCCAGCAGCAGGGGGGGAAGAGGAAGATGTGACGGCAGCAAGGGGAGGGGAGATGCGCCGGCAGCAGCGCGGGGGGGCGGGGAGATGTGCCGGCAGCTCCCCGGGTACAAAAGCTAGTCTATAGATTTTTTTTAAACACACTTAAGAATACATTGTGGATTGAACAAATTTGAACCACTTGCTGCTACAGAAATATTCTGATTCACCAAAATAGTGAAGGGCAATACAAAGGGTTGGATAAATTGATCAACCCAAGCCAATATAAAAAATATTTAAAAAAAAAAAAAAATTTAAATGGACCCTCAGAATAAAATGACTAATTATTAAAGGTTGAAATAATTTCGATTGATACTTAGCCGATCAAAGATCTTAACGTGCACAAAATTTGGTGTGTGTATATTCTGCAAACCCCATTAGGAAACAGATTGCTTTAACAGCTAATGAGTGTGTCAACACTGAATAAATCACAAACAACCAAATTAAAAAAACAAAAAGCAATAACTTTTCTAATGGATTTAGTGGATGATTACTGCTCAGTGTTCAGCTATTTTCAACGGTTTCCAGTATGAGCCCACATTAAAGGAAATGGTAAGAAGTTATGTGTTGAGTAAAACTGAACCAACATTCTTGTATTTAACATGGGAAGCTCTGTTTAGCCTTAGCATTCAAAAAGCAGTTAAACTAGCACACAGATGGTCTTATTTCTGAGAAAGCTTTTCCAGTACACAGTGTTTCTTAAATGATATCGTATGGCAACATGGTTTGATGTATTAATCTGATGGTTGCATGCGTATGCTCAGAAACCACATCATGGTAAAAAGGAAAATAAACCATTATCTACAAATACATAAGAAGTCTTTTTATAGTGTTCACTGCACGCTGAACTTGCAAAATGTCAAAAAGGGGTTCAGGGCGTATTGTCCACTGCACCTTTCTCTGCCAGGAACTTTTGCAGAAGCACTGATGAGAAAGAGTGGCTCAGTGGCAATATCCTTGTATTTGAAGTGGGTAAACTCCGTTCCAATCCCAATGTCAACTCCTTGTGTCCTTGGGAAATCACTTCCTCTCCCTGCGCCAAAATTCATCTGCAAGCACTACAGTGCGGGGAGATGTACACCCCTACCAATTTCCTGCATTCAACATAGGCGCCAATACTGTATATGTCAAAAGAATAATGCTGGCGCCCAATACTGAAGCTTAATAGTCCATAACTGTCAAAGTAACTATTTTTTATATTACAGTAACACACTGCATTGAAATATATTTGCACTCATTGCATCGTAAAATACATCTTCTCACATCACTACGTGCCTCGATATTGCCACTACTGTTTGACTAGTGTTTATTAACGAAAGTACCCCGTGTACAGCCCATCCATTACACAAATCTCCAACTGTATCTGCACATAGCAATCCTGATGTGGGGCCTGTGTATGTCTAATATTCTCAGTGAGAGTACTTTCTCACTTCCTCTATCCATAATGAATGGCAGTGCAACTAACATTGTCAATACAAGCAGGAGTGCTGCAGGGTGTGACTATTGCATACAAGGGTTTCAGCTTAGGCTGAGTCCATAGAGACTGCAGCCGTGCAGAGGCGCGCGGAGGCTGAGAGAAAGCAATTGCTTTCCCTGGCCTTAGTGCGCACGCCGTCCGGGGGCGGGCCAGTGACGGGATCATTGTCCTGTTGCATGACCCAATTTCGGCCAAGTTTTAGCTGTCGGAATGATGGCCTCACATTTGACTCTAGAATACTTTGGTATACAGAGGAGTTCATGGGTGACTCAATGACTGCAAGGTTCCCAGGTCCTGTGGCTTCTAAACAAGCCCAAATCGCCCCCCCTCCACCACCATGCGTGACAGTTGGTATGAGGCGTTTGTGCTGATATGCTGTGTTTGGTTTTCGCCAAACGTGGCGCTGTGCATTATGGCCAAACATCTCCACTTTGGTCTCATCTGTCCAAAGGACATTGTTTCAGAAGTCTTGTGGTTTGTTCAGATGCAACTTTGCAAACCTAAGCCGTGCTGCCATGTTCTTTTTAGAGAGAAGAGGCTTTCTCCTGGCAACACTTCCAAAAAACCAAACCAACTATATACTCTTTTTATAATTGTACTGTCATGAACTTTAACATTTAACATGCTGAGGCCTGTAGAATCTGAGATGTAACTCTTGGGTTTTTTGCAATTTCTCTGAGCATTGCACGGTCTGACCTTGGGGTGAATTTGCTGGGACGTCCACTCCTGGGAAGATTGGCAACTGTCTTGAATGTTTTTTCCACTTTTGAATAATCTTTCTCACTGTAGAATGATGGACTTTAAATTGTTTGGAAATGGCCTTATAACCCTTCACAGATTGATGGGCAGCAACAATTGCTTCTCTAAGATCATTGATGATTTTTTTCCTCCTTGGCATTGTGTTAACACACACCTGAATGCCCAGACCAGCAAACTGCTAAAACTTCAGCTTTTATGGAGATGGTCACACTTGTTTATGATCAATTAATCAAGGACATTTGGTTAGCAGCACCTTTCTGTTTCTTAGCATCTTAATTCCTATGGAAGCAGTAAGGGTGTACTTAGTTTTTCACAAACAGCTTCTCCATTTTGGCTTTATTTTTGTTAAATAAATCATGACACTGTGTAATATGTCATGTGTTGTTGTTCATCTGAGGTTGTATTTACATAATTTTAAAGAACAAAAATGTTTGTGATGCGTCAAAATCGGTCAGAATTCCTCCATGACATATGTAAATAATACTGGATAACATGAGAAAGTCCATGAATGATGTGGCAATTTGTCAGGTAAGGGCTAGGAGTCTAGTGAGGTCCACTTGACCATCACAGAAAGAAACCCCATGACGGCCCCTCCTAGTAACCAATAGGACGTAATAGCAGGCACCGGTAACCATATACATATATGTGGGGGCACTATGGCCCTTTACCTTGGTGCTAGCAGGACTCCTCGATATCCAGGGCGTGCTGTTCATCCAGGTAGGTATGCAGCAAGAAGAAGGGTGTAGATGTGTAGCACTGCCGCAGTTTCCAGCTCCCAGTGAAACCGGAAAAATGATGAGGTAAGCTTTCAATTGAACAACAGGTCAGGTTTTATTGCAGGGTGGTGCAGCAAGGGGACAACGGAGCAACACTAACGCACCTACGCGTTTCGTGCACTAGGCACTTTATCAAGGCACTTGATAAAGTGCCTAGTGCACGAAACGCGTAGGTGCGTTAGTGTTGCTCCGTTGTCCCCTTGCTGCACCACCCTGCAATAAAACCTGACCTGTTGTTCAATTGAAAGCTTACCTCATCATTTTTCCGGTTTCACTGGGAGCTGGAAACTGCGGCAGTGCTACACATCTACACCCTTCTTCTTGCTACATAATTTTAAAACCTGCTAAGGAACAGATGATTGTTATGTCCTGATATGTAAAATCATAACATTCAAAGAGGGTGTACTTTCTTTTTCACACAGCTGTAGTTGCTCGACCAGGGCAAGTGGCCATTTATGTCCGCTCAGCTCCTACTCACCTCCCCTTTTCTGCTCACGAACACGTCTGACCGCAGGGGTGCGAGAACGTCACACTCAAGCTACGGGTGTGAGGAGGTAGAGGGAGGGATGGGGGTGGTGCATGAGTGGTTACAAAGGTAAAGCAAACTTGGTGGCAGCAGCGAGCGATGAGATACTGACTCGTGCCATTCTCCGACCCCCCCCCCCCCACACGTTTTTCAAACCCTCCCTCACGACTTCACCCCCCCCCCCTCACTTGTAACCCCCTATCAGGGGATTGGGCTGGTAAAAATATGTTGTGGCTGGTACATTTTTAGTTCTCATCTCCAAGGCTGGTTTATGTTAACGTTATGTGAATAGTAACACAATGGGGTTGTGGGGAGCGGGGGGGGGGGGGGGCAGGGAGGGGGAAAGTTAGAACCATATAAGGAAAGTGACTTTTCATAACATCTTAGTGTTTAGGTTTAAGCAACTGTTGATCAATGACTTAAATCGAGATTGATATTGGGCTTCTATTGACAGGGAATTCATAGAATTGGATTCAGGCCCTGGATTAGGCCTCATTTTTGCAACACAATTTGTTGTTTATATCAGCTTTATTCAATGCCTTACTAGCCTCTTTGGTATGCAGGGGTTGAGGGTCATTTGCCTGATGGTAGGTAAATATTAACCTATGGCTACTTACGGGTCAATACATTAAAAAGATGCTAAAAGTGAGCAGTGGTCACAGCCTCTCCTTCAAATGGGCAAAAAAGCCAAAAAGCCTTTCTCTCAACAAAAAGAGACACACAGAGCACACCAAAGTTGAAGACAGATATAATCCACCAATACAGAGAAAAGGTAAGTGTAGACTTACATATAGGGCATCATAAGTCCAGCAGATAGCTAAAAAAAAAGTGTATGTCCATGCTGTCCAGTTCTTGATCTAAGCGGGTAAGGGGCAGAGCAGATCTTGAGGCTGTAAATCCCGCGTGCTGGGATCAGCTGTAGCTCGGTGAGGACCGTCCACTTCCGGGTATGTAAGCCCTGTATGTGTGCAGTCAAACACGTCCCACCCCCAATTTCTCAGATCATGAACTCTCAAAGGGCAGCTTCAAAAAGGTCAAAGTATAGTATATTACTTTCTACCACAACGCGTTTCACACATTTAAGTGCTTCGGGAGACGTTCGCTGAATGATATAAGGGCTGCAAGAGTTCCAGAACTTGTCATGTCATAGGAATAGTAAAAAGGGACTCAAAAGTACACACACACACACACACACACACACACACACACACACACACACTACAGAGAATGGCCCCTGTAAGATGGGTCCCAGTCCCCCGCATATTTGGCATTTACTAGTAGCCGAAAATATGCAGGACCACGTTGTTTATTATTATTTTTTATTTACTTTATCCCGTTTTTCACCCTTTTCCATTGTGAAATGTTACCCTAGTTCTCTTTCCTGGAGAAATACTGCCCGACACCCATCTAATAAAACGGTCTTATAATTCAAATCTAAATGATTGCCGTTCTGAAATTGCTGCTGCATTCTTTCCAAGGCCATTAAACAAATGAGCAATTAAAAAGCAAAACAACAGAAATGGTAGAGAAGCCACCAGTGGCTGAGGGCTTTCCCCTGACTGGGGGGAAAAAACAAAATACATTTGTTTTAGTCTCATATTAGCAGCATAATTTAACCCCATGGACATACATTATGGTGGCCGTCTCATTAGCACTATGTGCCCGCACTCTGCATGTCTGGCAACGTTACCAGAGTGACGATCACATGATCAGGAAGTGCTAGGGCCTCCCACACTGTAGGGGTTAACTATACCAAATACCATGGACTTATTTGAATTGAGCTGAATCCTTCGCCAGCGCAGGGACGTGGCTATAGAAAGAAGATGCATCACGGATTGATTCTTCTATTCACTGGAGTAGAGGGAACAAGAAACAGAAACGGTAATCATTGAAAATAAATTGACTTGTCTGAATGGCGACGTGGTTTGTCAGTCAAAGGCTTGCTCTACCCATATCCTATCCTGATCAGAGCACCAATAAAGTCAAGGGGAGGTGAGACTCTGGCTGTAGAAGCACTTGCTGAACACACAGTGACATCCCACAAAAGACTTCCAAGGTCTTTTAAAAATAAATTAAAAAGTAGGTGTCAGAATTGGGTTTAAAAAAAAAAAAAAGAAGGGAGTATGAATTACCCAGATAAGACCCCTTAAATATATGTCACTGGAATTAGTTCACTTTGATCCCAGGGGTAATTGCCCCTTTAAGTGTCACTTAAAACTGGACATTTAAGCCGCAGTTCAACTTTCCTGATCCCAAAAGATTATTTTCTAGTCCAGAACCAAAATAGCCTGCTCCTCCACTGAATCTTTACCCAGACTAGCACTTTGTCACTGCTCTCTCCTGTTTTGCCTCCTTTCCTGGCCCTGAACTGAGCAAATACAGATAACAGGGAGAAGGATCAATCATGAAGTAGTCTTCCTTGCCACACACCACCCCTGAATGCCAGTGCTCTCAACATTATCAATGGGAGGTGGCCTCTGGTGATTAGCGTTGGTCTCACTCCCTCATTACTCAATCTTGTGTTTACAGTCCACAGTGAAAGTGAACTGCTCAGCAACCCAGCTGGAGAGGCCAGTGCTGCTTAATGAGAATGACACATGCACTTGCACATTTTGAGAACTACATTTTTGCTGGATGACAACACACAGGGATTATGTACGAGCAGCCGAGAACAATACATGAGCAACAATGAGTGTCCCCTTCCCAGGCAAAGGGCTGAGGTATCACTCCAGAAGTAAATGGGAGCATCTCAGTCTAGAGATCTCAACCCCATCTGTGTTGTGTGTGTCTTGTCTATGGCAGGGGGGAATTTGGGGAGGGGGTGAAGAAGAAAAAAAATGTGTCAAACACGTAAATGAGAAAACTGTGGGAGCAAACCAATTTAGGAAAAGAAACTGAGTCGGCCTTCCACTGGGACTTATGTTTTCTGCTCCTGTATGTGATCCTTGTTTCGATGTGGACGACAATGCACCCGTGGCACTACTTGAAAGGAGTGCGTCTATGCCCTAATTGAGCAAACAAATGTGCCAAGAAATGCTCAGATGGGTCAAAAATACACAACACTTGCGGTCACTGAACATGAGCCTCTATATGTCAAAACCTTTGTAGTTTTGCCTCCAATACAAAAAACATTAGTCGCACGATCGACAGGAAGTTAAATTCTACAGATAGCCAATTACTAATTTAATAGCAAACTGACATCTGTGCTTAATGGGGCAGTTGCATGTAGCAGGCAAATAACTTTTTTTTTTTATAAAAAAAAAAAGTTATCATCAGTAGTAAGATAAAGGCGGCCGAATGTGCACTGAAGGAGCAGCTCCGCTGTAAGGTCGCTGGCTGCCTTTGAAATGGGGAAACTTTATTGAAATCCCAGTATCACCTCGGGCAGGTCACCTGTGAAAATGACATAATGTATTCAGTTCCTCTTACACTTAAGGAAACATTACTTTTCTTGCTTCTCAGGTCAGTGTATTTTCTTTGGGGCCATTTTTATTCTAATCTGGTAATGTATATTTTCATTATGGCAGCATCATTAGCCAAAACAGGGGACAGGTGGAGTTAATCTTGTTCGACTGTTTACAGTTGATCAAAAAAAAGATATTACGTAAAGATCTTTTAAAAAAAAAAAAAAACTGCAAAGCATTTGGTTATTACAGACATTTTAAATCTTTTGAATAAGTATTTAAAAATAAATACGTGCTGCTGCTTGTCAAATGTGTTGAAAAAGGGCGCCTGCCAACTGTAGTTACAATTGAACAAACAACAATTGGAATCTGGGTGTCCTACGGTGATGACTCGTACTATTTTCAGTTCAAGGAACCACCAGGTTCCTGAAATATTCACGTCTGCTCGCCGGGGTAACAATATGGCTGCCAAACAACAAGAGATCCGTAGAAAGTCGCAACGTCAGAATGTGAAACCAATTGTATTTTTTGGGGAAAAGAAAAAAATACACACACACACACACACACACACACACACACACACACACACACACACACACACACACACACACACACACACACACACACACACTACATATGGCCCTACATGTTTACACAACCATATGATTGGCGATAAAGTCATAATTCGATTTTCGACGCAAAATCCCAGTAGACTTTAATGGAGATTTTCAGCCGATAATGATGCGAACGTTGGGGAACTCAGAATTTACCGAGCTAAAAAAAGACGGCATTGAGCATATTTGTTTGGGCAGTGTATCATATCACCAGAAACATAATTGGGTAACTCAGGTTCTCCCTCTCCTACAATAGACCTTTCCCTACAAGTTATCCTAAAGGAATAAGGAGCCAGAATCTGAGCATTTACAGGCAAGGGTGATCTGAAGTGTTGCCAACCTCTCCAGTAGTGAAGTATTCAAGAGAAGTTAAATATTGTGGTTCATCTAAGGCAGACTTTTCAGAAGATAATTCTGGCAAAATTCAATGTAACAAAAATGCTACCTCACGGTCGTTTTGCCAGTGACCTTAATTTCACTGTGCAACATTTGAAACATTTTCAGAAAATATATTTACCAGCTAACCCTTTGAGTGCCCTATAGACATGGCTACTACGACATGGGGTCTGGCACTCCAGGGGCCCCATGATGTACCTACGTCAATCTTCCCGCTCGTTTGTCTGGGGAAGATCATGTGAACACAATCTATGAGGAAGTGGAATGGAAAGAGATGGACACCTCCCCTCCTGTCTCATCATCGGTGATAGAGCCATCACGAGAGCCAGTGCAGCCACTCAAGGGGTTAAGAGCCAGAGTGTCCCCTTTGGCAGTCACAGGGTTAATCTCATTATTGCTAGCTGCATTAAGGTAACATTATGACTCACAATTTGCTGAGATTACCATTTATGCTCAAAAGGCTGAGAGCAGAATGAAAGTTGCGCACAAGGCTAACATTAACTAATGGAAGCGATGAGTTTGATTGCGCGATTTCCTAAATTATAAATAAACCAGGCAAGCACATTTTATTTTTGAACGGGTAGCGCTTGAAAACAATGCCGGGACGTTATAGATCCCGTATCGGTTGTATTGTTTGTTTTACTGCAGATTAAAAATGTCCCTGGTAGCACATCAAAAACAAAAAATTTCCAAAAACGTTATAATCTAGTACACATCCTTACAAATGAAGTCACGCTTAAAGCAAAACCTTGGCTACTTTTGTTTTTGGAAATTACAAATTCATTGGGATGGGGGGGGGGGGGATTCTCGATGGGGGAGTTTTTGTCGATTACGTGTTTTCTACCCTTCTCCCACAATATCCTCAGGTCAGTTTTTTCCAACCCCTGGGTTCCCCGGACCTCCCTAAAGGGTTCCCTGGAATTTTCAAGTCACTTGAAAATGCTAACTAATACAGAAGAATTTACAATGCATCTGATCTCAGACGCGCTATTAGAGAGGGCTGGGGTTCCTTACAATGCATCTGATCTCAGACGCGCTATTAGAGAGGGTTGGGGTTCCTTACAATGCATCTGATCTCAGACGCGCTATTAGAGAGGGTTGGGGTTCCTTACAATGCATCTGATCTCAGACGCGCTATTAGAGAGGGTTGGGGTTCCTTACAATGCATCTGATCTCAGACGCGCTATTAGAGAGGGTTGGGGTTCCTTACAATGCATCTGATCTCAGACGCGCTATTAGAGAGGGTTGGGGTTCCTTACAATGCATCTGATCTCAGACGCGCTATTAGAGAGGGTTGGGGTTCCACAGAATGTCACAATATAATTATAGAGTTCCTTAACCAAAAAAAAAAAACACAAGTTGAACACCCCTGCTTTAGACACTGAGCAAGCTCTTGTTGAAAACACGATAAACATTAGACAAAAAGTGATCAGCCAGAGGAAATCAAACCCCTCTCATCATGTTTACAAACTAATTTAAAAAGTTGAATAAAATATTAGGTGACAGATTATGGTGTAGAAACAAATAAAATCTCCCCCAGGACCACTCCCAGGACCCCATAAACAAGTCACTGCTAATAATAAACGCAGCCCTAGGGGGCACTGCCCCTTCTTTTCCCCTCACCCTCTGTTAGTTCATTGACATACAGTAGAAGGAAGATGCATAAATCAGATACCTTTATTCACCCGGGTGGGAGAAACCTGACAAATAACCAACAATTTGAAGTACTCATACCTGCCTGATTAACTAGCAGTGTATGCTTAAGGTGTAGTTCAAAGTCCGATGCAAAAACAATGGTTTTATTATGTACAAGCTGCTTTTACCCCATATAAAACAAACAGTCTATTGCATATTGCATGATAGAGTTTTTTTAAATGAAGTTTAAGGCCAATCAGACATTAAAACATTAGTGTGAAATAGCATTTGCTCGGTGCTGCCCTTTTATTGCAAATCAAACAAAGCACTGATGGGATGTCACTCACGATTAACCCTTTTCAGTGCTTTAAAAGAGGCAATCCAAGTGACTGATTTATTTGCCATATTTTTTTTTTTTTTTTAAATATGGATTGAAGTTGGGGGTCTCCGGAGCTGAACCCTATTAATTTCAGCTATAGGGACCCCCTACTTTTCGGAGATACTTCCCTCCGTAAGGCGTACCCGGCTAGCAGGGTTCACCTACTGGCCCAAGTGACGCGGGAGCTTTAAACTTTGCAGAGACACCGGCACCGCTTTGGGAGGTGTGTGTATCAGGAAACATGGGGTCCCTGGGAGCTGAAAATGGGGGTTCAGCTTCAGAACCCCCCTGCTTCAATCCTATTTAAAATAATAATAAAATTGCATGAATTGCTCCTTTAACACGTAACTTGTTTGTCAGACACTGGCACGCCAGGGGCCCCTATGGCATACCAGGAACATCAGGGGCAAATGCTGGTTTTGCTTGGGGGGGGGGGGGGATAGGGCTGAACACTGTCCCTGGACAGCAGCTGCGTCACGCAGCAGGACCCATCACATGACGCGCTAGGGGTCTGCTGTCACTCTGATGGGCGATAGATACCAAGACTCAGTAAGACTCATTGCCAATTCAAGTCAGTAAGGGGCCTTCCAGCGCCACAATGTGCTTTGTGGCAGAAGACTGCTTAGTAAATATTGTCCACTATCCTCAACACCTTTTAGACACTTGTAACGTAACTCAGCCCGAGAATTTGGGGAGAGAATTACATCGTTCTGTGCAAAGATCGCTACACCATGTCAACAGCCGAGAAGAACGAAAAATGTGCTCCAACACAAACGCATGACAACAAAAAGAGGATGTTTCTGTGCTAGATCCCACAAAATGATGTAGTCGTAAATATCTGCTTCCTCAGTGCCACAGAACAGCAAGAAACGCAACTACAAGTGACAGTGGGTGAGAAAATAGACCAAGCTATTTTGGACATGGATTCATTCTATGTACAGCGCTGTGGGCAATAAAAGGAACACATGAACGCACATTTTTACAAGTGCAAATGTAAGTTTTGGGTGGGGTGAAGGGATTCAGAATTACATCAGCGTGGGAGCTCGCATCCATCTGCTGTGAGGGATCTGTTAAAGTGTGGGTTACACCAGCGGTGCGCAAACTGGGGGGCACGCACCCCAGAGGGGGCAGGAGATTTGTCTGAGGAGGGCGCGGGTGGTTGCAGAGGTCTCGCGCTCCTCCCCAAGGCATTTCAATTAAATGCCGGTGGATCGCGTGAGGCCTCTGCAACAGTAACACTTACCGGGATTCAGACGTCATGTGACGTCACGTGACCCCAGACTGTAATTTGACGCAGCTGGCAAGTAGAACAGGGGGCACGACACCGGGGAAGGCGCAGCTTCAGAAGTTTGCGCTCCCCCGGGTTACACAATGCACATTACAGAATATACTACATGAATACCACTGCACATCAAACAGAAGAAATCAAAATCGGCAGGAACATCCTTTTCTTACCCTCCTTCTGTAGCTATATACATCCTATAAAGCCCCAGTACTTGTCATAGCAACAAATGGTTGAATTGAAAAAAGTGAAAGCATTGCACCGTGTTACATTCATAATACAGTGTGTAACATAAGCTACTGTGTAAGTGTTATAGCTTTGCACATTTAGTTAGAAAATGCTACAACAGCAATATATCTTGCACCAAAAAAAAATTAAATCTACATTGTATTTTTCCCAATGAAACCAAGTTCTGAACCCAGCACCCACATATCAGAACACTGAGGTCCTCTAATACAGCAGTTTTCAATGTGTGTTCCATGGAACTAGGGGGATCCACTGGATGTTAGAAGGGGTCCAGAGGGGCTCCCCGAGAAATAATTGGTAATGGTGGACAAGTCTACCTTTTTTTTCAATTTAAGAACTCAAAAATCTTAAGCGGCTAGTCTATTTTAACAAAATATAAGTACAAAGACAATAATAGCACTTTTGCACACATGGGGTAAGTATGCTGGGGGGGTTCCATAGAGGAACAACATTTAAGAGGGATTCTGTAGTGCCTGAAACACTTTTGCACACCACTATGCACACTGCAAGACAGGACCACTAATAACACAGGGGGACTCGGCTCAGCATCTGGTTTGGTTATAACGCAAAAAAATTTTTTTTTAAAAAAGTATCTGATTCCATCCTAATTAGGAGCAAGGAATTTATTAGAGGCTAGTTTTTTTTTTTTTTTTTGGAACACAAGAGGAGAAAATGCAGCAGCGATTCCAGACATGCTTTTACAGCGATACTTCTCCAGAACAGGCACTTATTGGAAGATTTGAGAATGGATGAAAGGGAAAGAACATTTAAACGTGTACCAGAGCAATAGATTAAGGCTTTTAAAGTGTAATAATGGGTTTAACTGTGTGCTGCTGGAGTCTACAATGCAATGCTTTGACCCTGCAGCACTTGATGTCGATGTCAGCTCTGATCCCTAGGTCTCTACACCAGGAACTAGAAGCTGATCAACAAGTAGCTTGAAGCCTTTGTCGACTCTCTCCTCTGGCACTTGTCTAATGATCCACACCTTCCAAGAACACCGAGAATAAACAAGGGCCGAGCCTATCAATTATAACCAAGCTATCGAGCATGGTGGTTACACTAAATAAACAGCCTTGCACCTTCCAGTAACGGCAGAGGAAGTTACACGTCACAGATAATATAATGGAAAGCACAAAATTCTGCAACAATCCATTATGTTCGCTTGGCAAAAACCTGTCTTACAGTGCACAAGATGCACTGAACATCTCTCTAAGGCCTGGGACATAGAGGAGCAAACAGCGCTGAGCCGCGCTCCTGCTCTGCCTCGCCTGCTCCAAAATTGAGCTTTTTCCTGTCCTTGCAGGCGAGGCAGTGAGCGCGCTCAGGAGGCGGGGCGGAGGCGTGCCATGAGGCGGGGGCGGAGGCATGCCAGGAGGCTAGTCCCTCTCTCCCATTGGATGTGAGCAGTCCCGTGACCGCTCACATCGCTTCCCCGAGCGGCAAATTTGAAACCTGCCTGTCTCGACAAAGTTTCTCAGCCTCCGCACTCATCAGCGCGCATGCGGAGGGAGAAACTATAGCCGCGCTGACGAGAGATGCAGGGGCTTTGTGCATCTGTTTCAGCAAGCTTAGAACTCACTATGTCCCAGGCCTAAGGCTGAGCTCATGGCGCAGGTGCCGCCGCAGGTGCCGCTGCACGTACTCATGCAGCACCAGCAATGTGTGCGCTAGCTGCAGGAGATTTGGGGGCATGGCAGGGGCATGGTGAACGCATCACAGAGCGTTCACATCACATTGGTTGAGCCAGCTCACGTGATGCTGACATTACGCCACTGCAGCGCGAAATTTCAAATTGAGGGGTGTCAGCAAAATGTAGCAGCGGCGCCGCCGCAGGCACTTGAACTACGTAGAGAATCAGGTAAGACTTCCAGAAGTGCGCGCACACATAGAGACGCCGCACACATCAAAGTTGTGCAATGTGTCCAAACATCTTGCGCGAGTTCAGAATTCACCAACAGGTGACAGCACGTTTGTGTGTAAACACTGCACAAAACCACCAATTCTTGCATACAACTGTACACCACGTATCTGCGCAGACAGTGTTAAGAGAGAAATACTGCTAGTTGTTGGATACGCACCACACAGTGCATATGTAAACACACTTTACAGCACCATCACCACTTGTTAAGATAGGAAACATTTTGTATAGAAAAAAACATGTGCACATCACTGTGGAGCAAGATCAAACCAAAAGAATGTGCAAACTAGCATATATAGACCACTTACATACCTACAGAGATTTATATATCACATATATACATACATATATATATATATATAGATATATATATATATATATATTCACACACTCTCACACACACACTCACTCACTCACCCTGATAGACCGCCTCCCCGGGGCTCCCGGTCAGCATGCAGCAGTGCGCTTGCTGAGCGCGGGTCTGTTTCCTGGTTCCTGGATCCCCAGGTTTGGCATCTATCTGCATGCAGCTGCCGCGCGCGCTCTCCCCGCTTCACTGCAGCTGGGGGGACGTCACTACGAGGTCCTTCACTAGGGTGGGCCTGCAAGCGCCTGTTTCCTCCCTGTGCGCTTCGGTACAGTCACGTGATCGGGTAACGCCACACCAGGAAGCAGATGCGCGGGCGCGGCAGTCACGTGCCCATGCTGCGCGTGACTGTGGCTTCAGGCGCTCTTGGTGTATCGGTGTGATGTTTTGCAATACTGACTGTGCAGCGAGCGCGGCGCTAGTCTGCATATGCAGATTCGGCAGAGTCCCCATAGTTATGAGTTATCTCCACATTGAATCTGCTGGGAACATCCGCTGAGAGTTGCTTTGCACTCAATCATTCCTGACTCATGTCAGGTTTTGAACTATTTATATATGAAGGTGCCCGTCACTGAGTAACATCTGACAATGTTTCTGCGTGCTCATCTGCATGTCATTTCCCAGAATCCCAGGCGGCAGGGGAAGCACTGTATGCTTAGAGATAATGGGGAGAGACAGGGTTGCAGACCTGCCTGAGACATGTCAATGTGCTCACAAGTGATACTTGTATTTGCTGTAATATCACAACGTGCTGTTTTCTCAGCTTCCTTAGGCGTGTAATATAGTGCGCACGCGTCAATTATAATTGGCTGTGTTAGCGAGACGTTTCTATACAAGGGACGCGCACGCACGGCCGTGAGCGGTGGTGTGGCAAACCAGGGAAATTACAATAACATTTTATTTTCGCACTGCTGCCATGCAGTGAACCAATCACAGCGAGGCCTAACACTGTGACATCAGAGTCACGCCCCCTAACCGCATGCGTCACCACTTGCACCCTAGCAATGCGCACGCCCCAAGCGCACCAGTGCCAACTATATAACAAGCCTTCGTAGTTTCTCTTGGGGATGAGTAGTTCCATAGGGTTACTTTCTCTTGCTATTTTAAAACCTCTTTTAGTGCTATTTCTACTGTAACCTCTGAATGAAGAGTGTTGTCAAATGTTGTAAGCTCTCCTTACAAATGTGTCAAAATGTGAGCAATTACCACGAGCCCTTAAAGCAGCAAAACGTGAAATCCTATGGGGTTTTTTTCTCTCAAATAAATCAGTTATTTAACGTTAGATAATAGTGACTTTTTTCTGTTTTTTATTCAACCCGTAATGCAATTTGCTATGATTTTTAAAAGCAACCTTTTATTTATATAGCAGATTAACTTCCCTCTCCCACCATCCCAGAGACAAATTGGCATAGGATGGGGCACATTTTGCACCCATCGCTGTACCAACCAGCTATAACTAAACAGATTGGTTAAATAAGAAAAGTTGTCAGGGTAATTATTGGCTATAATTCCCAGTGGTCGAAAAATGGATCTATTTTACCTTTTTTCCTATATTGGCAGTTTTTTCTCAGTGATGGGGACCTTCAAAAATGTATTGGGCCTAAAGTCAATATGACTGCCAGAGAACCTAGGAATATTACGGATCGTTTAGTTAATACAGGGGTGTGCAAACTATTGGAGCTGCGCCCCTCCCTGCTTGCTCCCCCCGGTGCTCGCGCCCCCCTTACTTCGTTTTCAAGCGTCAAATGACCCCACGGGGTCATGTGATGTTGCGTCGTGACCCCGCAGCGTCATTTGATGCCACGGCGACGGGTCATTTGACATCACTTCACATGGTCCCGCGACGTCATTTGATGTCACACCATGCATCTGAATCCCGGTAAGTGAGTTACAGAGGCCTTCCACGATTCCCCAGCATTTAAGTTAAATGCCTTGGGGAAGAGCGTTGGGCCTCTGCAACCGCCCGTGCCCCCCCCCCCCCAGGAAAATTTCGCGCCCCCAAGTTTGCGCACCCCTGAGTTAATAGCCATTTTCAATGGAGTACTATGAAACAGAATAAACATCCTAGTGCACAAGGTTAATTTTCTTGGGGGTCAAGCAAAGCATGTACCTTTATGTGCTCAACAAAATCTTTTCAGGACAGTTCTAGTAATAGGACTTTTTGCAA
Organism: Ascaphus truei; assembly: GCF_040206685.1. Lineage (NCBI taxonomy): Eukaryota > Metazoa > Chordata > Amphibia > Anura > Ascaphidae > Ascaphus > Ascaphus truei. The sequence continues at coordinate 133,723,587 of NC_134483.1, read as the reverse complement.
TCTGTGATTTTACAATTATAACACTAATGGAGGGATTTATGCATTGACATGTCCCTGTGTATGTGTGAGGATTGGACCTCGGCCCCGCCCCCGTGGCGCGACCCGTGACGCACCTCACCCTTTCAAGAGGAACACCAGAAGGGGTAAGGGTTGGTTGAACAACTGAGGGACAGAGACAGATGGGCCTATCCGAATCAGAGCAAGAACAAAGGCGCTTGAAAGAACCAAACCAGGTGACCCATATAATTAATTTATCACACAGGATAAGTCCTTAGCCCTAGCCATATCAACTTACTGTTAAAAAGACTCTTTTTTTTGTCCAACTAATCACATTGATATTTTTGAGTGCATAAAGGATTTGAACCTCTTTTCCAGGAAGCTGTTACTCCATACATTTTTAATCGAAGCTTACAACAAAACAGTCTCAATACTATCTTCGAAGATTTCGATTATAGAGTCCATGCGTGCTTCAGGGTACTTAACTGCCTCCTCATTTATCCCTTTTGCACCCTGTTTAATTGCTATTAATTATAAATATTAGGTTGAGTGGTTAGGTCACCACAGGTGCTTTTCCTTCTCTCTAATTACACAGGATCATAGGTACAGTGGGACCAACACACATACAGTTCTTACAGATTGCAGTATTATTACACCACATGATCCCATAGCTCCCAGGTTCACCTATGTCTAGCATTATTATCACCCATTAAGCCACAGTAACCATGTGAATTTCTGTCAACACCCCCGGAGAATCATAGGTCAGTTTCATGGGAGCCCTTTTGGGGTGTGGTGAATACACCAGTGGTGCTACTGTTACTTTCCCTTGTCTTTCAGTGGACACACAGGGTACAGATGGATCGTTTTCTGCTGGACCTACACTTGAGGGGAGCTCGCAACTAACCCTAGCTATAAGATAGCACTTGTAGTTTTAAAATTAATCACAGCCACTAGATGGCAGTAGAATGGTTCCCAGCATATAGTACCACACATTGATTGCTTAAAAGATCATCTTGTATCTATTTCATCCCGAAATTTTCAATATATCAACATATTGCAAGTTCATAAACAATGGTGACACATTCTAACAGTCCTCAAGCATTTTCTTATTATACACATCCAGTCATGTATGTCTTTATTTATATAGCGCCATAAATATACATAGCGCTTCACAGTAGTAATACATGCTGTAATCATATAAATAACAAATAATATAAATAACAGGTCTTGGGAATAAGTGCTTCAGACATAAAAGTAACATTAAGGAAGAGGAGTCCCTGTTCCGAGGAGCTTACAATCTAATTGGTAGGTAGGGGAATGTATAGAGACAGTTGGAGGGAATTCTAGTAAGTTCGTCTGCAGGGGGCCAAGCTTTATGTATCATGTGTCCAGGATTATCCACAGTGCTATTTATATGCTTTTTTAAGCAAATGTGTCTTAAGGTGGGTCTTAAAGGTGGATAGAGAGGGTGCTAGTCGGGTATTGAGGGGAAGGGCATTCCAGAGGTGTGGGGCAGTCAGTGAGAAAGGTTTAAGGCGAAAGAGCGCTTTAGATACAAAGGGGGTAGAAAGAAGACATCCTTGAGAAGAACGCAAGAGTCGGGATGGTGCATAGCGAGAAATTAGGGCTGAGAAGTAAGGAGGGGCAGAAGAGTGTAAAGCTTTAAAAGTGAGGAGAAGAATTGAGTGTGAGATGCAGGATTTGATCGGAAGCCAGGAGAGGGATTTCAGGAGGGGAGACGCGGAGACAGATTTAGGAAAGAGTAGAGTGATTCTGGCAGCAGCGATAGGATAGGATAGATTGTAGGGGAGACAGGTGAGAGGCAGGGAGGCCGGACAGCAGGAGGTTGCAGTAATCAAGACGGGAGAGAATGAGGGCCTGAGTCAGAGTTTTAGCAGACGAGTAACAGAGGAAAGGGCGTATCTTTGTGATATTGCGGAGGAAAAAGCGACAAGTTTTAGAAACGTTTTGAATGTGAGAGGAGAATGTGAGAGAGGAATCAAGTGTGACCCCTAGGCAGCGTGCTTGGGCTACTGGGTGAATGATCGTAATTCCAACAGTAATGTGAAAGGAGGAAGTAGGGCCAGGTTTGGGAGGAAGTATAAGGAGCTCTGTTTTTGCCATGTTAAGTTTCAGTCGGCGGATGGCCATCCAGGATGATATAGCAGAGAGACATTCAGAAACTTTGGTCTGTATAGAAGGTGTAAGGTCAGGGGTTGAAAGGTAAATTTGTGTGTCATCAGCATAGAGGTGATATTTAGACCCAAAAGATGTGATTAGGTCACCTAGAGAGAGTGTGTAAAAAGAAAAGAGAAGGGGTCCCAGGACAGAGCCCTGGGGTACTCCCACAGAGAGATCAATAGAGGAGGAGGAGGTGTTAGCAAAAGAGACACTAAAAGTATGATGGGAGAGGTAAGAGGAGATCCAGGATAGATCTTTGTTACGAATACCAAGAGTATGGAGAATGTGGAGGCGAAGAGGGTGGTCCACGGTGTCAAATGCTGCAGAGAGGTCGAGTAATATGAGCAGAGTGTAATGACCTCTGTCTTTGGCAGCATGGTGGTCGTCGATTATTTTTGTGAGGGCTGTTTCAGTAGAGTGAGCAGTGCGGACGCCAGATTGTAGAGGGTCTAGGAGAGAATGGGTGTTGATAAAGTGGAGCAAGCGAGAGAAAACAAGACGTTCAAGGAGTTTGGAGGCAAAAGGTAGGAGGAAGACAGGTCGATAGTTAGAAGGGTCAAGCTTGCTGTGTTTGAGTAATGGTATAACGGTTGCATGCTTGAAGGAGGATTGAAAGGTGCCAGAGTAGAGGGAAGAGTTACAAATCTGTGTGAGCATAGGGATTATAGTAGGAGCAAGAGGTTTTAGGAGATGGGAAGGAATGGGATCAAGAGGGCAGGTGGTAGAGGGAGAAGAGAAGATCAGCAGTGACACATCCTCCTCCGAGATAGCAGAAAAAGAGTCAAGAAAGGAAGGAGGAGAGTTGGGAAGCATTGTGGGATGAGGAGGCAACAGATGGGATGTTCTGACGTATGGATTCCACCTTTTCCTTAAAAATGTCAGCAAAGTCCTGAGGTGAGATGGAGGAAGAAGAGGAGGCAGCCGAGGGTGGTCTGAGTAGAGAGTCAAAGACAGAAAAGAGTCGGCGTGGGTTAGACTTGTGTGTGTTGATTAGTGATGAAAAGTAGGTTTGTTTAGCCTGAGAGAGGGCAGAGTTGAAACAGGGCAGCATAAATTTGTAGTGAAGGAAGTCTGCGAGCATATGAGATTTCCTCCAGAGGCGTTCAGAGGAGCGAGTGGAGGAACGCAGCATTCATTAAGGAATGCAGTCATAAAGACTCTAAGATTCAAGGATGAGTTATAAAGTAATTTTAATGCCTAAATGTATTTTTTAAAATATATTTGGGCATAGAAAACAAAAGAAGAAGTTATACAGAATGTTTATGTCCTAGATAAAAAATGAAAAAGGAACCACCAAGTTTAATTTAATTGAGAAATTTTGCGTATTGAAATCACACATGTATTCTCTATATAAGGGTGCTTGTTATGGCAGTAATTAAACCCCTGTTGAAGCCAATCTTTGGTGAAGCACGTAGGGTGAGACAACCTGGAGTTGTAGTGTGTTACCTGGGCGCTAACTCTGACCGTGGTTTGTGTTAGATCTAAATATCTTATTAAACAGAAAAAGGTGTAATACAACCTTGTTATAATTCGCTTGAGATGTCCTCATGTGACTCAAAAGACCCCACTAGGGTCTATCAAGGACCCTTGATAAATATGGAACACAAGAAGAGATGGTAGAGCACAGCGTGAGGAAAGATGGGGTTAAAGTGTGTTTTCTCTCGCTGATAGTCAATGGGGTGCTCACACCTTCAATGTACCCTCAAAGAGAGATGGGCAACCCCTTGGATGGGGGGTTGACGTATATGGGTAAATGTGTCTAGGTTCACAAATTAAAATCAATAAATAGATAACTTACACGGCCTTGTGTAAGTTGTATCCCATCAAGGTTTCTTTTGTATTCGTATCTTTCTTTTAGGAGATGGTTCTTCTTTCTTTCTGATCCTATCTTCCCTGAGTCAACCTGGAAGCTGCAACTTGTAAGCACCTGTACTGCATCATCTGCACGCACACACTTGTGTTTTGGCGCCAAATTGGAACACCGAGGAGAGGGCGCTCCGTTTGCTCATTGTGCCGGTGTGAGACGTGAGACGGACCGAGATAGAGTCCATTATGTAACCTGGGTCTTCGAGAGATTTAACAGAAGTTGGCGCAAAGTGCCGTGGAGTTCAATGAGCCAGTTGGGAGCTGCGGGGAAACCGAGGTACAGGCAACCTGTCGCTAAAGAGGTAACAAACACAGACGGACGCTGCGACCACAAGGGATCCGCACATATAGGAAGCAGACTCGACTTCAAAATTGGGTAGCAACCAACAGCGGAGGATCGTGCTATTGTTTCAACAGTCCGTGAGTAAACAATCTGTGCAATAATTGGTACCGGCATAAAGACCTAAAACCTCAAACGCAGCATTTAACATCACCAACAACTCAATACAGCAAATAGCAGAAAGCAACTCCACATAGGATATTCACATCTCCCTGATGATAACACTCCAACATCTCTTATCTGAACATAAGAACATTTTCAAGAAGAAAGTACTCTCAAGAATCCTAGGTCACCTGGTACGATTATACCGGGTGAAAAAATCAACACAAGTTGCAAACCCACATCTCCCTGGATAGAGGAGATAAACAACACAAGGAGGTGGTTATTCTATTTTACAACAGTACAAATTTGCAAACCCATCCTTGCTGGAGTACTCCTCTATGAATCTTCGGTAATATCCGCAATACTCCAGGAAGGATCTGAGCTCCATCACGTTCTCAGGTCTGGGCCAGTTCACTACTGCTTCGACCTTAGCGGGGTCGGTAGCCACCCCTTCTGCGGACACGATGTGGTACCCATAGGTGACTGAAGTGCGGCAGAAGCGGCATTTGTCCAGAGACAACTTCACACCTTCATTTCCTAGTCTATCCAGGAACTTCAGAAGGCGTTTTACGTGCTCTTTTAGAGTACGTCCAAACATGATGATATCGTCCAGATAGACCAGACATTTTCAGGGGTTCATGTCCCCGATAGTCCTTTCCATTAACCCCTGAAAAGTTGCAGGTGCACCACAGATACCTTGGGGCACTCGGGTGAAATGATAAAACCCGAGGGGGCAGACAAATGCTGTCTTTTCCTGGTCCTCGGGCTCATAGAGACCTGGTAGTACCCACACCTCAGGTCCAGTACACTGAACCACTGACTGTTGGATAGGGCGCTGAGGATCTCTTCAATCCGCAACAAGGTATATTGATACGGAACCGTGCATCAATTCAGGGTGCGATAGTCCACACATAAGCGCATGGATCCGTTCCTCTTCCCCACCACCACAATAGGGGTGGCATAGGGGCTACGGGATTCAGTCACGATGCCCGCCGACTCCATCTCTTTCAGGACGTCCCTCACATCCATCACGTCTCGAGGAGCGCTCTCGGATTGGGGTTGGATCGTGTGTTGAGCACTCTTGCTGCAGCCCACATCCATTTCACTGGTGGAGAACACCTCACTGCGATCCACCAGCTTGTTGCTCAGTCGCTTCACTCCACTCTGGTGGCATGGACGATTCCCCAAAGTTGAATTGCAACCCGGGAGGGGCTTCCCGCATGCTAGCTGCATTCACATGAGCTAGAGATTCTACGTGAACAACTGGGTATATTTGTCCAAGCGCTTGACTGACGTCAAACAATATAGGGTGAGGCGCGATATTCTGTATGGACACTGTGAACCGACGAGGGAGTGAGGACTTTCACTTCTTCATTTCTGGTACCACTTTGAAACTGTAACGCTTGCACTCACCTTGAACAAGGCGGGATCCCAGTACTGAGGTGGGAGAGTATAGAACATGACACCCACAGCGGACGCATGTCTGGAGAGTGGATAGTCAAGGTTAGCCGGGACATGGTTGGAGAGAGTAGAATGGTCTTGATACTTGCCGAGGTCAGAGGTTGGAGCCATGAGAGTAGTCGGTAGCTGGGTGCCGTGGTCAAAGGGTTGGAGCTAGTAGCATAGTCATTGTTTGTGTGCCGTGGTCAGGGATGGAGGGATACGGAAGGTCAGAGGCAAGCCAGGGTCGATATCCAGAGCAGGGTCCAAAGTCTAGCTGGGTCAGTACACAGGAGATCAAACACAGAGGCAAGCAAGGCAAGGCAAAACAACAGGGACGTGGGAACAGCAAGGCTACAATGAACTATGCTCAGCCAAAGAAGGAGTGAGAGAGCTGAGCATATATGTGTGAGTGTGACCAATGAGACAGGGGATGGAGCGGCCTCTGCAGAGGCAGGGATAGGCTGTGAGGTTCAGGAGACAGGTGAGCGAGTTGACACGCAGCTGGGGAGTGGTGCACGCGTGTCATGTTTGCGCGCCACACGGGGGCGGCCGCGCGTCGTAAGCGGGGGGGAAGAGCCAAGCTGCGTAAGGACCTTGAAACCCTCCGTGGGTGCGCGCGCTCTGTACGGTGTGCAGGATGCTGTGATATGGCAGGTAAGGTGGGAGCACGCAGCGGGGGACGTGCTCCCAGATTCCTTACAGAAACCTCTTTTTGCGTCCACTTCGGACGTGGTTTCAAGGGAAAAGTACCAGTCTGTTTCATCACGGCCTAGGGAAGTGTCTCACTCCCCCTGCTGCAATCTCTGTCAACCCCTTCTCAAGGTTGAAGAATTGTCCAAACCCTTCTTGGGCAGAGATTCTGTAGCACTCCTCTTTTAATACCGGATGAATCTGCAGGAACAATAGGGGTAACTCTCCGGCTTCTTGCAGGTAGGCCCAGATCAGGGCTCACACCACATCCGCTTTGGTCCCTAATATGATGGGGGAATTTAGATATTCCCAGGGTTCGTGACATACCAATGCTTCCACTTCCATGGGGTGGGTTTTGTTGGTGTTAAGCTGCGATATATCCAGCCGCACTTGAATCACTCCGTCAATGGGGTAGTCTTCACTACTGAGGCTCCATAACTTAATTTTTTCTGCCGACTGCATAGGCAGATGCTGATGGTGTAGATCATAGAAGGGCTGGTAGATAATGGTCACTTCAGATCCAGTGTCCAGCAAAGCAGAGGAGTAGAATCCCTCCACTAGTACTCGTACTATGGCCGCTGGTCCTACTCGATGGTAGGTGTCTGGTTGGGTCTCTGGGTCAAGACTAGGTGCCGGGGCACTATCCAAGTATGTGGACAGCTGTTCCTAAGGGTGAACAGTGAAGGTCATGGCTCCGGGGGTGGGAGTTGTCGACTTTGGACAGTCCCGTGCAAAGTGACCCTCTTTGTTGCAGGTAAAACAGCGGGTACCTTGGGTCGTGCTGGAGCTAGGATTAGGAGCCGGGTTTCGGGGTACCTTGGGGCTGGAGACTGGGGTTCCCTGAGGTTGGCTGTCTTCAGGGCCCTCTGTGTCGTTAGCCTTCTGGGACGTGGTCCCCTATTCTCCCAAGCGAGAAGGCCTGGGAGAGGCCTTCGCTGCTTCCCCGGCGGTTAATTTAAGTGCCTTCGGGAAGCGCGCAGGGCCTCTTTAAACCCCACACCCCCCACAGACAATCTCGCGCCCCCCCCCCCCCCTGTTTGCGCACCGCTGCTCCAGACCATAGGCCTGAGTTAGGAAGTCAACTAGCATCCGTGCCCTTACGTCCGCGTTATGTTCCCGGTGCATTCTTACCATCATCGAAGCCGGGGACTTTAGGCATTCCATTATCCACTGTCTTTTGACAGCTTCGGAACAGGACCACTCCAAGTACTTGCAAGGTATGGTACTTCCATCCTTCAATCCGTTATTCCCCCATGGGCGTTGGCAATACCCCAGAAAAGACTTTCAACTTAAGATATTGCTGCATTGGGGCCGGCTGGCTTACCCTTTTTGTCAGCTGCTTTATGGCTCCAGCGAGTACCTTATCTCCAGCTAGGTTGCGGGAACTGCGGTGGCTCCGACCAGACCGTCGGCTGCCACCCGAAGCGGCGCGGGCCTCACTCCGGCTAGGATTTCCTGGGGAAGGTAAAGACGTAATCAGCGGACACTCCTCCATGCTAGGGACGACACAAGGTGTTTCCATTTTGATGGTCAGTTTGGGGTATATGAGGGGACATCTGCTGTGGGTGGCAGCAGGGAGATGCAGAAACTGTGGAACATTTTCCTCCAGTATATCATGGCGGCAGCTGACTAGAATCATGCTCCACAGAAGGGTTGTATCCCAGTTTAGATCTAAGAAGTGGGCTTTAGCAAACACCGTGATCTGGCTCAATGTTGTGCACACATCATGTAAGGACAGTGACATTGGAACATGGCTGATGGTGACCACGTGGCGGGGAGGTGTTTGGCATTGCAGGGCCCACTAGCAGACCCTCTGTTGGGACGGTAGGGACATGTCCCTTCTTTAATCCGACATTTCTTTAATTTAGATCGGGCACCCCAGGTCTGAATCTTAGAAGTGAGTCCAAATGTAACCCCCTTTTCCTACACCTAAGGGAAAGCGCGGGCGATTACGAGTGTTGCTAATACCTGTATGCTCACATGAGTCCTGAGCTTCTGGTTCTGGGAAGATCTCTCTCTCTCTCTCTCTCTCTCTCTCTCTCTCTCTCTCTCTCTCTCTCTCTCTCTCTCTCTCTCTCTCTCTCTCTCTCTCTCTCTCTCTCTCTCTCTCTCTCACACGATTGGAGACTTTTTGTAAGGTGAAATTATAATAAGGCTTTATTGTGCCTTTTCCTTTTCATCAGGAAACCATTCAAACACAGGGGGGAACAAAGCTTCTATTCACTTGGGAGTATTTCTAGTGAAAATACTATGCAATTAATTCACATCTCCCTTAGTTAAGGATTTCTCCCAGCCCCAAACACATAGCATGAAATAAGCAGATATAAGAAGTCTCTTAAGAATGAAAGTCTTATCTGTTAGCTGCTGTAGAGTAAGCTTCTCTGCTCTCCTGGAACCGCACCCGTTTGTGCACAGAAAATGTCAGCATCCAGGTTTAGAAGTCTTATTTGTCAGCTCCAGAGATCTGTGTTCTCTTAGTCAGTCTCTCCTGGGAGACTCAAGAACCACTGCTCTGTCTCCAAAGTTCAGGTCACAAGTGAGCTAAGGAGTCACTTCCTGTCTCACAAGACAGGCTTTTGTAAGCAATCTAAATCAGGCAGGTGGTGTTTATTAATTGACTACCAGCAGTTAACCACCACACTGCTAGATTAAAGGCACATTACTTGAACAGGGATTACTCCCCTGTTACACTCTTGTACTGCAATGTAAAGTGTGAATCTGTGCAAACTCTTATTACTGTCTGCTTGGCAATGTGCACTCATTGGCACCTTGTTTTTCTATTTTAATCCCTAAACATGCTACATTTTTACACTACGTGGAATATCATAACGCTGTACATAGCCCTGTACTTGTACAGTTTGAAGGCACAAGGAATTCAATTGAAATATTGTTTATTAGACTTACTAAATGCACAACGATATGGATTTGCATGCACAACCAGTAGAAGTATATACAGTCCATGTTGTACAGTATATCTCAAGCCTCCAAATACATGTAGTAAACTCAAATTCACAAAGAAGGGACATGTGTAGTTTTGTACGTATGTTTTTGTTATGTACTGAAATATGTGCGGTATTATTCATGTGCAATTAATAGAAAGGGGTAAACAGTGTAGAGGGAGAGGGGGGTTGGCCCGGTATTAAAGGGGTTGCACCCCATATAGCCACCCCCTGACCTCACCAGGGAGGCAAGGGGTTAACTGGACTGCGGTCCAGGAAGGTGGTTTACACCTTGTCATGTCATGAAAATGTATGTTCCCCTGTTCCCATGTTTCATTATAATCCTGTATTTTAAAGATGTTTTAAAGTGCATTTCTGTATCTCCAGTTCTGGAGGTCACAGAGAGTTGATATTTGGCCAATATGTGGAGTCACTGTAGGCATTAAGAACTGGCAAATTTCGACCCACTGAGCCCACCAGAATGGAACTTATTAATATGTGTAGATATTAAAGTGTATATGTATGGTATTTTGGATCTGTCCTGAAAATGCAGACTTCATCTGCTATGCTAATAGGTCATGAAGGGCTGATTGAGCCTAAGCACTGTGATCAAAAGTTAACTGCCTGATTTTTTACACTAAGTACTAATCAACAGATCAAGTACTAATCAACAGACTCTGCCACTCTAATTGTTACCTGAGGGTGGAGAATCATCAAACTGGAGTGGTTTGTAAGTGTTTTGTCTACACCTACAAACAATGCAGATACTTCATTTGATAGACTGGTTGTCGCCCCTGATTTAATCATGGGGCTACAGAAATAAGATCCTCAGAGTCCCAGTACACATGGGCTAACTAGCTGGGGGGCATGGGTTAAACTGTGTCTCCACGTTAGGGATTGGATACAGATAATTGTTCACCAATAGTCTGTATTCAATGTTAAGAATAGGGTTACACAGGTATATAAACTGTGTGAACCCTACTGTTTTGAGTTGTGCTTCTGATTCCACCTGGAATGTCACCGGATTGTGTAAGTTGACTTCACACCTTCATTTCCTAGTCTATCCAGGAACTTCAGAAGGCGTTTTACGTGCTCTTTTAGAGTCCGTCCAAACATGATGATATCGTCCAGATAGACCAGACATTTTCAGGGGTTCATCTCCCCGATAGTCCTTTCCATTAACCCCTGGAAAGTTGCAGGTGCACCACAGATACCTTGGGGCACTCGGGTGAAATGATAAAACCCGAGGGGGCAGACAAATGCTGTCTTTTCCTGGTCCTCGGGCTCATAGAGACCTGGTAGTACCCACACCTCAAATCCAGCACACTGAACCACTGACTGTTGGATAGGGTGCTGAGGATCTCTTCAATCCGCAGCAAGGTAAATTGATATGGAACCGTGCATCAATTCAGGGTGCGATAGTCCACACATAAGCGCATGGATCCGTTCCTCTTCCCCACCACCACAATAGGGGAGGCATAGGAGATACGGGATTCAGTCACGATGCCCGCCGACTCCATCTCTTTCAGGACGTCCCTCACATCCATCACGTCTCGAGGAGCGCTCTCGGATTGGGGTTGGATCGTGTGTTGAGCACTCTTGCTGCAGCCCACATCCATTTCACTGGTGGAGAACACCTCACTGCGATCCACCAGCTTGTTGCTCAGTCGCTTCACTCCACTCTGGTGGCATGGACGATTCCCCAAAGTTAAATTGCAACCCGGGAGGGGCTTCCCGCATGCTAGCTGCATTCACATGAGCTAGAGATTCTACGTGAACAACTGGGTATATTTGTCCAAGCGCTTGACTGACGTCAAACAATATAGGGTGAGGCGCGATATTCTGTATGGACACTGTGAACCGACGAGGGAGTGAGGACTTTCACTTCTTCATTTCTGGTACTACTTTGAAACTGTAACGCTTGCGCTCACCTTGAACAAGGCGGGATCCCAGTACTGAGGTGGGAGAGTATAGAACATGACACCCACAGCAGCGGAGGCATGTCTGGAGAGTGGATAGTCAAGGTTAGCCGGGACATGGTTGGAGAGAGTAGAATGGTCTTGATACTTGCCGAGGTCAGAGGTTGGAGCCATGAGAGTAGTCGGTAGCTGGGTGCCGTGGTCAAAGGGTTGGAGCTAGTAGCATAGTCATTGTTTGTGTGCCGTGGTCAGGGATGGAGGGATACGGAAGGTCAGAGGCAAGCCAGGGTCGATATCCAGAGCAGGGTCCAAAGTCTAGCTGGGTCAGTACACAGGAGATCAAACACAGAGGCAAGCAAGGCAAGGCAAAACAACAGGGACGTGGGAACAGCAAGGCTACAATGAACTATGCTCAGCCAAAGAAGGAGTGAGAGAGCTGAGCATATATGTGTGAGTGTGACCAATGAGACAGGGGATGGAGCGGCCTCTGCAGAGGCAGGGATAGGCTGTGAGGTTCAGGAGACAGGTGAGCGAGTTGACACGCAGCTGGGGAGTGGTGCACGCGTGTCATGTTTGCGCGCCACATGGGGGCGGCCACGCGTCGTAAGCGGGGGGGAAGAGCCAAGCTGCGTAAGGACCTTGAAACCCTCCGTGGGTGCGCGCGCTCTGTACGGTGTGCAGGAGGCTGTGATATGGCAGGTAAGGTGGGAGCACGCAGCGGGGGACGTGCTCCCAGATTCCTTACAGAAACCTCTTTTTGCGTCCACTTCGGACGTGGTTTCAAGGGAAAAGTACCAGTCTGTTTCATCACGGCCTAGGGAAGTGTCTCACTGCCCCTGCTGCAATCTCTGTCAACCCCTTCTCAAGGTTGAAGAATTGTCCAAACCCTTCTTGGGCAGAGATTCTGTAGCACTCCTCTTTTAATACCGGATGAATCCGCAGGAACAATAGGGGTAACTCTCCGGCTTCTTGCAGGTATGCCCAGATCAGGGCTCGCACCACATCCACTTTGGTCCCTAATATGATGGGGGAATTTAGATATTCCCAGGGTTCAGGACATACCAATGCTTCCACTTCCATGGGGTGGGTTTTGTTGGTGTTAAGCTGCGATATATCCAGCCGCACTTGAATCACTCCGTCAATGGGGTAGTCTTCACTACTGAGGCTCCATAACTTCATTTTTCTGCCGACTGCATAGGCAGATGCTGATGGTGTAGATCATAGAAGGGCTGGTAGATAATCGTCACTTCAGATCCAGTGTCCAGCAAAGCAGAGGAGTAGAATCCCTCCACTAGTACTCGTACTATGGCCGCAGGTCCTACTCGATGGTAGGTGTCTGGTTGGGTCTCTGGGTCAAGACTAGGTGCCGGGGCACTATCCAAGTATGTGGACAGCTGTTCCTAAGGGTGAACAGTGAAGGTCATGGCTCCGGGGGTGGGAGTTGTCGACTTTGGACAGTCCCGTGCAAAGTGACCCTCTTTGTTGCAGGTAAAACAGCGGGTACCTTGGGTCGTGCTGGAGCTAGGATTAGGAGCCGGGTTTTGGGGTACCTTGGGGCTGGAGACTGGGGTTCCCTGAGGTTGGCTGTCTTCAGGGCCCTCTGTGTCGTTAGCCTTCTGGGACGTGGTCCCCTATTCTCCCCTTTGCGAGAATCCTTAGGCTTCTTGGGGGTGTGTAGCCGTGCATGAGCCTCGTGCACTTTCACCTGTTTCAATAGCCCCATAAACGTAGGAGGAGTCCCTTGCATGAGAGGACACCAGAGCAGGTTGGCTATATGATGGGTAGGGCTCGATCCTCTTAGGAACTGTTTATGCCAAAATTCATCAACGTCAGAGGCGGGTTGAGTTTGCGGGTGAGTAGGAGCACAAAACTAATTGTATATGGTGGAGAAATGCAGACAGCTCCTCCCCTTCGTCTGTCGGAGGGCATAGAACTTAGACCAAAGTTCACTTTCATCATACTCCAGACCATGGGAGTGCAATATTTTTTCCCTGCACCCCCCTGACGGCTGTTCCCCTCTCTGCGCACCCCCCCCCCCTCTAACCTCTGCTCCGGCATCTGGGCGTCATGATGCCATGTTGCCATGGCAATGTAACATCACATGAAGCTGTGTTGCGATGTCGACGCGTCTCCAGAAGCCATCTGAGTCAAGGTAAGTGCAGGTTACAGAGGCCTTCGCTGCTTCCCCGGCGGTTAATTTAAGTGCCTTCGGGAAGCGCGCAGGGCCTCTTTAAACCCCACACCCCCCACAGACAATCTCGCGCCCCCCCCCCCCCCTGTTTGCGCACCACTGCTCCAGACCATAGGCCTGAGTTAGGAAGTCAACTAGCATCCGTGCCCTTACGTCCGCGTTATGTTCCCGGTGCATTCTTACCATCATCGAAGCCGGGGACTTTAGGCATTCCATTATCCACTGTCTTTTGACAGCTTCGGAACAGGACCACTCCAAGTACTTGCAAGGTATGGTACTTCCATCCTTCAATCCGTTATTCCCCCATGGGCGTTGGCAATACCCCAGAAAAGACTTTCAACTTAAGATATTGCTGCATTGGGGCCGGCTGGCTTACCCTTTTTGTCAGCTGCTTTATGGCTCCAGCGAGTACCTTATCTCCAGCTAGGTTGCGGGAACTGCGGTGGCTCCGACCAGACCGTCGGCTGCCACCCGAAGCGGCGCGGGCCTCACTCCGGCTAGGATTTCCTGGGGAAGGTAAAGACGTAATCAGCGGACACTCCTCCATGCTAGGGACGACACAAGGTGTTTCCATTTTGATGGTCAGTTTGGGGTATATGAGGGGACATCTGCTGTGGGTGGCAGCAGGGAGATGCAGAAACTGTGGAACATTTTCCTCCAGTATATCATGGCGGCAGCTGACTAGAATCATGCTCCACAGAAGGGTTGTATCCCAGTTTAGATCTAAGAAGTGGGCTTTAGCAAACACCGTGATCTGGCTCAATGTTGTGCACACATCATGTAAGGACAGTGACATTGGAACATGGCTGATGGTGACCACGTGGCGGGGAGGTGTTTGGCATTGCAGGGCCCACTAGCAGACCCTCTGTTGGGACGGTAGGGACATGTCCCTTCTTTAATCCGACATTTCTTTAATTTAGATCGGGCACCCCAGGTCTGAATCTTAGAAGTGAGTCCAAATGTAACCCCCTTTTCCTACACCTATGGGAAAGCGCGGGCGATTACGAGTGTTGCTAATACCTGTATGCTCACATGAGTCCTGAGCTTCTGCTTCTGGGAAGATCTCTCTCTCTCTCTCTCTCTCTCTCTCTCTCTCTCTCTCTCTCTCTCTCTCTCACACGATTGGAGACTTTTTGTAAGGTGAAATTATAATAAGGCTTTATTGTGCCTTTTCCTTTTCATCAGGAAACCATTCAAACACAGGGGGGAACAAAGCTTCTATTCACTTGGGAGTATTTCTAGTGAAAATACTATGCAATTAATTCACATCTCCCTTAGTTAAGGATTTCTCCCAGCCCCAAACACATAGCATGAAATAAGCAGATATAAGAAGTCTCTTAAGAATGAAAGTCTTATCTGTTAGCTGCTGTAGAGTAAGCTTCTCTGCTCTCCTGGAACCGCACCCGTTTGTGCACAGAAAATGTCAGCATCCAGGTTTAGAAGTCTTATTTGTCAGCTCCAGAGATCTGTGTTCTCTTAGTCAGTCTCTCCTGGGAGACTCAAGAACCACTGCTCTGTCTCCAAAGTTCAGGTCACAAGTGAGCTAAGGAGTCACTTCCTGTCTCACAAGACAGGCTTTTGTAAGCAATCTAAATCAGGCAGGTGGTGTTTATTAATTGACTACCAGCAGTTAACCACCACACTGCTAGATTAAAGGCACATTACTTGAACAGGGATTACTCCCCTGTTACACTCTTGTACTGCAATGTAAAGTGTGAATCTGTGCAAACTCTTATTACTGTCTGCTTGGCAATGTGCACTCATTGGCACCTTGTTTTTCTATTTTAATCCCTAAACATGCTACATTTTTACACTACGTGGAATATCATAACGCTGTACATAGCCCTGTACTTGTACAGTTTGAAGGCACAAGGAATTCAATTGAAATATTGTTTATTAGACTTACTAAATGCACAACGATATGGATTTGCATGCACAACCAGTAGAAGTATATACAGTCCATGTTGTACAGTATATCTCAAGCCTCCAAATACATGTAGTAAACTCAAATTCACAAAGAAGGGACATGTGTAGTTTTGTACGTATGTTTTTGTTATGTACTGAAATATGTGCGGTATTATTCATGTGCAATTAATAGAAAGGGGTAAACAGTGTAGAGGGAGAGGGGGGTTGGCCCGGTATTAAAGGGGTTGCACCCCATATAGCCACCCCCTGACCTCACCAGGGAGGCAAGGGGTTAACTGGACTGCGGTCCAGGAAGGTGGTTTACACCTTGTCATGTCATGAAAATGTATGTTCCCCTGTTCCCATGTTTCATTATAATCCTGTATTTTAAAGATGTTTTAAAGTTCATTTCTGTATCTCCAGTTCTGGAGGTCACAGAGAGTTGATATTTGGCCAATATGTGGAGTCACTGTAGGCATTAAGAACTGGCAAATTTCGACCCACTGAGCCCACCAGAATGGAACTTTTTAATATGTGTAGATATTAAAGTGTATATGTATGGTATTTTGGATCTGTCCTGAAAATGCAGACTTCATCTGCTATGCTAATAGGTCATGAAGGGCTGATTGAGCCTAAGCACTGTGATCAAAAGTTAACTGCCTGATTTTTTACACTAAGTACTAATCAACAGATCAAGTACTAATCAACAGACTCTGCCACTCTAATTGTTACCTGAGGGTGGAGAATCATCAAACTGGAGTGGTTTGTAAGTGTTTTGTCTACACCTACAAACAATGCAGATACTTCATTTGATAGACTGGTTGTCGCCCCTGATTTAATCATGGGGCTACAGAAATAAGATCCTCAGAGTCCCAGTACACATGGGCTAACTAGCTGGGGGGCATGGGTTAAACTGTGTCTCCACGTTAGGGATTGGATACAGATAATTGTTCACCAATAGTCTGTATTCAATGTTAAGAATAGGGTTACACAGGTATATAAACTGTGTGAACCCTACTGTTTTGAGTTGTGCTTCTGATTCCACCTGGAATGTCACCGGATTGTGTAAGTTGACTTCACACCTTCATTTCCTAGTCTATCCAGGAACTTCAGAAGGCGTTTTACGTGCTCTTTTAGAGTCCGTCCAAACATGATGATATCGTCCAGATAGACCAGACATTTTCAGGGGTTCATCTCCCCGATAGTCCTTTCCATTAACCCCTGGAAAGTTGCAGGTGCACCACAGATACCTTGGGGCACTCGGGTGAAATGATAAAACCCGAGGGGGCAGACAAATGCTGTCTTTTCCTGGTCCTCGGGCTCATAGAGACCTGGTAGTACCCACACCTCAAATCCAGCACACTGAACCACTGACTGTTGGATAGGGTGCTGAGGATCTCTTCAATCCGCAGCAAGGTAAATTGATATGGAACCGTGCATCAATTCAGGGTGCGATAGTCCACACATAAGCGCATGGATCCGTTCCTCTTCCCCACCACCACAATAGGGGAGGCATAGGAGATACGGGATTCAGTCACGATGCCCGCCGACTCCATCTCTTTCAGGACGTCCCTCACATCCATCACGTCTCGAGGAGCGCTCTCGGATTGGGGTTGGATCGTGTGTTGAGCACTCTTGCTGCAGCCCACATCCATTTCACTGGTGGAGAACACCTCACTGCGATCCACCAGCTTGTTGCTCAGTCGCTTCACTCCACTCTGGTGGCATGGACGATTCCCCAAAGTTAAATTGCAACCCGGGAGGGGCTTCCCGCATGCTAGCTGCATTCACATGAGCTAGAGATTCTACGTGAACAACTGGGTATATTTGTCCAAGCGCTTGACTGACGTCAAACAATATAGGGTGAGGCGCGATATTCTGTATGGACACTGTGAACCGACGAGGGAGTGAGGACTTTCACTTCTTCATTTCTGGTACTACTTTGAAACTGTAACGCTTGCGCTCACCTTGAACAAGGCGGGATCCCAGTACTGAGGTGGGAGAGTATAGAACATGACACCCACAGCAGCGGAGGCATGTCTGGAGAGTGGATAGTCAAGGTTAGCCGGGACATGGTTGGAGAGAGTAGAATGGTCTTGATACTTGCCGAGGTCAGAGGTTGGAGCCATGAGAGTAGTCGGTAGCTGGGTGCCGTGGTCAAAGGGTTGGAGCTAGTAGCATAGTCATTGTTTGTGTGCCGTGGTCAGGGATGGAGGGATACGGAAGGTCAGAGGCAAGCCAGGGTCGATATCCAGAGCAGGGTCCAAAGTCTAGCTGGGTCAGTACACAGGAGATCAAACACAGAGGCAAGCAAGGCAAGGCAAAACAACAGGGACGTGGGAACAGCAAGGCTACAATGAACTATGCTCAGCCAAAGAAGGAGTGAGAGAGCTGAGCATATATGTGTGAGTGTGACCAATGAGACAGGGGATGGAGCGGCCTCTGCAGAGGCAGGGATAGGCTGTGAGGTTCAGGAGACAGGTGAGCGAGTTGACACGCAGCTGGGGAGTGGTGCACGCGTGTCATGTTTGCGCGCCACATGGGGGCGGCCGCGCGTCGTAAGCGGGGGGGAAGAGCCAAGCTGCGTAAGGACCTTGAAACCCTCCGTGGGTGCGCGCGCTCTGTACGGTGTGCAGGAGGCTGTGATATGGCAGGTAAGGTGGGAGCACGCAGCGGGGGACGTGCTCCCAGATTCCTTACAGAAACCTCTTTTTGCGTCCACTTCGGACGTGGTTTCAAGGGAAAAGTACCAGTCTGTTTCATCACGGCCTAGGGAAGTGTCTCACTGCCCCTGCTGCAATCTCTGTCAACCCCTTCTCAAGGTTGAAGAATTGTCCAAACCCTTCTTGGGCAGAGATTCTGTAGCACTCCTCTTTTAATACCGGATGAATCCGCAGGAACAATAGGGGTAACTCTCCGGCTTCTTGCAGGTATGCCCAGATCAGGGCTCGCACCACATCCACTTTGGTCCCTAATATGATGGGGGAATTTAGATATTCCCAGGGTTCAGGACATACCAATGCTTCCACTTCCATGGGGTGGGTTTTGTTGGTGTTAAGCTGCGATATATCCAGCCGCACTTGAATCACTCCGTCAATGGGGTAGTCTTCACTACTGAGGCTCCATAACTTCATTTTTCTGCCGACTGCATAGGCAGATGCTGATGGTGTAGATCATAGAAGGGCTGGTAGATAATCGTCACTTCAGATCCAGTGTCCAGCAAAGCAGAGGAGTAGAATCCCTCCACTAGTACTCGTACTATGGCCGCAGGTCCTACTCGATGGTAGGTGTCTGGTTGGGTCTCTGGGTCAAGACTAGGTGCCGGGGCACTATCCAAGTATGTGGACAGCTGTTCCTAAGGGTGAACAGTGAAGGTCATGGCTCCGGGGGTGGGAGTTGTCGACTTTGGACAGTCCCGTGCAAAGTGACCCTCTTTGTTGCAGGTAAAACAGCGGGTACCTTGGGTCGTGCTGGAGCTAGGATTAGGAGCCGGGTTTTGGGGTACCTTGGGGCTGGAGACTGGGGTTCCCTGAGGTTGGCTGTCTTCAGGGCCCTCTGTGTCGTTAGCCTTCTGGGACGTGGTCCCCTATTCTCCCCTTTGCGAGAATCCTTAGGCTTCTTGGGGGTGTGTAGCCGTGCATGAGCCTCGTGCACTTTCACCTGTTTCAATAGCCCCATAAACGTAGGAGGAGTCCCTTGCATGAGAGGACACCAGAGCAGGTTGGCTATATGATGGGTAGGGCTCGATCCTCTTAGGAACTGTTTATGCCAAAATTCATCAACGTCAGAGGCGGGTTGAGTTTGCGGGTGAGTAGGAGCACAAAACTAATTGTATACGGTGGAGAAATGCAGACAGCTCCTCCCCTTCGTCTGTCGGAGGGCATAGAACTTAGACCAAAGTTCACTTTCATCATACTCCAGACCATGGGAGTGCAATATTTTTTCCCTGCACCCCCCTGACGGCTGTTCCCCTCTCTGCGCACCCCCCCCCTCTAACCTCTGCTCCGGCATCTGGGCGTCATGATGCCATGTTGCCATGGCAATGTAACATCACATGAAGCTGTGTTGCGATGTCGACGCGTCTCCAGAAGCCATCTGAGTCAAGGTAAGTGCAGGTTACAGAGGCCTTCGCTGCTTCCCCGGCGGTTAATTTAAGTGCCTTCGGGAAGCGCGCAGGGCCTCTTTAAACCCCACACCCCCCACAGACAATCTCGCGCCCCCCCCCCCCTGTTTGCGCACCGCTGCTCCAGACCATAGGCCTGAGTTAGGAAGTCAACTAGCATCCGTGCCCTTACGTCCGCGTTATGTTCCCGGTGCATTCTTACCATCATCGAAGCCGGGGACTTTAGGCATTCCATTATCCACTGTCTTTTGACAGCTTCGGAACAGGACCACTCCAAGTACTTGCAAGGTATGGTACTTCCATCCTTCAATCCGTTATTCCCCCATGGGCGTTGGCAATACCCCAGAAAAGACTTTCAACTTAAGATATTGCTGCATTGGGGCCGGCTGGCTTACCCTTTTTGTCAGCTGCTTTATGGCTCCAGCGAGTACCTTATCTCCAGCTAGGTTGCGGGAACTGCGGTGGCTCCGACCAGACCGTCGGCTGCCACCCGAAGCGGCGCGGGCCTCACTCCGGCTAGGATTTCCTGGGGAAGGTAAAGACGTAATCAGCGGACACTCCTCCATGCTAGGGACGACACAAGGTGTTTCCATTTTGATGGTCAGTTTGGGGTATATGAGGGGACATCTGCTGTGGGTGGCAGCAGGGAGATGCAGAAACTGTGGAACATTTTCCTCCAGTATATCATGGCGGCAGCTGACTAGAATCATGCTCCACAGAAGGGTTGTATCCCAGTTTAGATCTAAGAAGTGGGCTTTAGCAAACACCGTGATCTGGCTCAATGTTGTGCACACATCATGTAAGGACAGTGACATTGGAACATGGCTGATGGTGACCACGTGGCGGGGAGGTGTTTGGCATTGCAGGGCCCACTAGCAGACCCTCTGTTGGGACGGTAGGGACATGTCCCTTCTTTAATCCGACATTTCTTTAATTTAGATCGGGCACCCCAGGTCTGAATCTTAGAAGTGAGTCCAAATGTAACCCCCTTTTCCTACACCTATGGGAAACCGCGGGCGATTACGAGTGTTGCTAATACCTGTATGCTCACATGAGTCCTGAGCTTCTGCTTCTGGGAGCCTGGGAAGATCTCTCTCTCTCTCTCTCTCTCTCTCTCTTCTCTCTCTTCTCTCTTCTCTCTTCTCTCTTCTCTCTTCTCTCTTCTCTCTTCTCTCTTCTCTCTTCTCTCTTCTCTCTCTCTCTCTCTCTCCTTCCCTACAATACTCCACTATGTGGGGATTGGGGCCTTGGGCAGAGTTCTGGTCTAGTCCAGGGGCTTACTTGCTCCCTGGATGCGTCCGTCCTCTCTGCCGGCTCCTGCAAGACTGCCTCGTGTTTCCGGCCCAGCGGAGGAAATCAGGAGTCTCTCTAATGGCCGCTTGCTCCTGATTCATTAAGACGGCCCATGTGACACACCCATGGCTTCTGGGAAATGTAGTCCTGAAATACCAAGATGGCCGTTGCCACTCTTCCCGATCGCGCGGAGCTCTGCCAGCAAAACAGTTGATCAGTCCCCTGCACTGGAGGCAAGGTAGGGGACCCTGCTATAGATGGATAGATCTACATGATAGATATTGCATTGATTAAGTGCCATAGAAGGTTAAATAAGGTGTAGGTTAACACAACATTTCAAACACTATCTGTAAGCGTCCGCCGCCCTTCTCCCTTCAGCAGTAGCACCCTCAGGTACTACTTTGTCTCATCCAAGATATCCGTGACACGTTGCCTTTGCCCAAGGTGGCCGAAATCAGACGTGGCTTCACTTCGCTCTGACCAAGGATGGAGGATGTAATTGACTGCTCCTGTCCCAGGGCTTTAATTAGCAACCATTTACTCCCAGCCAGTGTCCGGAGCAAGGCATCTGATCCCTTGTGCACCTGGACCCCGTCTGGTTTCCTGCTTTGTACTTTGCCTGGATGTGGATTCTGCTTGCCTTTCTCCTGTCCTGATCTTAAACTGTGACCCCGACTATGCTGTTGCACTTTGTCCCGACCTTGGCTTGTGACCCGTACTTATCAGGACTCAACCCCTCTGAATGTGGTCAGCATCCACATCCTGCCTCAGCCCTGCAGGTTTGCTTCCTGGTCTGAGATAAGCATTGTCACACCATCATAGTGTGTCATGTGACATTCACAACACAAAGTATAAATTGCTTTAGTCGATTACCATGTGTCACCACTAAAGTCTTCTAGGCTGTGTCTTACCTTCACACACCTGCTGGGCAATAATGAGCAATTACAGTAGATAGATAAATATAATGTAAAGTGGATGAAAGCTGTAAGCATTTGAGTTCAACATAAAATAATGTAGGTTTTGACACACTGGAGGAGGTACCTGATGTACAATATAATGTGTGCTCTACCTGCTGTATTTTATGTATATCTTTATTTACATAGTGACCACAGTGTACTCAACCCTTTACAAAATAGACAAAACAGTACAGGGAATTATAATACAAAAAGTGCAACAAATAGGACATATCAGACAATAGGAAAGGAAATCTAATGTATTAAATGGAAAGCCCCAACTGTCTTTCTTTCTCCTCCCTACAAATGTCAGGGAATGTATTTTCAATATGTTTTTCCTCTTTGTAGACGGACGTTCACAGAGGTACACGATTGGAGACTTTTTGTAAGGTGAAATTATAATAAGGCTTTATTGTGCCTTTTCCTTTTCATCAGGAAACCATTCAAACACAGGGGGGAACAAAGCTTCTATTCACTTGGGAGTATTTCTAGTGAAAATACTATGCAATTAATTCACATCTCCCTTAGTTAAGGATTTCTCCCAGCCCCAAACACATAGCATGAAATAAGCAGATATAAGAAGTCTCTTAAGAATGAAAGTCTTATCTGTTAGCTGCTGTAGAGTAAGCTTCTCTGCTCTCCTGGAACCGCACCCGTTTGTGCACAGAAAATGTCAGCATCCAGGTTTAGAAGTCTTATTTGTCAGCTCCAGAGATCTGTGTTCTCTTAGTCAGTCTCTCCTGGGAGACTCAAGAACCACTGCTCTGTCTCCAAAGTTCAGGTCACAAGTGAGCTAAGGAGTCACTTCCTGTCTCACAAGACAGGCTTTTGTAAGCAATCTTAATCAGGCAGGTGGTGTTTATTAATTGACTACCAGCAGTTAACCACCACACTGCTAGATTAAAGGCACATTACTTGAACAGGGATTACTCCCCTGTTACACTCTTGTACTGCAATGTAAAGTGTGAATCTGTGCAAACTCTTATTACTGTCTGCTTGGCAATGTGCACTCATTGGCACCTTGTTTTTCTATTTTAATCCCTAAACATGCTACATTTTTACACTACGTGGAATATCATAATGCTGTACATAGCCCTGTACTTGTACAGTTTGAAGGCACAGGGAATTCAATTGAAATATTGTTTATTAGACTTACTAAATGCACAACGATATGGATTTGCATGCACAACCAGTAGAAGTATATACAGTCCATGTTGTACAGTATATCTCAAGCCTCCAAATACATGTAGTAAACTCAAATTCACAAAGAAGGGACATGTGTAGTTTTGTACGTATGTTTTTGTTATGTACTGAAATATGTGCGGTATTATTCATGTGCAATTAATAGAAAGGGGTAAACAGTGTAGAGGGAGAGGGGGGTTGGCCCGGTATTAAAGGGGTTGCACCCCATATAGCCACCCCCTGACCTCACCAGGGAGGCAAGGGGTTAACTGGACTGCGGTCCAGGAAGGTGGTTTACACCTTGTCATGTCATGAAAATGTATGTTCCCCTGTTCCCATGTTTCATTATAATCCTGTATTTTAAAGATGTTTTAAAGTGCATTTCTGTATCTCCAGTTCTGGAGGTCACAGAGAGTTGATATTTGGCTAATATGTGGAGTCACTGTAGGCATTAAGAACTGGCAAATTTCGACCCACTGAGCCCACCAGAATGGAACTTATTAATATGTGTAGATATTAAAGTGTATATGTATGGTATTTTGGATCTGTCCTGAAAATGCAGACTTCATCTGCTATGCTAATAGGTCATGAAGGGCTGATTGAGCCTAAGCACTGTGATCAAAAGTTAACTGCCTGATTTTTTACACTAAGTACTAATCAACAGATCAAGTACTAATCAACAGACTCTGCCACTCTAATTGTTACCTGAGGGTGGAGAATCATCAAACTGGAGTGGTTTGTAAGTGTTTTGTCTACACCTACAAACAATGCAGATACTTCATTTGATAGACTGGTTGTCGCCCCTGATTTAATCATGGGGCTACTGAAATAAGATCCTCAGAGTCCCAGTACACATGGGCTAACTAGCTGGGGGGCATGGGTTAAACTGTGTCTCCACGTTAGGGATTGGATACAGATAATTGTTCACCAATAGTCTGTATTCAATGTTAAGAATAGGGTTACACAGGTATATAAACTGTGTGAACCCTACTGTTTTGAGTTGTGCTTCTGATTCCACCTGGAATGTCACCGGATTGCTGGAGAATTGCTAGCTGATACTTCTCCATCCCCCAACCCAAAGTAAGTGTTACCTTCTTGTCTGTTAATTGTACTATATTGCTGTGTTCACCTTTTTAAGGAATAAATATATTTTATTATATCTAAGCCTCGTTCAGTTCAACCCAGATATTTGGTGTTCATTATACCTAGTCATAAGTTACGTGACAAGCTGTCTGTGCTTTTAACAGCGCACAATGTTACTGCACATCATGCATCATATAACATGTATGTGACTAACAGTGTGGCCTCCTGGTTAGGTCATTAAGTACTCTCACCATTTATTCCAAAACAAAATGTCCTTTATTCTCCCAGACCAGGGAAAACGGGATACAATATATCATCATACTGTAGGTAAAGGATCACATAATAACGAGCATACGCCTGCCGGCAGTGTTTCCAGAATTTGTGGCCCTGCTTCCTTTGTAGGAGTGGTGTAACTGCCGCCGGCAAAGCCCGGCCACACCCCGGGGGGGCACAGCTTAGGGGAGGAGATTGCCGGGGGAGACAGCAGGGGCTCTGTAACAGGACAGCCCTCCTCCATCGACCTGGCCACGTCATATGACGCTGTGTCATTAGCAGGCCTCTGTTGCAGGCTGTAAAGTCCTGTTGTTCCCAGCTGTAAAGGCCTGCTGTTCTCAGTTATGAAGTCCTGCTGTTCCCAGCTGTAAAGGCCTGCAGTTCCCAGTTGTGAAGCCTTGCTGTTCCCAGTTGTGAAGTCCTGCTTTTTCCAGCTGTAAAGGCCTGCAGTTCCCAGTTGTGAAGTCCTGCTTTTTCCAGTTGTGAAGTCCTGCTGTTTCCAGTTGTGAAGTCCTGCTGTTTCCAGTTATGAAGTCATGCTGTTCCCAGCTGTAAAGGCCTGCAGTTCCCAGTTGTGAAGCCTTGCTGTTCCTAGTTGTGAAGTCCTGCTGTTTCCAGTTGTGAAGCCCTGCTGTTTCCAGTTGTGAGGTCCTGCTGTTTCCAGTTGTGAAGTCCTGCTGTTTCCAGTCGTGAAGTCCTGCTGTTCCCAGTTGTGAAGTCCTGCTGTTCCCAGTTGTGAAGTCCTGCTGTTTAAAGTTGTGAAGTCCTGCTGTTTCCAGTTGTGAAGTCCTGCTGTTCCCAGTTGTGAAGTCCTGCTGTTTCCAGTTGTGAAGTCCTGCTGTTTCCAGTTGTGAAGTCCTGCTGTTTCCAATTGTGAAGTCCTGCTGTTTCCAGTTGTGAAGTCCTGCTGTTTCCAGTTGTGAAGTCCTGCTGTTTCCAGTTGTGAAGTCCTGCTGTTCGCAGTCATGAAGTCCTGCTGTTTCCAGTTGTGAAGTCCTGCTGTTTCCAGTTGTGAAGTCCTGCTTTTCGCAGTCATGAAGTCCTGCTGTTCGTAGTTGTGAAGGCCTGCTGTTCCCAGCTGTTAATTCTGCAGCCCTATTGGCTAGATTCCCCGTGTGGTGCTGCAGCCCCTGCGCATTATGGGGCTTGTTGTCCCCACGGAGCCCTTCAGGAGTAATGGCCGCCACTATCTCCTGACTGCGCATGCGCAATCCTTCCCATCATGGTGGCACCCTGCAGCAGCGCTTGCCGCGAGTCTCCGGTGACCCGCACACATGGCAACAACCTCCTTTAGCCACCGGAGGTGCGCGCACCCCGCACCGGCCCCCGTGCACCCCAGGCACCCGCTGGATGCACCAGCCACCGCAGCAGGTAAAGGGGACCAGGGGGACCCAGGTTACAAAAGTATCCCTGATTAATAGGGATAGTTGGACACTGTCGTATGGATCGTGCTATCAACACAAAGGAGAAGTGAGCTCTTTGTTTATTGGAGCTGCAAGTAATCCTTATTCCATAGCCAGTAGCTTGCAGTATGACATCTCATTATGTGGGGTGAAGAAAGGGGGGGGGATCCTCCGGCGCTGTGCTTCACTCAAATTTCCAGGACACATGCAATGTAAAACAAACAAGGGACCGCGATCAGGAAGGGTTAAATCACAGTAGGGTGCTATGGGTGAGATATGCAGTAGACACACTTACATTTAACCACTAGATTCCCTCTTCTGTGCAGTATATACTTCTTAATATAACCTCAGGAAAAGGGAGAGAACAGAGAAAACATAGTATAACACTGTTTATTGAACAAAATTGATTAAAAATATAGATTTCCAACTCACAAGCGACCATTAAAAAATGGCATATAGTGCAGAAGTTTCAGTCTCTGCCAGACTTCCTCCCAGATGGTTAGGTGTCCGCGCGGAGTCTGTCCCAGTCGATGAGATGGTGGTGCAGGGATATGGATGAAAATCGGGTGGTTCGCCCAGACTTGTGCACAGCCTGTTTTTCCTCCCGTCAGTCAGCCTCCTTGCAATTCTTTCCACGTCCCGCGCATGCGCATGCGCTCCGGTGGTAGTGTGTATCAGAATGGGATTCTGCTTCTCTGTACGGTGGCTCGCGAGGACCAAAAGACCGCCTTTTTTAAGTAAATTTATTAAAAGTTAGATTTTACACTATTTTGGTGTGCATTTAAGTGAATTCTTTTAGGGGGCACATCCATTTTGTGTTTCCCTTCACCTTTTCTGATACACTCTATGAGGGACTGAAAAATCGAACCCATTTTTATACGGTTGGCGCAGTTATTTTATTTCTTTTTATCATTATGTGGGGTACACTAGGTCTGCGGGTTGATATCTTTGCTGTAAGAGGGACATACTGTATAAAGCGATGCAGTACTGGCCCATTTTGCAGTAAAGTGCTGAGCTTGGAATAAACTTATTTAACATTGAAAGTCTGTCCCATATTCTCTCCAGTCCACAGTCAAACTGCCTTAAAAAAAGGTGTAGTATTGTAAATGTAACCCTCCTTGCCTGGTTCCTATGGAGTTTACATCTACTGTCTATTTACTATTCTGAGGTGACATGCTGCGACTGTTGTTCCCCAAGAGCTGCTCTCCAGCGTACTCAGGGTTAACATCTGGGATTGCTTGCTGTGTTTTAGGTCAGCCCACTCTCTGTAATTTGTATGGCCCTAAACAAATGGACTTTCATAGCACAGCTGAATTAATTCAAAACCCCTTCAGCCTACATCTACGTCACTCCAAAGGCGGCAGCCAAAAGGTGTCAGACATTTGTTAATGTTACAGTTTCTCTGTTACAATATGAAACACAGAAAGTGAATCCCTGCGCTTCTCCCATAGGGATAGCAATCAATGGGGAATATATATATATATGTATGTATGGTGTAAATACCTATAAGTCTCCTTTTTTCTTATAGGTATTTACACCATACATACATATATATATATATTCCCCATTGATTGCTATCCCTATGGGAGAAGCGCAGGGATTCACTTTCTGTTTTGCACATTTGTATGGCCATTTCCTTCACTAGCTGCATGCTCTTTACATGGAGAAGCGCAGTGATTATATTTGTTTTACATTATTTGTTGGGCCGATTTTAATCCTTTGCAGCACGCTCCTAGAGGGCAACACTACTATGGTGTAATTGAATATATTTAGCCAATCACCTGCAACTGCTTATTGAGCAGTTTGTGGCAGGCCAGCCCCTCCTCTTCTAGGTATATAATCTCCTAGCAAGGTCCCCTTATTCCACTTCACTTACATGTGAGTATCTGTACTGGTATATACCAGTTTTTAATTGCACTAGGTTATACAAGCATATGCTTTGATATTTTAACCCCTTCTGGGCTTATTTCACATAACACTAGTATGCATTTAGCGTAGGGACCTGCTAAAGAGACTTACCTTGACGTGGTTAGCAGGCTTGGCATTATTTGATCAAAGGATGTATACCAAAAGTCTCCTTTTTTCTTATAGGTATTTACACCATACATACATATATATATATATATTCCCCATTGATTGCTATCCCTATGGGAGAAGCGCAGGGATTCACTTTCTGTTTTGCACATTTGTATGGCCATTTCCTTCACTAGCTGCATGCTCTTTACATGGAGAAGCGCAGTGATTATATTTGTTTTACAATATGAAACACACCAACCTTTTCATCCCCTGTATGCTATGTTTCCACTTACCCTCCCGTATAGATTGTAAGTTCCTTGGGGAAAGGCATCTTCAAACTCAACATATTTCAGGCCTATCCTACCTCTTCTAAAACAATTGAATCTTGTCTGTAACTGTTACATTCGCCCATAATCATATATTATCTCTAACTGTCCATGAAATGTCTCTAAATTGTATATATAAGTGCTGTTCATTTAATGCAACCATGTATTATCATTTCTCTGTTCCCAAGACATACTTGAAAACGAGAAGCAACTCAATGTATTACTTCCTGGTAAGACATTGTATAAATAAAAAATAAATTTTACACTATGTCAAATAAAAGAACAAGCAAGAGAAATGAACACACAATTATACACCAACCAGACTATGCATTCAGAAACCCCCACTATGGAGAGAAAGAAGGGGCCTCATAAGTGTGAGATTTGCATCAGATCCCTCCCCTGGATCTGGGTACTGTGGTGTGCAGGGGCGAAGTTATGATATATAGGGCGGGATTATGACTTCTGTGGATGGGGTTCAATCCCCCAACCTATGAGAAAAATCAGGACTGGGTGCTGCTGATGAAATGTACTCCACAATAAAGTTCCCTGTTCCAGGCTGGAAGGAAGGAGGAGCGTTAGGGAGAGCAGCTGCTTCACATGGGGTGCAGTACACCAAACCATGGCACGTTAGAGCCTCCAACTGACAATCACTGTCCAAAACGTCATATGTGTTGAGATGGTGCATAGGCTGACCTCAAGGGCAGGCCACTGTAAATGTTCAATGTCAAACCCTGATAAACAGCTGTAGTAAGCCTGTGTCTGCGGTGTCGCAGCACCGGAGGATTAACGCTGTGTAAGGTCCCATTCGGAAGCATTGACTCCCCCGCAGCACGATCGCGGCAGACATTATTTCCGGCGATGCAGACTTTTGCTTCTTCAACCGCGGTGCCGTGAGTCTTGCTACATCTGTATCACAGGTTGATCACAGCTGAATTCTGACATCATATGGTGGGCAATGAATATATAACAGGGGCGTGGGTCTGGTTAACTTTTTGTCTGGCCTTGTCCGATTAGGCCCTGCCAAAGCTATTCAACTGGTTCAAGAGATTTGGTTCATGCATAATTATTGTTAAACATAGTTTACACAGTTGACATGACTCAAATGATAGTGCAATAAGAGGTGTTTTTTTCATCTCCTGACATTCATTGCCCTTGATTAAACATGGATACATTTCAGGTTCAGCGCTGCTAGGCTGGACCAGACTGCAGTACTTTCCAGGACAAAACACAACCAGCCTGAGCCACAGGGTGTGAAACAGTGTGTAAGAGACTTTGAAGTTGCATGATGATGCAACAAAAACTTTGATCATCGCTTTAGAGTTCATTGCTCGGTTGCTATATTTAAAGCAGTGTAAAGTCCACACTCAGCGCTCAGTGACTTGTTACATTATCGTTAATGCGCTCAGACTGTTATAGTGAAAAATAAACTGATACCAAGTTAGTTTCAATTATAAAAATGGGAAAATGATTACTCTTAGAAGGTACTGTTCTCTGATGTGTACAGTATGTACTATATGTATATCTTTATATAGCACTCACAGTGTACTTAGCGCTTTACAAAAGAGAAAATACAATATAAGGAATCTTAACTTATAAACTATTATCAAGTGTCTGTAAATAAAATATACCCTATAGCTCAGCGCTAAGACCATCAAATGTGGGATTACAATAAGTGAATGAATAGCTTATAGCTAAGTGAAGGCTGCCAAAGGGTCCCTGCCTAACAAATTACTCACAAATTCGTTTACAGACAATAATACAAAAAATGCAGTGACCCGGCGCTCCAGGTGACAACAATACCCCAGTCCAAAGTTCAGTCCATTTGGATAAGGAATGTTCTTATAAAGTTCCTGTTGAGAACGAAGTGATGATTCAATTTCTGGCTGTTGCTTCTGAACTTTTCCTATGGTGCAATAGACAAAAGAAAAAAGACCATTGCGCAGCCACAAGAACCAATGAACGACTCCAAAAAAGGATTAAAATATTAAACTTACAAACATATTGTGTCAATGTGCCTTTGCGAGAATCTGTGCTTTGACCAGCTTCTTTTCCCGGATCTCACGAATCCCCCGTGCTGTCCGTCGTATGTCTGCTCACTCTTCTGTTAACTCACAGCGTTACCACTCAGAGGTGATCCCAGTGCGTTCCCAGAAAGGAGATGACATGGGAAATGATGGTGCAGATTGATAAAATTTTAATGACAATAAAATTAATAAAAACAGCCAAAGGCTTAGGCCTGGGACATAGTAAGCGCTTAGGTGCTGCTGCTCGCTCTCGCTTGCTGCCGCTCGCTCTACCAGGAGCTTTTTGCTGACCTGACAGAGGAGACAGCAAGCGCTTGGGAGGCGGGTATCACTGTGTGTGTGTGTCACTTGGTAGCTGTCAATGTGTGTGTGTCACTTTGAAGTGGTCTGTGTGTTTGTGTGTCACTGGGGAACGTGTGTGTGTGTGTGTGTGTGTGTGTGTGTGTGTGTGTGTGTGTGTGTGTGTGTGTGTGTGTGTGTGTGTGTGTGTATTATATAATATTTTAAAAATTAAAAAAAAAGACATGTGAGAATAAATTATTTATTAGCATTGTGCAACTTTGATAAATATATTCACACGCGCACGCACACACGCGCGCGCACATGCATACACATGCATACACACACACACACACACACACAAAGGCACACACACACACATATGCATAAACATACACACACACACACATGCATACACATACACACACACAATGCACACACACATGCACACACATACATGCATACACACACACACACACACACACACGCACACGCACACGCACACGCACACACATGTATACACATACACACACATATACATACACACACACACATGCATACACATGCACACACAATGCACACACAATGCACACACACATGCACACACATATACATACACACACACACACACACATACAAAGGCACACACACACACACATGCATACACATACACACAATGCACACACACATACATACACGCACACGCGCACACACACACGCACGCACGCACGCACACACACACACACACACACACACACACAAAGGCACACACACACATAAACGCATACACACACACAAAGGCACACACACACACACAAAGGCACACACACACACACACATGCATACACATACACACACACATGCACACACAGACACACACACACAGGAGACATGGATCGGGGCAGAAGGGGGACAGACCGTCAGGGGGCTGGCCGGGGGCGGGCGCGTCACTGGCCGGGGGCGGGCCAGTGACGTCACGGAGCTGGTTCGCCCTCATTGGGCGAACCGCTCACGTGACCGGCCTGTCTCGCCGGCAAGCGGGGGAATTTTATATTCCCCTAAGACCTACGCTTCCACAAGCGCGCGGAAGCGCAGGTGAGCCCCTACTAAAGCCGCTCTAATTGCGGCTGTAGGGGCTCAGTGTTGAGCGGGAGTGCGCGTCAGCACGCTTCCGCCAGCAAGCGCCAAACATGGCCAAGGCCTTACTCACATAGGCCAGGCTGTAATAAGACAGCTGTCAACGTGCCGTCCGCAGCTTGGTGCAGTCAGGGGTAATGGTCTCTGAGATGATAGCACTCTCACAACTAGCAAACCCAGAGAATGTCGTCTGACTTCGCGCAACTGCCTGACGTCACTCCCCTTTCCTGGTTCTCGTGTGCTTTCGCAGCTCGTGGTAATGAGCACTGCACTGGTCGTGCTCTCTCTGCTCTCAACTCCTAGAGACTGCCGCCTGTCTCCGCGCAACTCAATGACGTCACGCGGTAGTGTCCCCTCTGATCTTCCAGCTACTGCCGGACGTGTCAGTTCCAACTCCTCCCTCTCCAAATGCGTTTCGTGACTCAATGTGGTCACTTCATCAGTGGTGAGGGGGAGTTACTACCTACTGATGTATATATACCCTGGAGGATGATATACACTTAATGCAATTAAATACAAAGTTAATAAATAAAATGCACACAATCATATCAGCATGATCATTACCACTAGGGAACCAAGCCCTGGGATTAAGTGGCAATACACCAAGCACATACAGGTGTCATTACTTATAAAAAATGGTCATTATAATAGGATGATTAATATCCAGATAATTAATGCATAATTAATTAATATGGCGGGGAAAGGGATCATTTAATCTGCCTAAAAGGAGGCCAGATCGAAATCTATATTTAAGCCACGGGGTGACAAGGTCTTCAGAGTATAGACCCAAAAGGTCTCCCTTTTGGACAAATAATTCAATCTGTCACCTCCTCTCCAGTTTGCTTTTGGGCACTCTTTACCCTTACAGATCAGTCCCTCTGGGTTCTGGTTGTGCTTATTTTTAAAGTGGTTAGAGACACTATGTGTCTCTAAACCCTTTTTAATATTGTAAACGTGTTCTGCCAGTCTACGTTGTAAATTCTCCCCGTCCTCCCTACGTATTGTAGTCCGCAGGGGCATTCTAATAGATATACACAATATTTACTTTTACAATTAATAAATGTGTCTATATCATAGCTTTTAGATGTTACATTTGATTGAAATTTATTACCCTTAATACTAAAAGAACATCCTATACATTTACCACATGTAAAAAAAAACTTTAAATTGGATAGCCACATTGTACTTATATGTTTGGGCCCACTCAGGGGACAACTTGGCGATAGTTTATTTTTCAAATTTTGGGCACGTTTGTAGACAATTTGAGGATTTTTAGGCAAAAAAGTATTTAATATTGGATCTCTAAGGAGAATCCCCCAGTGTTTACAGATAATTTTCTTAATTTCTGGGGCCATGCTATTGAATTTAGTAATAAATGGGATGAATTCTCCTTGTATAGTTGATATATTTTTTCTAGAGTTAATAAGGGTTGACCTATCTATATTTTTAACAGAATGCAGAGCTTTATTGACCTTGTCCCTATTATAATCTCTCTCAATGAATTTATCTCTGAGAGAGTTTAATTGATCAGAGCAAACAAAATCCTGTGAGCAATTTCTTTTTATTCTTAGGGCCTGTCCCTGAGGGATATTTTGTATCCACTTTGGGTGGTGGTGGCTTGAAGCCAGAAGATACGTACAGTATTTGCATCCACCTCCTTGTGGTATGTTTTGGTATGTATCAGATTGTTTTCCACATATAGGGTTAGGTCTAAGAAGTTTATATTTTTACAATTACTAGTGAATGTGAATTTTATATTGAAGGGATTATCATTCAGATATAATTTGAATAACTCTAGTTCCTCTAGAGACACACATCACATCATCGATGAATCTCTTCCAGAGCACCAGGTTTGCACCATATGGAATGTCATTCCATATATTGCCACGCTCCCACATGGCCATGAATAGGTTAGCGTAGCTTGGTGCAAACCTGGTGCCCATCGCGGTGCCGCATGTCTGGAGAAAGTAATCTCCATCATAATTAAAATAGTTATGCGTGAGGATATGATGTATCCCACCCAATATGAAAGATTTTAAATTATCCCCAACATTGGTATCTCCCTCTAGGGTTTGTTGAACAGCTCGCAACCAATCAATATGTTGGATGGAGGTGTAAAGGGACACCACATCACATGTGACCCAAATAGATTTCTCATCCCATTTAACATCCTGAATTAATTTTAATACATGGGAAGTGTCTCTTAAATAGGAAGGGGTTTCCTGAACATATTTTTGTAGTAAATGATCTAAAAATTTACTTAGATTTGACGTTAGAGAACCAATGCCTGATATAATTGGACGTCCGGGGGGTCTGGTTGGGTTCTTGTGTAGTTTAGGAATAAAGTAGAATACTGGTATTCTTGGATTTTTGACTATCAGAAAATCTAATTATTTTTTGTTGATAACTTCATCCTCAAATCCCTTTTCTATAATAGTGGTTAACTCCCTCTTGAATAACTCAGTTGGATTACCTAAAAGTCTTTCATAAGTTAGTTTGTCACCTAAAATTCTAATAGATTCCTCTCTATAGAAACTAGTGTCCATCACAACCAGACCCACCCCCTTGTCTGCTGATTTAATCACAATGTCCTTATTATCAGTCAAAGACTGTACAGCTTCCTTCTCCTCTTTAGTCAAATTTTGCTTTTTACCTTTGAAATTACTCCCTGCCATTTCAAGGTCATTTACAACCATATCTGTAAAACTATCAATATAATTCCCTTTTATGGCTCTAGGGTAGAAAGTTGTTTTGTTTTTAAACGGTGTTAAGGGATTGTCCACTTTTCCCTTTGGGATTTGGCTCCCTGCATTGTAAACTCTGCTAACAGGGTCTCTCAGGAAATACTTTTTTAGTGTTAGCCTTCTAATAAATTTGTGGACATCCACATAAAGTTGAAAAGGGTTTGGGCCACGGACTGGGGCAAAATTCAGGCCTTTCTCTAAAACTTTGGTTTCAGCCTGTGTTAGTTTATATGAACTGAGATTAAAAATATTAGTTTTCTTATCTACCAATGTTTTCCTGGATCTTGTCTTTTTCTTTCTCTTTCGTGTCCCTCCCCTCTTTCCTCTATATCGTCTGTTCTGGACCGTTTTCTCTCTAGTATCCCTTGTTTTATTGGTGGATTTCCTTTTTCTCTCCACTGCTCCTTCAGTGGTTCGTGGTCCCGGCAATACTCTAAAAAATGAGTGGAACCCCTATGTTGCTCTTTGGGTCTCTCATTTGGTCTATGAATAGGGGATCTTTCCCGGTAGCCCCTAAAGATCCCTAAAGGGGAGGGACACGAAAGAGAAAGAAAAAGACAAGATCCAGGAAAACATTGATAGATAAGAAAACTAATATTTTTATTATTTATTAATTTATTAATATAATTTATTTATTTATTATCCCTCTCCCTCTACACTCTGTCTCTAGACATTTTCTCAATTGCCCACATTGGCGTTTATCTACCCTGTTCTTCTTGGGCATTGCGCATATCCCCACTCCCATTAGGGGTGGGGACAGGCGGAATGCCCTCAATAAAAGGGAGATGTTCTGTATTTATACCTCAGACACCTTAGACTCTTTGGGTATGAACACCAATTGGGAACTATATCATTTTCTGTGAATTCTATCAGAATTAACAATATGTATATTTATTTCTCCATGTAAGCTTGAGATGATCTCACACAGCTTGAAGATTTAGGCAGCTTACAAAGACCTGATGGTTGTCTGCCACATTACTTGTGGATTTGTAGCATCTCCTGTTTATCAAATAGTTCACAGACCATGTCCTGATACAGTGATATGTATCCCAATGGCCTTGCCTGGGGGGGTGGGGGGTGGGGGTGGTGTGTATATACACACATACCGGTTGAAGCACAACATCAAGGGACAGCACACAGGTAAGTTGATCACAAGTTCTTTGTATTGAAAAAGAGACCCCCAAACCGACGTTTCAATCCCCAGTGGGACCTTTCTCAAGGTGCTTTCTTTCAGTACCATGGGACTGGTTATATACTGACACTTTTCTATCAATACTCAGTCAGGATACAGCTAGCATTGTGCTACATATTATCCATTAACCTCCACCAGCCTATTGCATTTTTTCCAGCCATTTATTTCCAGTGATTCTTCACTTTGATATCACTTATCCTCCTTCATTGGATGTTTTTCGGCAATTGATCAGACATTTCATGTTTTCTGTATATGGATTTTTATACGTTCATTGCCTCCTATGTCATTTCAATGTTATGGGGACTTTGTTGTCCCTGTTTATTAAACTTGCCCATGTTGACATTTACTATTGTCCATTATACTGTTTCTTTGTATTACAAAAGGTGTGCTTTTTTAAATTTCTTCCCCACTAGAATCTCCTTGCGATGGACTATGGGGTGATGTCCTGTTCATAATGAGAAAGTATACCACTTGTGCTATAAGTTGTGTACATTTAAAATTCTTTACACAAGAGCCATTTAAACTTGTAAGTCTTCAGGCAGATGATGTAGGTTTATTGCTGTATATAGCAACATGATCGGTGATTAGTTTACCATTGCTGATTCATACTCTGAAGATCTCACCATGGAGTTTTGTTTATTCAATATAAGGGCTGTTCTATAGTGTGCGCGGGAGTTATAGAATGGCTGACTAACCTCACACTATAATAGGACCCCAAAAAGTGAGGAATATGAAAATGAATTTGCCCCACACAGTGGGCAGCACGCTCATTCGCACAGGCATGCGCACGGCCGCACACAGTATATTAGGAATCTAACTCATCTTAGTATAATCGTCAGCATACTCTTGTCATTATCGTACATATATCTGTTCTGATCACATATCATTAAGCATCTGACAAGGTACTGATACTATTACTGCTCCTTTCTTGTGCTAGTCACCAGATCCCTTGGTAAGAAAGGAGTAGGACAATATTGGAAATGGCAACGCCAAGCTAATGAAACTGCAGCCAAGTTGAAAGGATCTGGACATTCAGCTCATGTTGTTTGGAACATCTGAGCATGATCTGGACATAAGAAACATGCCCTTATGTCTGCAGAGCTGTACAGCATGTACTTTATACAGTACCAGCAATAGAACAAGCCAGGCTTTTGTAGACACTAACCACATGAAAACAAGTTGGTTAATGCTGAAATATTTATTGTACATACAAAAACTTGAATATAGAGTAACAGTGCACATTGTGACGCTGGCATTTAGAATTTGCACAGATTATACATAGGTGAATGCCAAGAAACACCAGGTGAGAAATATTTCCATTATAATAGGAAACTATATTTTACCAGAAATTTGAGGCACTCACATTTAGGTCAGCCTAAAGCACAGGACACCGGGTGTAAATGTATCTACAGTACTTTTGTCAAATGAAAAATGCAACTTCTCAAAGACTTGGGAAACAAGGGTAGCCATTAACATACTGCTACCAATGACACCATTATAATGACATTGTATAGGACACTACTGTTAGATCTCTACAGATCAGGTCATCTAGGGCAAGCAAAACAAAACTTCTCCCGGGAGCACTAGAACGCAATGGAATATGAATTGCTTTCAAATAGTATAGCATACGAGCTTGGAGCTGTAAGAATTCAAGGTGGCGCCTTGGTTGAATTCTCACAACTAAATTTTAATGGTTCACAAGCAGGCTTTATACATAAGGCAGGGACAAAAATACAGTTGTCATCTGTTACAAATATGGGTACACATCTAAATTTACATGTATCCTTCACATAATGCCTTTTCTGTAGAGCTTAAAACATTTAACTGCTGAGCAAGAGACATATACAATGGTGACTTATAAGGCAGCCCTATCCTCTGTAGTCTTGTTTTAACAACATTTTGACAGGCACTAAACAGTTGGTCTAAAGCTATTTACGATAGCCTCCCGTGAAAATAGCAAGGCCAGCATATTCTGTTTAACCTTATCAATTCCAGAGCTTGGCAGAAGACAGTTTTAACCTTACAACTACTGTAATCAGATTCCTGTAATTTTTTGAAGTGTGACCTTTTAATATCAAGCAGATTTAGCACAATGCAGATGGTTTTTCTGCACTATGTGCTAAAGGACAAAGCATAGTGCAGAGGTTAGATGGAGTACTCAATAAGGCTCTCGTAACTCCAAAGCACTGGCAACAAGGACTCAAGGAATCTCACATGATACTTTCAGGATGACAGCATGTTGAGAAAAAAAATTCAGTCATATTGCAGTTCATATGGCAGGGGCATTTAGGTCACAATGAGAACCCCTCTGGTATCTTATTCAAGTGGGTTGCCAATAGCGGCTTAAGTGAAGTGGTTAAATTAGTGACTTGTAAAAAGGAAACAAATACATGGTGTGTAGGGTTCAATTCAGTCTCCCTGGCTGGTTGTCTCTGCCCCTTCACATTTGTGCTCACCATGCGGAGACCCAGCCAACTGGGGGTAAAATTGACCAACCAGCCAGTTTAGTGGTGTGTTGTGGACTAGATAATCCATTACATCATCCAGATAATCCTTCATTTTTTGGAGCTGCCCTCTGCTGGTGGTCAGGAGGCTGCCAGATATTTCTCTGAAGGAATCTTCTCTGAATCTTGCGTGGGGGGGGGGGGGTGAATCTTGGGTTGGGGGGGGATGAATCTTGGGTGGGTGGGGGGGTGAATCTGGGGGGGGGGGGTGAATCTTGGGTGGGTGGGGGAGTTGAATCTTGGGGTGAATCTTGGGTGTGTGTTTGCGGGGGTGAATCTTGGGTGTGTGTGTGGGGGGGAGAATCTTGGGTGGGGGGTTGAATCTTGGGTGGGGGGTGGTGAGGTGGTGGGGGGGTGGTGAGGTGGGGGGGGGGGGGTGGTGAGGTCGGGGGGGTGGTGAGGTGGGGGAGGAGGGTGGTGAGGTAGGGGGGGTGGTGAGGTGGGGGGTGTGAGTCCCCCCACCCGTCCCAGGCGATCGGTTCCCCCCGGTGCTTGTTTCCCTCCACGGTGGTGTTTCTCTCCCTCCCCCTTGTCCCCTGCACGGGTTGTCCCCTGCGCGTGTTTACCCTGCCCCCCCTCTACACCCCCCCCCCCGGCGTTCCCGGCGGTCCCCGGTTAGGGGAGGGGAGAGAGAACGGGGCCCGTGGGTGGTGAGGAGAAGCGGCGTGCGCTCCTTCCATCCCCCCCTCCTCCCCTCCCTCCTCCCCTCCCCGGCAAATCAGTCCCAGCACAGAGAGGCCAGCTGACTATAAGATAATGTACAGTTCTGAATGTAAAGCCTGTGTATAACGAGATCACATCAAATCCCCAGATATGGGTTTGAGTTGTATACAATTGCTCCTCTCAGGCTACAAACGATTACAATATGCAGTCAGCAAACCAAACTGACTATAGAGTGGTGGATGCCATGAATTGCGTGTGGAGATATGAATCCAATGAAAAACCCCACTTTGAAGAATTGCATGTGGATGCTACAGTCCCAATACAGAGCAACAGTGATCTGAGGTATAATTACGTGTCCTCCCGAGGGAGAATGATCCAGGGGTCCTGCCCAGCGCCCCCACTCCTGCACTTTAATTATTCTGCTTTTTTAAATGTTTATGTGTCATTTAATAAATTGTATTTTCTACTTTTGGTACACCTGAGTGCTCTTAGTGGGCTTCTTTTTCTTCTGGTTGACTCATAATTACCGCCCGTGAGCACCGCCGGTCAGGGAATTAATATCTTTATTCACCGGCTTATTGGTTACCGTACAAATTATCAGAGCGGATGCGGGGTCACTCTTTCTTTATTGCACACATATATATATCTCAAATAAAAAGATCACTTGTGAGCACATTCACATGTCTAAGGCTTTGGTCCCGCTGCGTCCGGCGGCACGCGCGCGTTCCTCACCAGCAGGGGTATCCTTTCCTAGCCGGTCCCAGTCCCCCCTCGCTGCACGGCTCAGGACGTGCTGTGACGCGTCAGCCGCCAGAGGATGCAAGAAAATTGTGATCCCGAGCGGTGACGCGTCACGTGGTGCGCTGATGAGCCTATCAGCGGCGGGGGCGGGAGCGGGAGCTATCAGACAGCTTCCTCCACAAGGTAGGGGGTGGTGTGTGTGTGTGTGTGTGTGTGTGTATCAGCGTGTGTGAGGAGGGCATTTGTGGTGGAAGGAGGGAGCGGGAACTGCTTACCTTCCAGCAGCCCGCAGCAGCTTCCTCCTGTAGCCCGGGAGACCGAGACCGAGCCTGTGAGGGGGGAGTAGCGGGTCCCTCCGCTCAAACCACGCCCCCACTCCCGCTCCCGGCTCCCTACAGACCGCATATCGAGGTCTGTGCCTGTCAGCGCGCCGCCTGTCTGCAGTGCGGGCGCGCTGACTGACGGAGCGGGGCCTTAGGCTGAGTCCATAGAAGGCACGTCCGTGCTGAGCCGTGCGGATGCTCCGCGCTGAGCCCCTGCATCCTTAATGAGGATGTTTTTAGAGGGGGCTCACGCGAGCGTCCGCAGGCGTGCTGAGGCGCTGGATTTTTCAGCCGACAGCCAAACTGTTTTTCAGAGCGCTGTCGGCTGAAAACATCCAATCAGCACGGAGCAGCGTCAACGTCACGGCGCCGTGACATTGACGTCGGTGCGTCACGGGCAATTGGCCCAGTGACGTCACTGCCCCGCCTCCCTCAGTCTCCCCCCGCCTCCCGATCGCACCTGCTGGCTCGCCTGCATGGGCATGAAATCGCGCAGATTTCAGCAGGCGAGCCTCAGCATCAGCGCACCTAAGCCCTGCTACCCCCTCTATGGCCCCAGCCTTAGCCTTAGGCAGGTCTGCAACCCTGCCTTTCACCATTATCCCCAGCATACAGTACTTCCACTGCAGCAAGGGATTCTGGGAAATTATATGCAAATGAGCACACCGTGTCACCTTTTGTATGTACTGTATGTATATCTTTATATAGTACTCACAGTGTGCTTAGCGCTTTACAAAAGAGAAAATACAATATAAGGAATCTTAACATAAACTATTATCAGGTGTCTGTGTTGGTTATAAGTTAAGATCATTTAATAACTGCAATACTAGCTACATGATCTACTATCTAAAGTGTGGCTGTGGTAGCAGCTATGGGGGCGTACTATTAGCCCTGTAAAACCAAGACTCATCGAGCACACAGTCTAATAAAAATGAGGATATGAGGTTCTCTGTCTCTAGACATTTTCTCAATTGCCCACATGGGAGTTTATCTACCCTGTTCTTCTTGGACATTGAGCATATCCCCACTCCCATCAGGCGTGAGACAGGCGGAATGCCCTCAATAAGGGAGATGTTCTGTATTTATACCCCAGACACCTTAGACCCTTTGGGTATGAACACCGATTGGTAGCTAAATAATTTTCTGTGAATTCTATCTACTCAGAATTAACAATATGTTTATTTATTTCTCCATATAAGCATTAGATGCGCTCACACAGCTTGAAGATTTATGCACCCAGGTGTAGGCAGCTTACAAAGACCTGATGGTTAGTGTCTGTCGTATTACTTGTGGATTTGTAGCATCTCCTGTTTATCAAATAGTTCACAGACCTTGTCATAATACAGTGATATGTATGTTATGTATCCCCAATGGCCTTCCCTGTTTTACATATATATATAGTAAAAAGAAAGAGAACCAGCGCTCAATTAAATATATAGAAATAATAAACACGTGATGAAGTGTCCAAACAAATAAGTAAAACAATATGTAGTGATCAAGGGGGAGGCAGGAACTAAAGAGGGACGCTGCTCTGATGAGGATAAACCTAATCCATGTGAGGAAAAAAGAAAAGAGCGCAAACCTCTGATAGTAAATATAAAGGGAAACAAAGTGACTTCAACATTGAAATGACAAATATGACATAGGAGGCAATGAACATATTAAAATAAAATGTATAAAAATCCATATAAAGAAAACATGAAATGTCCGATCAATTGCTGAAAAACATCCAATGTAGGAGGATAAGTGATAGCAAAGTGAAGAATCACTGGAAATAAATGGCTGGGAAAAAATGCAATAGGCTGGTGGAGGTTAATGGATAATATGTAGCACAATGCTAGCTGTATCCTGACTGAGTATTGATAGAAAAGTGTCAGTATAATCAGTCCCATGGCAGTAAAAGAAAGTACTTACAGGGAGAAATGCGTATAGGAACAATCTCACAGCAAAGGTAGATGATCCTGAAAGGTTTACACATTAACCCGTCATGGAAGCCCCTCAGATGCACAGCAGGGAGACCAGAATGAGCTGATCCGGGAAAAGTTGGCTATTCTCCCCACAATACAGCTCTTAATTTTGCCAACAATAGAAATGAAACTGCACGCTTCTTTCTGCCTCCAAACAGCTCCAGCCAAAGGAACCCTCCCACAGCTTCCGTCATCACAAAGACTACACTGTTTTTCCCGGATCAGCTCATTCTGGCCTCCTTGCTGTGCATCTGAGGGGCTTACCTGACAGGTTAATGTGTAAACCTTCCAGGAGCTACAGTGGATGTGAGATTGTTCCTATACACATTTCTCCCTGCAAGTGCTTTCTTTAAAGCTGCAGTTCAGTCTTTTTTTTATTTTTTATTTATTTATTTTTTTACTTCAATAGTTTCATGTGGGCAATCTCTAATTACCTAAAGAACTGCATAGCTGCCGGTCAATTCGTTCTCCGTCTATTGATCGGCAAAGTTTGGCGACATCTTTAAATATGGGGAATGTAAATCGCTGCTATAGGAACAAGCATGCTTGTTAAAATAGAATACAAGAAAATTGGTCTTTCAAAGTGATTTTTTTTTAAAACAGAAAATGCTAAAAGTATTTTTTCTTACTACAGAACTGATTTAATAAAAAAAAAACCCACACATGCAGGATATTGACTAAACTGCAGCTTTAAGTACCATGGGACTGTTTACATACTGACACTTTTCTATCAATACTCAGTCAGGATACATCTAGCATTGTGCTACATATTATCCATTAACCTCCACCAGCCTATTGCATTTTTCCCAGCCATTTATTTACAGTGATTCTTCACTTTGATATCACTTATACTCCTTCATTGGATGGTTCAACAATTGATCTGACATTTCGAGTTGTTTTCTTTATACATCTTAATATATAAAAATGAATTTTGTATGGTTGGTGCTAGATGTGGTGAATCTGATTGGTCCTCAGCCTCTGGCCAATCAGATTGGTGGCTCTATGATGTCACCCAACTGCCACTGTCTTCTCCTCACCTGCAGCTCACCTTCCCCCTCGGCCTCACCCAACTGACACACACACACATTCACCCAGCCCACGTCCCCGCCGGGTCCCCGCCCGATCACCCCCCCAGCTCACCTCCCCCCAGGGAATCCACCAGGCTCACCTGAGCCCTGGCCAGCAGCAGCATGCGGGTAGTGTCGCTGCCAACACAGCTCCGGGCAGGGGGGACAGGCAGTGGGCAGGCAGCTGCCTCCGGTAAGATGGCAGCTCCGAGTGGACAGGCGGACTCCGGAAGGACCCCCTTCCTCCTGCAGCAGCCCCCGGTAAGATGGCGGCGCCAAACGGACAGGCGCAGGGGGGGGGGGTTGAGAGGGAGTAAGGAGAGAGAGGGGGGTGAGGAGAGGGGGAGTCAGGAGAGAGGGGGGGGTGAGTCAGGAAAAGGGGGGTGGGAAGAGGGGAAGCCCACTGACTGACACTCACTTCCCCTCAGTCAGCTCAGCTGCCAAACACACGGTAGGAACGGAGC
Organism: Ascaphus truei; assembly: GCF_040206685.1. Lineage (NCBI taxonomy): Eukaryota > Metazoa > Chordata > Amphibia > Anura > Ascaphidae > Ascaphus > Ascaphus truei. The sequence continues at coordinate 133,680,257 of NC_134483.1, read as the reverse complement.
TGTGAACAGGGGGGGGGGGGGTGGAGCTGTGAACAGGGGGGGGGAACGGAGCTGTGAACAGGGGGGGAGGGGGGCGCAGCTCTGAACAAGGTGGGAAGGAAGTTGAGAGGGAGGATGGGGGAGCCAGAACATTACGGGCAGCTAGTTTTATTATATGTTCATTGCCTATGTCATAAATGTTTAGGAACTCTGCTATCCCTGTTTATTTAACTTGCCCATTTTGACATTTACCATTATATATTTTTACTATTGTCCATTATACTGTTTCTTCGTATTACAAAAGGTGTGCTTTGATTTCTTACCCAATAGATGGACTATGGAGTGATGTCCTGTTCATAATGAGAAAGTATACCACTTGTGCTATAAGTGGTGTACATTTAAAATTCTTTACACAGGAGCCATTTAAACTTGTAAGTCTTCAGTCAGATGATGTAGGTTTATTGCTGTATATAGCAACATGATCGGTGATTAGTTTACCATTGCTGATTCATACTCTGAAGATCTCACCATGGAGTTTTGTTTATTCAATATAAGGGCTGTTCTATAGTCTGCGCGACAGTTATAGAATGGCTGACTAACCTCAAACTATAATAGGATTCCCAAAAAGTGAGGAATATGAAGATGAATTTGCACCACTAGTGAAATGTATACACACACACGTCGCTCCCGGCAGCACGGACTAAATACACACAAAATATGCGCCACGGTCATTCGCACACAGTATATTACGAGCCTAACTAATTAGTTTAATCAGCATACTCGTGTCATTATCATACAGATATCTGTAATGTGATTAGCATCTAATGTATTGTGCTTAGATATCATTAAGCATCTCACTATTACTGCTCCTTTCTTGTGCTAGTCACCAGATCCCTTGGTAAGAAAGGAGTAGGACAATATTGGAAATGGCAACACCAAGCTCCTGTTTGGAACATCTGTGCATGATCTGGACAGAAGAAACATGCCCTTATGACTGCAGAGCTGTACAGTATGTACTTTATACAGTACAGGCATACCCCGCTTTAAGTACACTCACTTAAAGTACACTCGCGAGTAAGTACATATCGCCCAATAGGCAAACGGCAGCTCACGCATGCGCCAGTCATCACGTCCTGAGCAGCAATACCGGCTCCCTACCTGTACCGAAGCTGTGCGCAAGCAGGGAGACTAGAGCCTGTTACACATGGGTTATTTATATCAGTTATGCACGTATATGACGATTGCAGTACAGTACATGCATCGAGAAGAGGGGGAAAAAAAAAAAAATAAAAAAAAAAAAAAAGGTAGGTCTTCACTTTAAGTACATTTTTGCTTTACATACATGCTCCGGTCCCATTGCGTACGTTAATGCGGGGTATGCCTGTACCAGCAATAGAACAAGCCAGGCTTTGGTAGACACTATAACCACATGAAAACAAGTTGGTTAATGCTGAAATATTTATTGCACATACAAAAACTTGAATATAGAGTGACAGTGCACATTGTGATTCTGGCATTTAGAATTTGCACAGATTATACACATAGGTGACTGCCAAGAAACACCAGGTGAGAAATATTTCCATTATAATAGGAAACTAGCTATATTTTACCAGTAATTTGAGGCACTCACATTTAGGTCAGACTAAAGCACAGGACACAGGGTGTAAATGTATCTACAGTACTTTTGGCAAATGAAAAATGCAACTTCTCAAAGACTTGGGAAACAAGGGTAGCCATTAACATACTGCTACTAATGACACCATTATAATGACATTGTATAGGACACTACTGTAATCAGATTCCTGTAATTTTTGAAGTGTCACCTTTTAATATCAAGCAGATTAAGCACAATGCAGGTGGTTTTACTGCACTATGTGCTAAAGGACAAAGCATAGTGCAGAGCTTAGAGGGAGTACTCAATAAGGCTCTCGTAACTCCAAAGCACTGGCAACAAGGACTCAAAGAGTCTCACATGATACTTTCAGGATGACAGCATGTTGAAAAAAAAATAAATTCAGTCATATTGCAGTTCATATGGAAGGGGCATTTAGGTCACAATGAGAACCCCTCTGGTATCTTATTCAAGTGGGTTGAAAATAGCGGCTTAAGTGATGTGATTCAATTAGTGACTTGTAAAAAGGAAACAAATACATGGTGTGTAGGGTTCAATTCAGTCTTCCTGGCTGGTTGTCTCAGCCCCTTCACATTTGTGCTCACCATGCGGAGACCCAGCCAACTGGGGGTAAAATTGACCAACCAGCCAGTTTAGGGGTGTGTTGTGGACTAGATAATCCATTACATCATCCAGAGAAGCCTTCATTTTTTGGAGCTGCCCTCTGCTGGTGGTCAGGAGGCCGTCAGACACTTCTCTGAAGGAGGAGGCAGAGTGGAAGTTTTGGTAAATATCTCCAGCCATGGCACCAATACTATGAGCTTTGTCTTGGATGTTCTGTGGCAAGCCTTGCATGCTGGATACCAGGGAGAGACATGTGGTCTGAAGCAGCTGAGACATGTTCCGGGCAATTGCTAATGTGCGAGATTCAATGTGCTGTGGGGAAAAAAAAAAAAAAATCCACAATAGAACTGTTTGTCCCCATGCACACCAAGATTCAACTGAAACATTTCTATTAAATTACTTCTGTCAAGTTAAGCACAAAAGCTACAGCTATTGGTAAGGTCAAATAGCAGAGTGCATTTTTTTTAGTGAGCATAGACTGCAAAAGTTGGTCAATAGTTGTAATATTTACAAGCTTATGGGTTGAAAAGGCTAATGTTTGTTAATGTTACACAACTAATCCAGTGCTCAGTACTACAGTGACATTTCAGACAGTCGAGAGTTTATATTGGGCAATTCAGTGCATTCTTCCTGGAGTTGAAGTTCAAAAGTTAATTTGGCCATCCAAACATTTCTATGAAATTACTGTATATTATATTTGCTCCCAGAACATTAAGGATAAGTGTTGTATATCATTGCTCCTGAGCATCTTTCAAGTACAAATGCAGAAACTTCATAATTACCTCAGCACTTTGAGCCTCATCAGTAGCAGACTGTCCTGTGCTTTTCTTCCACTCAACCCACGAGTTGTAGAGTTTCTCTTGAGCATTGTGCATCTTCTGGTTGGCGCTGTGTATGTTCTTCCTTGCATACTCGATCTAGGAACAGAAGCCATAACATGCAAGGCTTTGCATCACAAGGTACAAGTTCAGTTCTCTACAGAGTTGGGGCAGTCTTTGCTCTGACCATGAACAAGAGGAACTTTTTACTGGTGACATGTGTTTCAGTCTATGGCAAGCTACATAAAATAAAGTTTAAATTGGCTGGCAAAATAAGTTCTGAAAAAATAAATAAACACCATTGGCGAAAAATATGACACTTTAAATTAAATATATAATCATAGGTGTGCATACCTCAACCACTTTTACTGAATTGACTGGTAAAGGTTGCAACTGAAATTCTTGCACCTACCAGGTCAACTGTATGATGTAGCTGAGAAATGGCTTCCTCACTTCTGCATTTGACATCCTTGACCCGAGTCAGCGTTTGCTGGTAGGCACGCTTGCGAAGTTATGAAGAGAGTGACCCCAATCTGATGTAGTAGTTGGGCTGCTCTGTTCCCATGTCAACCCCTTCAACATTTGTGGCACCTGGGGGGGGAGGAAGTTGGGGTAAAGTTTGCTTTTAATGGTTTCTATTTAACCCTTTGGGTGCATCAGTAGTGGCGACTTCATCATGCCTAATGGAGGTTTTTTTTGGATTACATCTAGAGTTGCCAGGGAGAACAGACACGATCTGTCCAGTGAGGAGATTCAGAAATAACCCCATGGTCATGTGATGACAGCGCTGGAGGGGCATTGGCATCCTGTCAGAGTTAAGGATGGGGAGCGGGAGATAGAGCTCTGGATTTAGACACTAGCACAATGTCTCTTGTTTAGTATGCATGTCAGTGAATCTTTTCCCCATCCCTCAACTTATTTACAAGTACACTAGGTGCAGGCCAGAGGAAGGCCAATTGCAGCAACTCTGTAGATGGAGGTTAGAGATAGGTGAAAGTCAAAATCCATTTAGTGGAATTTCCCCAGTTCCATTCAAAATCAGTTCTTAGGTGTAAAAATCAAGAGAGATTGTGCCGGTCCACAGATTGGTTTGTCAATAAAACAGAAGGCGAATTGCCAAAGGAACTGGTCGATACAAAGCAGTTCCAAGTCTGCTAAAAACTTTGCCCATTTCGAATGGAGGGTAACAGAAGTGATCACACTGTTGTACATCTTGCTGGAATCTGGCAATAACTAAAACACTGAGCAGGTTGAAAGTGCTTACCCAATTCTTCCTCCGTCAGCGGCACGTATTGATCCAACAGCGTCTCAGACTTGGTCAGCGCAGTATCAACTCCGCTGCTCACCATCTGCACAACACGGCTTCCCAGGACGGTGTTAATGCCGCCATTCACAACAGCCTTTGTCATTTCCACACTTCCATGGACAGCACCTTTTGTTTTATCAACTACCCCTGTAATGCTGTGCATCAGTGTGTCTTTGGCACCAGCCACTGCATCAGATGCATTGGAGATCACCTACAAAAAAAGGATAAGATTGCAAGGCAAGTGACAGATCACTTGAGGTGCCCTTTATCCCTTATAATGGCCCTATTGCCAAAACAGAGGCATCAATAAAGTGATCTATTGCATTTAGCTACCTGTTGTACTAGAATAGTGCTATAACAAGTGTGGGGCACAGCACTATGAGCAGAGTATTACTGTTGGAGCGGCTTCAACAATCTGCAATAAGCCACAGCGATAAAGAGACCAACTGCCTCACTGTACATTATCTTTTGCAGCTCATGGATTGTCATATTTGAAAAGTGCCAAGTAGTTTTAATTATTTTCTCATTGACTTACCTTATCAGTAGGTTGATACAGAATAGGCAGCTTCTCTTCAATTTTATCCAGCCCCATGCAAGCATAGTTGTTGGCAAAAGCAACTAGAGAGGGGAAAAAATAAATAAAAAACCTTTAGTCTTACATGGATGGCACAACTACATGTAGCCCTGGTAAGATTAGGGGCTATATTTATATCCTCCTCCTGTGTGTAGTCCCTGCTAAGGGCAGGTTGCCAGGAGTAATCATGGATTTTCCCTACTTCTGACACTGTGCTGAGTCAGTGAAGGTAGATCACTTGACCCTGTGTCCAATCAAGAGAGAGCAGCCTAGGAGTAGAGCTGATAGTGAGGTGGACCAAATACCTCTTATCCTGCTTAGGGGGTAAGGGAAGAGCTAGCCCCACTCTGGATGGCCCTGGGTCCAGAGTGGAGGCAGGGACATCCTAACGGAGAACAGCTAGCTGGCTGTGTATATTGATTGTACCTGTCTGCTGCTGAGAGAAATAAAGAGCTGCTGCTAATTGGAAGACCTATTGTGCGAGACTGGAATCTCATCCCTGGGGGGGGGGGGGGGGGGGAGATTCTGTGGTAGGGATTCCACCCCGTATCCCTGGGGCTTACTGCAGATGGAGGCGCTGCACCAGTAGAAGGAGAACAAAGGCATTCACCCCAGAAACCTGTCCTGTTGTCCCCCCATTTCATCGCGGGAGACTCAGCAGGTATGCACCATACAGAGACATGTAGCCAGACCACAGAAAACCTTAGGGGACCTGATCTGCAATTGGGTGGGGTGGTCGATGGGTTACATTCATTATACAGCAAGATTGACAAATACATTGTGAAAGGAAGTAGGGGAAAGATAGTGTCTAGCATAGACAGCAGGGGAAGTGTCAGACCAAGCTAGTTACTGGGAAATGATTAAAGAACTACAAATGTGGCACGACTCAGGGAACAAAAAAACCTCAAACTAACCAGGCAGCAATGTTAGACTGACGAATGCCTTAAAGTGGTAGTTAAAGCATTCTGAAATGTGATTTTAAGCTATACATTGCAAGCACCAGAAATTGACAGCAGTCACAAAGTTTCCAGCCTAATAAAGGCACTGAAAATAGTAATACCACTATTTAAATTCTAGTCTGGAATGTGTATTACAATACCAGGCCCGCCAACAGGGGGAAAGGGTTGGCACCTGCCAGATAGATTTAAAAAAAAAAAAAAAGAAGCCATTCCCCGTACGCATGCGCAGAGCCGACGTCCCGGCACGCATGCACAGGCCAAGCAGGGTGTCCACCCTGCTGCCTGTGGGCCCACTTCCTTCCACCCCCCCCCACGCTCCCAACGTGGGATGGAGGGAAAGCACTGTGGCAAACCCGCGCCTGCCAACCCAGCTTCCTACGCGCCCGCCTCCAGTAGCAGAATTAGCCAGTCAGTCTCAAAGCCGCCTACCTCCCACAGGGATATCAGGGGTGTGGGAGGGAGAAAGAGCATCTGGCGGGCAAGAAAGCACCACCCACCTGGTCAAGGTCACCCACCCATCTTGTTGAAAATATTAAAATAAACAGATTGCATTGAAATGTTTTTCCGTATTACAATAAGAAGAAAACAGTTAAATAAAAGTTGCGCACTAAATAAAGATTTTTTTCGTGGTAGGTGCGCTATGGGTTTGCGGGGCCCAGCTCCTTTCATTTGTCCTGGGCCCCATGATTTCTGTTAGCGGCCCTGTACACTACTACCCTATCTGGCTCACTTCCTTACAGAAGCAAGCAACCTCAGATTGTGTTAAGGAAGCTGCAGTCACACCGTTCCAAACAGACCTTTATAATTAATTTCTTTAAAACTGGAACAGATTGTGAATGTCACATTACCATGATGAAAAGCAGAAAGGACAAATCTTGCACAGAAAACATGCCAAGTGGGACAGCACCATCAACTTGAAGCCCAAAGAAACATAGTAACCTTATTTTTGTTCAGGGAGGGAACACTAATGTGTGCGATATGACAGGTCATGGCAAGAGTACAGGTTCACCATACAGAACAAACATGTTGGCAGTTTACACAACATGACACTAATGTCTCACAGAAAAGGTCAAACTTACTTTGAGGCTCCAGTTTCTGTATGATGGGCATAGCACTGGTGATGGCCACTGAAGTGATGGTCTTCACACTCTTCTCTGCCACATCACATACAGACATCAAGTAAGGATGGTTGTATTTGGTGTTGCCATAAGCAGAAGACACCATATTGTAGGTGGAGCTCACCAATGGCAGGTTAACCAACCTGGCCACCACATTCTAGGAACAGAAGGATGGAAACAATGAAACAAAGCTGCATGCAGTGGGATGTTCAGTTTAAAATGCAACTAGTGCCAAGCGTCAGTACAAATGCTCATTAGACAATGTGTCTTTCTGGGGTAGTTCTGATTTTAAGCCAGAAAGGGAAAGAAAGCTATAACAAAGTACCTTTAAGTTACAAGACAAAGAAAAGGAATACTTCAGCCAATGCACATCATACCCACCTGCTGTTGCTCAACTACTGCAGTCATCTTGTCACGTTTGATCTGAAGACAAAATAAAATTAACATTAGATCTCACTAAGAGCACAGATCATATAACTACTGAGATATTACTGAGGAAGCCACTGTCCGTAGCAGAGAATTGTACTGAACCCCAGATCTGAGCCACATGGAGGCTGGGAATAGGGATACAGGAGGTTCTGCAGCCCCCGGGTTTATATATAGTTACATTTTGGAAATGCATGTATAGGACCCCCACCCAAAACTAATGTTCATGCACTACTGCTAATCTGTATTTAATATACAGTGAATATAGTTTTAGAGCAGCCTATGTCGTCACAAGGAACATTTAGGAGCCCTAAAAAAGTGCTGCTTAATAAAGAAAAATATCCGGAGTCATTACAAATGAGGTGCAAAGAAACAGCAGCCAAGCTGTAAAAGTGCCGCCCCGAGACCAGCAAAGTATCCACTCACCGGAGTACCCGCTGCAGACACAGATCAGCACAGAACTATAGACTCCTCCGCACAAGCGCACGTTCCACTCTCCGAACACTGACTGCAGCACAGCGCTGAGCGCGGGTATTTATACCCCGCAGGCCACGCCCTCCTGCTCCCGCGAGACTCTCCTGAGTCTGACAGATCTTCTTGTTATCAGCTGGCTGGGGGAATAAGCGAAGTGACGTCACCGGGCAGCTAGCTCTGCGTGTGTCCCTTGTGCTGGGTAAAGGCTGCTAAGGGGCAGAGATCCTGGCGCTGTGTGTGTGAGACTTATTGCTGCAGCTTCATTACATTAACATACAGTGGGAAAAGGCTACTTAGGCTCCACTGAACTGTTGGGCTGTCTGTGTTATCTTTATATCTTTATACTGGGAGAACGGAGATGCTTATAACATTTATATATTTGTAAAGAATAAAAGTGTAAAATTTCTGAATAAAAAAAGTGTTTACTGGAGTTCAGTGAATCTTGGGTGGGGATGAATCTTGGGTGGGTGGTGGGGGGATGAATCTTGGGTTGGGGGGGTGAATCTTGGGTTGGGGGGGGTGAATCTTGGGTTGGGGGGGTGAATCTTGGGTTGGGGGGGGGGTGAATCTTGGGTTGGGGGGGGGGTGAATCTTGGGTTGGGGGGGGTGAATCTTGGGTTGGGGGGGTGAATCTTGGGTTGGGGGGGTGAATCTTGGGTTTGGGGGCGGGGGGGGGGGTGAATCTTGGGTGGGTGTGTGTGTGGGGGGGTGAAACTTGGGTGGGTGGGTGGGTGGGGGGTTGAATCTTGGGTGGGTGTGAATCTTGGGTGGGGGGTGGGGTGGTGAGGTGGGGGGTGTGGTAAGGTGGGGGGTGTGAGTCCCCCCACCCGTTCCAGGCGATCGGTTCCCCCCCGGTGCTTGTTTCCCTCCACGGCGGTGTTTCTCTCCCTCCCCCTTGTCCCCTGCACGTGTTTCCCCTCCCCCCCTCTCCACCCCTCCCCGGCTTTCCCAGCAGTCGCCCGTGGGTGGTGAGGAGAAGCGGCGTGCGCTCCTTCCACCCCCCCCCCCCCCGGCAAATCAGTCCCAGCACAGAGAGGCCAGCTGACTATAAGATAATGTACAGTTCTGAATGTAAAGCCTGTGTATAACGAGATCAAATCAAATCCCCGGATATGGGTTTAAGTTGTATACAATTGCTCCTCTCAGGCTATAAACGATTACAATATGCAGTCAGCAAACCAAACTGAATATAGAGTGGTGGATACCATGAATTGCGTGTGGAGATATGAATCCAATGAAAACCCCACTTTGAAGAATTGCATGTGGATGCTACAGTCCCAATACAGAGCAACAGTGATCTGAGGTATAATTACGTGTCCTCCCGAGGGAGAATGATCCAGGGGTCCTGCCCAGCGCTCCCACTCCTGCACTTTAATTATTCTGCTTTTTTTAATGTTTATGTGTCATTTAATAAATTGTATTTTCTACTTTTGGTACACCTGAGTGCTCTTAGTGGGCTTCTTTTTCTTCTGGTTGACTCATAATTACCGGCCCGTGAGCACCGCCGGTCAGGGAATTAATATCTTTATTCAACGGCTTATTGGTTACCGTATAAATTATCAGAGCGGATGCGGGGTCACTCTTTCTTTATTGCACACATATATCTCAAATAAAAAGATCACTTGTGAGCACATTCACATGTCTAAGGCTTTGGTCCCGCTGCGTCCGGCGGCACGCGCGCGTTCCTCACCAGCAGGGGTATCCTTTCCTAGCCGGTCCCAGTCCCCCCTCGCTGCACGGCTCAGGACGTGCTGTTTCGCGTCAGCCGCCAGAGGATGCAAGAAAATTGTGATCCCGAGCGGTGACCTGTCATGTGGTGCACTGATGAGCCTATCAGCGGCGGGGGCGGGAGCGGGAGCTGTCAGACAGCTTCCTCCACAAGGTAGGGGGTGGTGTGTGTGTGTGTGTGTGTGTGTGTGTATCAGCATGTGTGAGGAGGGCATTTGTGGGGGAAGGGGGAGGGAGCGGGAGCTGCTTACCTTCCAGCAGCCCGCAGCAGCTTCCTCCTGCAGCCCGGGAGACTGAGCCCAGGGGGTGTTGGGGAGGGGGGGGAAGCGGGTCCTTCTGCTCAAACCATGCCTTCCCTCCCACTCCCGCCCCCGGCACCCTACAGACCGCATATCGCGGTCTGTGCCTGTCAGCGCGCCGCCTGTCTGCAGTGCGGGCGCGCTGACTGAGGGAGCGGGGCCTTAGGCTGAGTCCATAGAAGGCACGTCCGTGCTGAGCCGTGCGGACGCTCCGCGCTGAGCCCCTGCATCCTCCATGAGGATGTCTTTAGAGGGGGCTCACGCGAGCGTCCGCGGGCGTGCTGAGGTGCTGGATTTTTCAGCCGACAGTCAAACTATTTTTCAGAGCGCTGTCGGCTGAAAACTTCCAATCAGCGCGGAGCAGCGTCAACGTCACGGGCGATTGGCCCAGCGACGTCACTGCCCCGCCTCCCTCAGTCTCCCCCCGCCTCCCGATCGCGCTCGCTGGCTCGCCTGCATGGGCATGAAATCGCACAGATTTCAGCAGGCGAGCCTCAGCGTCAGCGCACCTCAGCCCTGCTACCCCCTCTATGGCCCCATCCTTAGCCTTAGGCAGGTCTGCAACCCTGCCTTTCACCATTATTCCCAGCATACATTGCTTCCACTGCAGCAAGGGATTCTGGGAAATGACATGCAAATGAGCACACCGTGTCACCTTTTGTCTGAAAAACCATTGTTACATGGAGCCCATATAAGCTAGTTTTAAAGCACAGCATGGGAATCAGATGCAGCCAGATAAACCAATCACAAACATGTTTCAACCTTAATAGGTATCATGAAACATGCCTGTGAATGGTTTCTCTGACTTTGCATCTGATTCCCATGCTGTGCTTTAAAGCTGTGTTAGCAGCGAACATTAGCTTATATGGGCTCCATGAAACAATGGTTTTTCAGACAAAAGGTGACACATTGTGTGCTCATTTGCATGTCATTTCCCATACATTTTTCAGTATGACAAATAAAAGAACAAGCAAGAGAAATTAACACACAATTATACACCCACCAAACCATGCATTCTGAGCCCCCCACTATGGAGAGAAAGAAGGGGCCTCATATGTGTGAGATTTGCATCAGATCCCTCCCCTGGACCTGGGTACTGGGGTGTGCAGGGGCGGGGTTATGACATATAGGGGGGGTTATGACTTCTGTGGATGGGGTTCAATCCCCCAACCTATGAGAAAAATCAGGACTGGGTGCTGCTGATGAAATGTACTCCACAAACAAGTTCCCTGTTCCGGGCTGGAGGGAAGGAGGAGCGTTAGGGAGAGCAGCTGCTTCACATGGGGTGCAGTACACCAAACCATGGCACGTTAGAGCCTCCAACTGACAATCACTGTCCAAAACGTCATATGTGTTGAGATGGTGCATAGGCTGACCTCAAGGGCAGGCCACTGTAAATGTTCAATGTCAAACCCTGATAAACAGCTGTAGTAAGCCTGTGTCTGCAGTGTCGCAGCACCGGAGGATTAACGCTGTGTAAGGTCCCATTCAGAAGCATTGACTCCCCCGCAGCACGAACGCAGCAGACATTATTGCCGGCGATGCAGACTTTTGCTTCTTCAACCACGGTGCCGTGAGTCTTGCTGCATCTATATCACAGGTTGCTCACAGCTGAATTCTGACATCATATGGTGGGCAATGAATATATAACAGGGGGGCGTGGGTTAACTTTTTGTCTGGCCTTGTCCGATTAGGCCCTGCCCAAGCTATTCAACTGGTTCAAGAGATTTGGTTCATGCATAATTATTGTTAAACATAGTTTACACAGTTGACATGACTCAAATGATAGTGCAATAACAGGCTTTTTTTTCATCTCCTGACATTCATTGCCCTTGATTAAACATGGATACATTTCAGGTTCAGCGCTGCTAGACTGGACCAGACTGCAGTACTTTCCAGGCCAAAACACAACCAGCCTGAGCCATAGGATGTGAAACAGTGTGTAAGAGACTATGAAGTTGCATGATGATGCAACAAAAACTTTGATCATCGCTTTAGAGTTCATTGCTCGGTTGCTATAATTAAAGCAGTGTAAAGTCCACACTCAGCGCTAAGTGACTTGTTACATTATCGTTACTGCGCTCAGACTGTTATAGTGAAAAATAAACTGATACCAAGTTAGTTTCAATTATAAAAATGTGAAAATGATTACTCTTAGAAGGTACTGTTCTCTGATGTGTACAGTATGTACTGTATGTATATCTTTATATAGTACTCACAGTGTGCTTAGCGCTTTACAAAAGAGAAAAAACAATATAAGGAATCTTAACATAAACTATTATCAAGTGTCTGTTGGTTATAAGTTAAGATCATTTATTAACTGAAATACTAGCTACATGATCTACTATCTAAAGTGTGGCTGTGGTAGTAGCTATGTGGGACGTACTATTAGCCCTGTAAAACCAAGACTCATCGAGCACACAGTCTAATAAAAATGAGGATATGAGGTTCTCTGTCTCTAAACATTTTCTCAATTGCCCACATGTGAGTTTATCTACCCTGTTCTTCTTGGACATTGAGCATATCCCCACTCCCATCAGGCGTGGGGACAGGCGGAATGCCCTCAATAAAAGGGAGATGTTCTGTATTTATACCCCAGGCACCTTAGACCCTTTGGGTATGAACACCGATTTGGAACTACTGTATATAATTTTCTGTGAATTTTATCAGAATTAACAATATGTATATTTATTTCTCCATGTAAGCTTGAGATGATCTCACACAGCTTGAAGATTTATGCATCTAGGTTTAGGCAGCTTACAAAGACCTGACGGTTAGTGTCTGTCACATTACTTGTGGATTTGTAGCATCTCCTGTTTATCAAATAGTTCACAGACCATGTCCTGATACAGTGATATGTATCCCAATGGCCTTCCCTGTTTGAGATTATATGTATATATTATATACACTCACACGATACCGGTTGAAGCACGACATCAAGGGACAGCATACAGGTAAGTTGATCACAAGTTCTTTGTATTGAAAAAGACACAAAAACCGACATTTCAATCCCCAGTGGGACTTTTCTCAAGGTGCTTTCTTTCAGTACCATGGGACTGGTTATATACTGACTTTTCTATCAATACTCAGTCAGGATACAGCTAGCATTGTGCTACATATCATCCATTAACCTCCACGAGCCTATTGCATTTTTTTCCCAGTGATTCTTCACTTTGATATCACTTATCCTCCTTCATTGGATGTTTTTCAGCAATTGATCGGACATTTCATGTTTTCTGTATATGGATTTTTATACGTTCATTGCCTCATGTCATTTCAATGTTATGGGGACTTTGTTGTCCATGTTTATTAAACTTTCCCATGTTGACATTTACTATTATCTATATTTTTACTATTGTCCATTATACTGTTTCTTCGTATTACAAAAGTGTGCTTTTTTAAATTTCTTCCCCACTAGAATCTCCTTGCGATGGACTATGTGGTGATGTCCTGTTCATAATGAGAAAGTATACCACTTGTGCTATAAGTTGTGTACATTTAAATCTATTTACTCAAGAGCCATTTAAACTTGTAAGTCTTTAGCCAGATGTTGTAGGGTTATTGCTGTATTTAGCAACATGATCAGTGATTAGTTTACCATTGCTGATTCATACTCTGAAGATCTTACCATGGAGATTTATTTATTCAATATAAGGGCTGTTCTATAGTGTGCGCTTGCTGTGCGCGGGAGTTATAGAATGGCTGACTAACCACAAACAAACTATAATAAGACTCCAAAAAGTGAGGAATATGAAAATGAATTTGCGCCACACAGTGGGCGGCACGCTCATTCACACAGGCGCACGCACAGTATATTATGAACCTAACTCATCTTAGTTTAATCGTCAACATACTCTTGTCATTATCGCACAGATATCTGTTATCTAATCACATATCATTAAGCATCTGACAAGGTACTATTACTGCTCCTTTCTTGTGCTAGTCACCAGATCCCTTGGTAAGAAAGGAGTAGGACAATATTGGAAATGGTAACACCAAGCTAATGAAACCTGCAGCTAAGTTTAAAGGATCTGGACATTCAGCTCATGTTGTTTGGAACATCCGTGCATGATCTGGACAGAAGAGACATGCCCTTATGTCTGCAGAGCTGTACAGCATGTACTTTATACAGTACCAGCAATAGAACAAGCCAGGCTTTTGTAGACACTAACCACATGAAAACAAGTTGGTTAATGCTGAAATATTTATTGTACATACAAAAACTTGAATATAGAGTGACAGTGCACATTGTGATTCTGGCATTTAGAATTTGCACAGATTATACACATAGGTGAATGCCAAGAAACACCAGGTGAGAAATATTTCCATTATAATAGGAAACTAGCTATATTTTACCAGTAATTTGAGGCACTCTCATTTAGGTCAGACTAAAGCAAAGGACACAGGCTGTAAATGTATCTACAGTACTTTTGGCAAATGAAAAATGCAACTTCTCAAAGACTTGGGAAACAAGGGTAGCCATTAACATACTGCTACTAATGACACCATTATAATGACATTGTATAGGACACTACTGTAATCAGATTCCTGTAATTTTTGAAGTGTCACCTTTTAATATCAAGCAGATTTAGCACAATGCAGATGTGCACTGTGTGCTAAAGGACAAAGCATAGTCCAGAGCTTAGAGGGAGTACTCAATAAGGCTCTCGTAACTCCAAAGCACTGGCAACAAGGACTCAAGGAGTCTCACATGATACTTTCAGGATGACAGCATGTTGAAAAAAAAAATTCAGTCATATTGCAGTTCATATGGAAGGGGCATTTAGGTCACAAGGAGAACCCCTCTGGTATCTTATTCAAGTGGATTGCCAATAGCGGCTTAAGTGAAGTGGTTAAATTAGTGACTTGTAAAAAGGAAACAAATACATGGTGTGTAGGGTTCAATTCAGTCTTCCTGGCTGGTTGTCTCAGCCCCTTCACATTTGTGCTCACCATGCTGAGACTCAGCCAACTGGGGGTAAAATGGACCAACCAGCCAGTTTAGTGGTGTGTTGTGGACTAGATAATCCATTACATCATCCAGAGAAGCCTTCATTTTTTGGAGCTGCCCTCTGCTGGTTGTCAGGAGGCCGTCAGACACTTCTCTGAAGGAGGAGGCAGAGTGGAAGTTTTGGTAAATATCTCCAGCCATGGCACCAATACTATGAGTTTTGTCTTGGATGTTCTGTGGCAAGCCTTGCATGCTGGATACCAGGGAGAGACATGTGGTCTGAAGCAGCTGAGACATGTTCCGGGCAATTGCTAGTGTGCGAGATTCAATGTGCTGTGGGGAAAGAGGAGAAAAAAATAAAATAATAAAATCAATAAATAGAACTGTTTGTCCTCATGTACACCAAGGTTCAACTGAAACATTTCTATTAAAATACATCTGTCAAGTGAAGCACAAAAGCTACAGCTATTGGTAAGGTCGAATAGCAGAGTGCTTTTTTTTTTTTTTGTGAGCAAAGACTGCAATAGTTGGGTCAATAGTTGTAATATTTAGAACCTTTCATGGGTTGAAAAGGCTAATGTTTGTTAATGTTACACAACTAATCCAGTGCTCAGTACTACAGTGACATTTCAGACAGTCGAGAGTTTATATTGGGCAATTCAGTGCATTCTTCCTGGAGTTGAAGTTCAAAAGTTAATTTGGCCATCCAAACATTTCTATGAAATTACTGTATATTATATTTGCTCCCAGAACATTAAGGATAAGTGTTGTACATCATTGCTCCTGAGCACCTTTCAAGTACAAATGCAGAAACACCATAATTACCTCAGCACTTTGAGCCTCATCAGTAGCAGACTGTCCTGTGCTTTTCTTCCACTCAACCCATGAGTTGTAGAGTTTCTCTTGAGCATTGTGCATCTTCTGGTTGGCGCTGTGTATATTCTTCCTTGCATACTCGATCTAGAAACAGAAGCCATAACATACGAGGCTTTGCATCACAAGGTACAAGTTCAATTCTCTACAGAGTTGGGGCAGTCTTTGCTCTGACCATGAACAGGAGGAACTTTCTACTGGTGACATATGTAGCTCGCCATAGACTGAAACAAGATGAAGTTTAAATTGGCTGGCAAAATAAGTTCTGAAAAAATAAATACACACACCTGGCGAAAAATCTGACACATTAAATCTATAATCACAGGTGTGCATACCTCAACCACTTGTTTTACTGAATTGGCTGGTAAAGGTTGCAACTGAAATTCTTGCACCTACCAGGTCAACTGTATGATGTAGGTGAGAAATGGCTTCCTCACTTCTGCATTTGACATCCTTGACCCGAGTCAGCGTTTGCTGGTAGGCACGCATGCGAAGTTTTGAAGAGAGTGACCCCAATCGGATGTAGTAGTTGGGCTTCTCTGTTCCCACTTCAAACCCTTCAACATTTGTGGCACCTGGGGGGGGAAGTTGGGGTAAAGTTTGCTTTTAATGGTTTCTATTTAACCCTTTGGGTGCAACAGTAGTGGCAACTTCAGCATGCCTAATTGAGGTTTTTTTTTTTGCAGCTTGGATTACATCTAGAGTTGCCATGGAGAATGGACACGATCTGTCCAGTGAGGAAATTCAGAAATAACCCCATGGTCATGTGACGGCAGTGCTGGAGGGGCATTGGCAGCCTGTCAGAGTTAAGGATGGGGAGGGGGAAATAGGGCTCTGGATTTAGACACTAACACAATGTCTCTTGTTTAGTACGCATATCAGTGAATCTTTTCCCCATCCCAGAACTTATTTACAAGTACACTAGGTGCAGGCCAGAGGAAGGCCAATTGCAGCAACTCTGTAGATGGAGGTTAGAGATAGGTGAAAGTCAAAATCCATTTAGTGGAATTTCCCCAGTACCATTCAAAATCAGTTCTGCGGTGTAAAAATCAGGAGACAGATTGTGCCCGTTTCAAAAACCACCATTGGTTACAATCCACAGATTGGTTTGTCGATAAAACAGAAAAGGCGAATTGCCCTCGCAAGATTCATCTGCAGACCAAAGGAACTGGTCGGTACAAAGCAGTTCCAAGTCTGCTAAAAACTTTGCCCATTTCGAATGGAGGGTAACAGAAGTGATCACACTGTTGTACATCTTGCTGGAATCTGGCTATAACAAAACACTGAGCAGGTTAAAAGTACTTACCCAATTCTTCCTCCGTCAGCGGCAGGTATTGATCCAACAGAGTCTCAGACTTGGTCAGCGCAGTATCAACTCCGCTGCTCACCATCTGCACAACACTGCTTCCCAGGACGGTGTTAATACCGCTATTCACAACAGCCTTTGTCATTTCCACACTTCCATGGACAGCACCTTTTGTTTTATCAACTACCCCTGTAATGCTGTGCATCACTGTGTCTTTGGCACCAGCCAGTGCATCAGATGCATTGGAGATCACCTACAAAAGAGGATAAGATTGCAAGGCAAGTGACAGATCACACGAGGTGACCTTTATCCCTCATCTGCCAAAATGGTCCTATTGCCAAAACAGAGGCTTCAATAAAGTGATCTATTGCATTAAGCCCACTGTTGTACTAGAATACTGCTATAACAAGTGTGGGGCACGGCACTATGAGCCGAGTAGTACTGTTTTAGCAGCTTCAACAATCTGCAATAAGCCACAGTGATAGAGACCAACTGCCTCAGACTGTACATTATCTTTTGCAGCTCATGGATTGTCATATTTGAAAAGTGCCAAGTAGTTTTAATTATTTTCTCATTGACTTACCTTATCAGTAGGTTGATACAGAATAGGCAGCTTCTCTTCAATTTTATCCAGCCCCATGCAAGCATAGTTGTTGGCAAAAGCAACTAGGAGAGGAAAAAAAAAAAAAAAACCTTAGTCTTACACGGATGGCACAACTACATTATACAGCAAGATTGACAAATCCATTGTGAAAGGAAGTAGGGGAAAGATAGTGTAGCATAGACAGCAGGGGAAGTGTCAGACCAAGCTAGTTACTGGGAAATGCTGAAAACTACAAATGTGACATGACTCAGGGAACAAAAAAACCTCAAACTAACCAGGCAGCAATGTTGGACTGAAGAATGCCATAAAGTGGTAGTTAAAGCATTCTGTAATATGATTTTAAGCTATGCATTGCAAGCACCAGAAAGTTTCCAGCCTACTAAGGCACTGAAAATAGTAAATCGCACTATTGAAATTCAAGTCTGGAATGTGTATTACAATACCAGGCCCGCCAACAGGGGGAAAAGGGTGGGCACCTGCCAGATTAAAAAAAACAAAAAAAAAAACACACGTGATTCCCCGTGCGCATGCGCAGAGCCGACGTCCCGGCGCGCATGCATAGGCCAAGCAGGGTGTCCGGCCTGCTGCCTGTGGGCTCACTTCCTTTAACGCTCCCAACGTGGGATGGAGGGGAAGCACTGTGGTGAATCCACACCTGCCAATCCAGCTTCCCCCGCGCGCCTGCCAACCCAGCTTCCCACACGCCCGCCACCAGTAGCCAGCCTCAAAGCCGCCTACCTCCCGTGCCCCCCCTCCCGCAGGGATATCAGGGGCAGGGGGGAGAAGAGCTTCTGGCAGGCAAGGAAGCAGCACCCACCTGGTCAAGGTCACCCACCCGTCTTGTTGAAAATATCAAAATAAACAAATTGCATTGAAATGTTTTTCCGTATTACAAAAAGAAGAAAAGTTAAGTAAAAGTTGTGCTAAAAAAAAAAGAAGATTTGTGGTAGGTGCGCTATGGGTTGGGGGGGGGAGGCACCTCCTTTCATTTGTCCTGGGCCCCATGATTTCTGTTAGCGGCCCTGTACACTACTACCCCATCTGGCTCACTTCCTTACAGAAGTAAGCAACCTCAGATCGTGTTAAGGAAGCTGCAGTCACACCGTTCCAAACAGACCTTTATAATTAATTTCTTTAAAACTGGAACAGATTGTGGATGTCACATTACCATCATGAAAAGCAGTAAGGACAAATCGTGCACAGAAAACATGCCAAGTGGGACAGCACCATCAACTTGAAGCCCAAAGAAACCTTATTTTCGTTCAGGGAGGGAACACTAATGTGTGCGATATGACAGGTCATGGCAAGAGTACAGGTTCACCATACAGAACAAACATGGCAGTTTACACAACATGACATCAATGTCTCACAGACAAGGTCAAACTTACTTTGAGGCTCCAGTTTCTGTATTATAGGCATAGCACTGGTGATGGCCACTGAAGTGATGGTCTTCACACTCTTCTCTGCCACATCACATACAGACATCAAGTAAGGGTGGTTGTCTTTGGTGTTGACATAAGCAGAAGACACCATATTGTAGGTGGAGCTCACCAATGGCAGGTTAACCAACCTGGCCACCACATTCTAGGAACAGAAGGATGGAAACAATGAAACAAAGCTGCATGCAGTGGGATGTTCAGTTTAAAATGCAACTAGTGCCAAGCGTCAGTACAAATGCTCATTAGACAATGTGTCTTTCTGGGGTAGTTCTGATTTTAAGCCAGAAAGGGAAAGAAAGCTATAACAAAGTACCTTTAAGTTACAAGACAAAGAAAAGGAATACTTCAGCCAATGCACATCATACCCACCTGCTGTTGCTCAACTACTGCAGTCATCTTGTCACGTTTGATCTGAAGACAAAATAAAATTAACATTAGATCTCACTAAGAGCACAGATCATATAACTACTGAGATATTACTGAGGAAGCCACTGTCCGTAGCAGAGAATTGTACTGAACCCCAGATTTGAGCCACATGGAGGCTGGGAATAGGGATACAGGAGGTTCTGCAGCCCCCGGGTTTATATATAGTTACATTTTGGAAATGCATGTATAGGACCCCCACCCAAAACTAATGTTCATGCACTACTGCAAGCATGTTTTGGATTGCGCGCCATATTTAAAGGCAACGTGTACTGCTATTCATTCTCTGTGTTGTTGGGAGTGAGAGAGAGAGAGACGCACAGAGCTGGCTGTTTGAACATTTGCATATTGACGGAGAGACTTGTTGTGTATTGGGTGAGCTTTGTCCATTGTTGTTTTGTTTACATCTTTGTCTTGTTTTATATGTGGAAGTGTTTCGTGTGATTGGCTGTACATTTGTTTTCTGTTTTTTGTGAGTGCTGTAAGTATGCCCGCAAAGCGTGGGAAGAGTGATGCTGGTGGGAGTGGTAGTGCTACTCGTGCGAGTACGCGTCAGAGTGAACGTACTGTTCAGGGGAGTGATGTTGCTAGGAGTGCGAGTGCTGTTGCTGGGAGTGCTGTTGCTGCGAGTGGTGTTGCTGGGAGTGTGAGTGCTGTTGCTGGGAGTGTGAGTGCTGTTGCTGGGAGTGTGAGTGCTGTTGCTGGGAGTGGGAGTGCTGTTGCTGGGAGTGCTGGTGCTGGGAGTGGGAGTGCTGCTGGTGGCTCAGTTGCTGAGGGGGTGTCTGGTGGTGGCGTGCTTGCTGGTGGCCAGCTTTTGGAGGCTCTTCCATTGGAAGAAGGAGAGTCCAGTCAGCAGCAGGCAAGCTCTGAGCCTAAACGTGCTCGGAAGAAACGTGTGGAGAAGCCACGTAATCCTCGCTTCAATGACCAAGAAAATAGGGCTCTTGTCACTGGGATTCTGGAGCACTATGACAGTCTCTATGGACATTTAGTAGGTAAGTGTACCTTTCCATTTATTCTTCAAATACATGTGATCCTAGGTCATGTGAGTTTTGTTCATATGCAAATATGGGTACAGAATATCTTTCTATGTTAATTAGTGTGGAAACACAGCTTTTTATCATGCGTTACAAGGACAACAAAACTCAGGCGTACAATTTGCGATAACTGCATACAATATTAATGCAACCTTGCTTACATGTATAGGTTTAGTAGTGAATGCTCATGTGCTTCACATATTACACCTAAAACAGCATGTTTGCTTTCTCTTGGAACAGCTAGCAGTGTAGGAAACTGGTGGTTGTATTATTATTAATTAACGTCATATATTTTGTATGTTTTTCAAGCGCGGACAAGTTCATCAAGCAAAAAAGAAATGTGGGACACAATAGTAATTGGTGTCAATGCGTGTGGGAATCGTGTCAGGATCAAGGAGAATTGTCGCAAGAGATTTGACGATATTAGGTCAAAATTAAAAAAGAAAATACAAGACCAACGCGTGCATGCTACTGGCACTGGAGGTGGGCCGCCACCACAGCGTCTGATATTAACTCCATTGGAGGAGCTGCTTCGGGGAAAATTACTTCCCGTCGTCGTGGAGGGCTTGCCCGGTGACAGGGACATCGGAATGTATCCCTCACAACTTCCACCAGGTGAGAAATATTACTTTACTAGGCGTGTCGTTGCTTACAGTTATTTTAAACATTTCCGCTGCTTTTTATAGTGACTTCCCAATATAAGCATACCTACATCTATATATGTATATGTCTGTTTCTCTCTCTCTCTCTCTCTCTCTCTCTCTCTCTCTCTGTGTGTGTGTGTGTCAAATTAGACATATATGTTGTAGTCTTACTAAAAGCAGTAACTAATATACAACGTTGCATTGCGTGCTCATTTGCATGTGAATTCCCACAATACTTTGCTGCAGTGGAAGCAATTTATGGTGGGCGAAGATGGGGAACAACAGGGTAGCACACATGTGTAACACATGCTAATGAGAAATTATTACTAGCTACTGTTACAGAACATAAATATGTATAATATTAATCTGTATATTATTTATTTAACTCATACAAACACGACATTACTGGCTATTGTAATCATGCATCGAATATATTGCATGCAACGGCCTACAAACATCACTAGCACAAACAAATGGCTACTTGTTTATTAAAAGGTCCATTTTTGCTTTTTGTCATATACAGACAGCATAATGAGGCACACGTAGCATATGTTATGTCATTGTGTTCATAACTTGCACACTTCAGACGACTATTTAGCTCCTCTACCATTGTGTTAAAGCAGCTGCAATGAATATGTCATCACAGCATACACGTCAACAGAGGGGGTGGGTTCAGCACACACCCAAATTACAGGGTCATCTTACGGTCAACTTAGTTCACACCATTTTCACCTGTTTGAAGTAATTGTAAGGTCTGCCTGATTAGGGTTTTTGGGGAAGGGAATACCGTTCTTACAACCTGACTAGCAAAACTGAAGGTAATCACACTCATTTGAAAGCTTCACTCTAGGTACTAAATCAGCCAACAAGTCATTACTTATCAAACCGTACGTCACACATTCGTTCACTCATATCTATAGTTCAACTGATATCAACAACACATTATCACACACTGCATGTGTTGTGTTGTTGAGTGACAGCCACATTCAGGTGTGCCACACTTTCTATTAATGTACCACACATATCCTCTACCAAAAACGATTTTTTTTGCTATATGACCACCTTCATGATAACCATTGTGAATGTTCATCTCATGATACTTATGTACATTATGATACTGATATGACTACACAACAATTTTTTTTTATCTACAAATGTAATCAATTTATCCTAACGCATTACTGCAGAAACATAGTATGTTGTATGTTAGGGAACTCAAAAGTTCTAACTACACAGGCATGTACATTGTTATTACAACTATTTATGTTCACTTTCTCACACACATTTTCTGTTAAGGAACTGATGCTGTTAGTTACTCATAAATAAAGAACATACAATAACTGTTTGTTCAATATTTACACATGTAAATGTACAACTGATGTTATTGTTATATATAGTTGCCCCTGGAGGACATGTGTCACCTGAGACGGAACAAGTGTCTTCACCTGGGTCATGCAGCTCAACACACCTAGAAGGTGGGTGTATGAGGTGGTGGCCATATAATATGTGCACTTCTATATGTTATGTTGTCATGTTCATTATTTGTTTTGCACATGTTCTTTAAATAGGATTACTTAGTGTCAGCGAAAATTAAGTTTAAGACAACATGTATTGTGTTTGTGATGTTAAGTATCATGTAGGAGTTGTGAGTTTAGAACAACTTTTCATTCATTCTTATTTCATACTGAGTCCAAACATTATTCGTAAGTCAAGGTAGTTTTTAATGGGACGTTATACAACGTATGGAAACATGTTAGTTGTTACTTATGACACAGTATAATTACATAGTAAAACAGCAGAGATTAACATGCCATTTCATAATGTGTACATATATTTTTAGAACATGATGATGAAGATGATGATGATGAAGATGAAGATGATGAAGATGCCACCATAGACACAGAAAACCAACCAAGTGACCATGAAGAGGTTCCCATTGAAACAGTTGCACAGCCAATTCGTCCATCAAGTAACACATACGATGCAATAGTAGCTTCAGAGGCAAAAATTGTGGAAGCTGAAAATCGTCGCCATTCTGATCTGATGACAGTGCAGAAAGGATGATTTCACTGCAGGAACAAACGATATCACAATTGGCACATCTCCACAGAGTCTTCATTGAAGTGCCTAAACAAATGCAAAAAATAAACACGTAATTAGAAGCAATGGTTGTGCAGCAAACCCAAGCTAATTATTTGAGAATGACTACTGTACCAAGTTTCCACTTCAACACCTCACAGGCAGGATCTTTACATGCTGGTAATTTTTCACCACATGCATCTGATGTTCATTCCCCAGGTCGGAATGTTACCGGTCAAGTAGCAGACATTTCTGTGCAGGTTCCTGACGACATCCTACCGCTGCCATCTGTAGAAAATCAGGAGCTGACACCTACAAAGGAGGCGACAAAAACAAAAAACCACAAGCAATTACTACTGAGCAGGAAACATGAAACGGACCAACCATGTGTTGTGCACGGTGTACCAACTTGCTCACATGTGTCACTACCCACAAGCCCTGTCGGTGAGTCACTGCCCACAAGCCCTGTCGGTGAGTCACTGCCCACAAGCCCTGTCGGTGAGTCACTGCCCACAAGCCCTGTCCGTGAACAGTCACTGCCCACAAGCCCTGTCCGTGAACAGTCACTGGCCACAAGCCCTGTCCGTGAACAGTCACTGCCCAAAAGCCCTGTCCGTGAACAGTCACTGGCCACAAGCCCTGCCCGTGAAGTGCCAGAGGCCACAAGCCCTGCCCGTGAAGTGCCAGAGGCCACTCAAAGTGGCTCTGTTGTGCCTAAAGTTGTTGCTAAACGAAAAAGGAAAATCCAAGAGACAACAAGCAGGCCTGTTACTCGCTCTCAAAAGGAAAAAAAAAAAAATGTTATAATTCACTAAATATGT
This sequence comes from Ascaphus truei, assembly GCF_040206685.1. NCBI lineage: Eukaryota > Metazoa > Chordata > Amphibia > Anura > Ascaphidae > Ascaphus > Ascaphus truei. The sequence continues at coordinate 133,656,163 of NC_134483.1, read as the reverse complement.
CTTTGGCCTTGTTTTGTTGACTTCAGATTATCTAATGAATATTGTATGTATGCTGAAGACCTGTTGTTTCCAAACTTTCAAGTATGTTCTTGTACATGTGAAGTTTTGGAAATGTTAACAGTCCTCATTAATGAATAGTGTTATTAATATTGATGTATTAATCATCTGTTCAGTAATGGTCCACCAGGAGCCAGTTGCTATGTTTACAGAAGCTGCCATTGACTTACCTGCAAAACATTGTATTTGGGTGTGTTACTTGATGTAATCATTGCATGTTAATATTATTCACATGCAATTAAAAACACACATCTATTTAACTGCAAACATCTTTCTTGTCCGTGTACAGCAGGATTAAGTGTAAAACATTACTTACCTTCACCTTGCTTGCCCATTGTAATGTTGTCCTTTAATCATTTATGTGTTCTTGTTTCAAGAACATATCTGTGAATGTATACGAATATATATGTAGTATGTATGGATATATGTACACACACACAGTATATATATATATATATATATATATATATATATATATATATATGTATATATATATATATATATATATATATATATATATATATTGTACTATCTAAACTGGTATAGATGTATTTTCAGAAAACATACACTTCATGCTTCCTTGTGAAAACACAGTATTTTAATAATACAGGCCTAATGTTTGTGAACTATACTAACTGTGAGCCTATAACAGTATTGGACTAAAACAAATGTTTATTACTTAATTCACTCATGTTTATCACCATTTAAATAGGTTTCATACAAGGCCTACTTACTGCCATCAATATGTTCTGTGTACACCTGCATTACAGAGATATTATTGGTTGTAACACTACAGGCCTTCTAAATTAAAAAAAAACCTTGTTTGATGGTAAATCACATTTACCAGACAGGTCAATGCAATAGGCCATAACAAATTTTAAGCCTCTATTATTTAAACCTTTAAATAAATCACACCAATATAAAAATCCCTCTTTACATATAAACCCTTAAATATTGTAATATACACACACATTAAAAGTTTGGTTTTACTGACATTATATATATATATATATATATATATATATATATATATATATTTATGAGAGATATATATATATATATCTACATATACACATGTACTTAAACTCTGATGCAGACAGGGAGTTAACCAGACTTTCAAATAAATTTCTGTGTCTATGTGAAAAAAAAAATATTTACTTTTGCAGGTGTGTGTGTATTTCATTATATGGCTGTGTAAGCACTATTTTCATAAAGTGGACAATGTTTTTTTTCCTCAACCCACAATGTTTCTTAATTAAAAGTCTACAAATGTTTTGAGAAAGTAGATAAAAGTTGCTACATGTTGATCACTCAAATGGCTATCAGAAACCACAAATGTGAAACCAATTATTTCTAGACCTACAATTGGTCCTTGAAACAAGGAGTACAAGTTGAAACATTGTGTGACCTTGAAAAGGAAAGACACAAAATAGTTAGCATTTGAACCATTTCATTATTATGAGCAAAGAACATAGAACTGCACACATCATTTCTGATACTCTGCAATGGCTGATGATTTATGGAGAAATATGCAACCACACAAGGGGTACAAACTGATGATTGCAGAAGCAATTGTGTCCAGTCCGGACCAGAAAGCCAACGTGGGACAAATCTATGATTTGATTAGAGCAAAGTATCCTTATTACCAAGAACCTGGGCGTGCGCGAAATTTTAAATCCTCAGTAAGATTCACTTTATCAACTAATGACTGTTTTGAACGTGTGCAGGATAAGCTACAAGAAAGGTATGGTTTTTGGAAGATTGCTAAGGAAAAACAATTCACCGTGGAAGACGGCACACATATTGTGCTAAATGGCATATTTATTCCTAATGCCAATAGCAATGGATCTGCTACTACTGTTCCGTGTGAATCGATACCTGCTGCAATATCTGCACCCTCCATTGCTGAAACACACATTCTACAAGAACATAACTACTATGATTTTGTACAAAGCCTTTCTGCTACAAACGCATTCGAATGGGTACCCGAAGAAATGAACCTACCTCCGGACCAATTGTTTGAAGAAAGCAGTGGCGATTCCTATGAGCGCTTCATGGAGGAGATGTGTGTCATACAGGATTCAGCGTTTGGGTCAACCGTGGATGCAAATGCCTTGGTTTTCTGGAGCGACCAGTTGCAGGCAGACGAAGTGTTACTTCTACAAGAATGGTAAATATAACAATCGTTATGCGTTGACTCAGCGTTAAAAGTTTTTTTTTTTGTAACCACCATTTTGACTTTAAATGCGTGGATACAGCGTAACATTGCAGACTGCATAACATGTAGCGATCACAAACACATTGTTTCCTATTAAAATATAGTTGAACCTGAAAGAGTAGTACACATTGCTCACGGAATAAATATATGTACTTTCCTATCCCTTTAAACATATTATAAACATGTTACCATAACTGTAACACACACCTGTTTTGTTATCATGCAACATCTACAAAAAACAAACCGGGTCGACCACGTATGACGTGGGACCCTTGTCATGTGCCAAGGCGTCCTTAAAAAGGATTACGGATGTAAGTCCCGCCCCCAAGCGACGTTCGCGCGTCAAAGCCTATTGGCTGTGTTGTTTTGTTATAGTTACGGTAACTGCACTGTGTCATGCGTGCGCCTCAGTGTTTGTGGGCGTACACTGGGCGTTAGCCGAATGTTAATTGAGTGGGAGGAGTGTTTGCGTGCGCTTCACGCTGGCTTAACATGACGTCACACGTATTGCATTTGCGCATTGTGTTATCGGCCATGCTTTCTGTCCACACACGTCTGTTTAAAAAGAATACAGATGTACTCGTTTAGAACGAATGTAGTTTCGCCTTCATTGTATTTGAAATAAATATTTAATGGTTAATGCTATTTTCAACATGTATTGAACGCACAACGTACGCATTGCTTTGCGCATGCGCTAACAGTTAGTCGACCCAAGCGTGAAGTGCGTGCGCACACTAAGATGTGCGCGCACATCTTTCAGTATAAAGGCAACGTTAATTTCATATACATAGTTATGCCTGCTACTAATTTAATTAACCATTACATTATGATGTACACTTGTAGTTCTAACATATAAGTGACTGACGTGTGTATCTACACAATCATATAGAGCTGTGTAACGCGTTGTCACTGATACATATATAGTAAGGTGCCATCTTTGACCATCATGTGTTTGCTGTATTTCAGAGATGTCGGGGAAGATACAATCGGATCAATGTATGATTTCAGAAGAGTCTACCTTTATATGAGATGATTGTGAGGAGGAGCCACCGACTACTATACTACATATGGAACTAATTTTATATTGCTTGCAGCGCTTATTAACAAACAATTAAAAATGTGATACCCTTATGCCTATATTGCATAAGCACTTAATTAACATAATGATGTTGCAAAAGAGTGCAGCTAGAAATTTCCTTGAGTGTTCTTTAATTACTACTAACATTTTATGCCATGGTGTGTTTTATATATAACAACCATTCCCACTCTGCTAACACATTTGTGTATTCTATTGTGTAATGGAACGTATGACTGTCGAAACTATGTAACAATAATAATAATAATAATAATAATAATATGAGCATGTTCTTGTATAGCGCTGCTAGTTGTACGCAGCGCTTTACAGACACATTTTTCAGGCTCAGGTCCCTGGCCCGTGGAGCTTACAATTTATTTTTTGCCGCCTGAGGCACAGGGAGATAAAGTGACTTGCCCAAGGTCACAAGGAGCCGACACCGGGAATTGAACCAGACTCCCCTGCTTCAAACTCTCAGTGCCAGTGTGTGTCTTTACTCACTGAGCCACTCCTTCTCCCAATGTAAAGGACACTTACAACCAACTAGCCATTTATAGTTAAAAAATCTCTTGTTACATGGGTATGTTGATTAAATGGTTTGGGACTGTAGCAAATAATGTTATTGGCAAGATGTTGTGGTCCCCTACAATGCATGATGTTCTGAATATTACATCAACATCATGTAATGAAGTACGTTTATGTGTATATTTCATGTACCAAACTAACTATAGTTTACTGTGTTTATTAAACGTTCAACACATACATACTACAGTCAATATGATGATATAAGCTACCATAATAAACCTGCTGTTATCATTTGTCGGTGTTATACATGAATCATACACAAATTGATACAGACACAAACAGTTGTCTTAAAAAGTGTACCTATGCTAATGTGCACGTGATTGACGTTTATATTTTGAGAATACTTGATCATTATCATCATGATAATGATGAAGTGACGTCAATGACATTCCAAATATATTACCAACATTGTCATTGTGGGAAATTAGAAAAGCAAAATTACAGTAAAATTTTTGACACAATTGTGGTTTTGTTTACACTTTGACACTTGTTACATGTAGGTCACATCAACACACGTGTGACTTATACATACACATGTGACACATTTTAATTAATGTTGACAAATAATTTGTAGCATTAATAATCACCTACATTGCTAAATATAAGATGTACCACGCATTGTTGTGATTACAGGTATTCATGCATGGAGTGTTATGATCAGTCAATTGCATCCGTGATGAATTAGCTCCCGTAAGTAAACAAATAAGTACAGTTATCCCCTTCTCTCCAAACACCTCTATATTACATTAATGGAATTTATAAGGGAACATACTTTAAATGTGATGAAATGGGAGTAATCATTTTCTAATACAATGAACATGAAACCTCAATAGTAGCAAAATGCATGTACATGATACATAAAGTACATATATGTAACATTTTTCTTTGAACCAATATGTTGGGTTTTTACTTCAAAAAATTATACGAATATTGAGGTAGGCACATCTTATGCCAGATGTCAGCAAATATACATACCATGAACAGTCATACTGGATATATACCTATAATGCAAAGGAACAATATATAAATTGCAAACATTGACATGCCATCTTCAGTACCGTAAGCAACACAGCAAAGTGTGTATTTGGTGTTAAATGTGCAACACCATGTATATTTAATCACATTCAAAATGTAAAGCAGCCTGGTGTACACATCATATGGATGTACATGTTACACTGCACCAATAACATTGTATGTAAGCATACTGCAAGAATGAATGACTATGCCCATACTATGTGTATTGTGTTAGCATAAGGAACAACACAATGCTAAAATATTACTGCTTTGTTACCCCAGTTGTATTCACATACACACAACTAATGTACAATTGAAGAGGGATTATATAACCTGTGCAACAATAACATACTGCTGCCACATCCCTTTGTGCACACAGCAGAGAAAAGAAAGGTGTGCAACCCATATTCATCTGTGTCCTAACAGAAGGTTATATAAAGAAACATTCTTGTTAATATAACATAATTAATCTATAAAAGTAGTACTAGGACCATATATGTTTTTACTTACAAGAAAAAAAGGAATTGATGAGATTCTGGCGTGTCTGGCCACCACTGGCTGTTTGTTCATTTTCAGCAGCTACATGGGTTGGATGCTCGTCTACCAAAGGCTCAGCTAGGTCTGATTGTACATTGTGCCTGAGTGCAACATTGTGCAAAATGCAACAGGCAAGGATAATATCAGACACTTTTTGAGGCTTGTATAGAAGAGCCCCACCAGTTCTGTCCAGACACCTAAATCTGGTCTTGAGTAGGCCAAATGTCCTCTCTATAACAGATCTTGTAGAGATATGGGCTGCATTGTACCTCTCCTCTGCTTCAGTTTGAGGGTTTAGCACCGGAGTCAATAGCCACGGCCTAATTCCGTATCCTGAGTCACCTATAATGAATGGAGCACACATAAGCTTACATTAGTGATAAGATTCTACAATGCCAACATTCCTAAAGAAAAATGTGTTTTGTGTTAGAACATCTAAATCTGTACTCACCCAGCAGCTAACCATGTTCAAAATGTCCCTCTTCGAACGCATGGAAGACTGAAGAGTTCCTCAGGATAGAGGAATCGTGACTGGAACCAGGGAATTTGGGTACCACATGCATTATCCTCATCGTGGCATCACATACCACCTGTACATTAAGTGAATGGTAGTGCTTACGATTGCGGTAAACATGCTCACTCTGACTAGGTGCAATCAAAGCAACATGTGTGCAATCGATTGCACCCAGCACACATGGTATCCCTGCTATATTATAAAAGCCAGTCCTGACTTCCAGCCACTCTGTCGCCTCTGTAGGAAAATGAATATAATTCCTAGCGCGTCTATTGAGTGCATAGAGAAACTGGGTAAAGGCCCGCGAGAATGTAGATTGCGAGACCTCGCCCACTATGCCCACAGTTGTCTGGAATGACGCGGAAGCAAGATAATGTAATGAGCACAGCATTTTAACAAGCCCAGGGACTGCACGACCTCTGGCTGTCACAAAATCTAAATCTCCCCTTATCTCCTCATAAAGAGATAAGATTGCTGCTGAACTCAAACGATAGCGACTTACTATCTCCTCCTCACTCATCCCATCTAACAGGGTTCTCTCCCTGTACACACGCGGACGAGGCACAACTTGTCTCCTCTGTCTTCTCCTCTGATCTCCTGTCCCTCTACCTCTCCCTCGGCCTGTCCCTCTCCCTGTCCCTGTCGTATCCGCGTGCCTGTCCCTGTCACTGTCCCTGCCTCTGTCCCTCCCTTGCCCTATGTCATTCTCTTGATCAGCAAGCATGTCATGGAAAAGAATGTTCCTCCGTCTCCTAAACAATCGCAACATTTTTAAATAAGTAGCTGTGAATGAGCAGGTAATGGGCGTCCTTTAAATAGGTATGTGATGATGTCAGGTGACATAGTAAAATGCAAGGTGTTACATTAACATATTAAAGTACTTCTGTTCCAAGCTGTCTGCACTTGATCTTAGAAGTATTTGTTCTGTGTATTCTGCATGGAATCATGATATTTGACAATGATGTGACGTGAAGCTTTGTACAAACATTGCTTTAAAAAACTTAATTTAATGTGCAATGCATGTAACACTTCTGAACGCAACAGTCAGTCATGTAATTAGACAAAAAGCCTGAGATTGACGTGGAAAATGTTTGCTGCAACATGTGTAATTAGCCATGTTATTGTCACATGTTGACAACAATGAATTGTCGTGTGCATATGCATGCATTTCTGTAATGAGGATAGTTGCTATAGAATCAGTTTGAAAGGTGTCACAATGATTAATTACTGTACATGTGTGTAGAAGTTAGGTTGAAGTGCTTGTAATGCAACGTTTACAATGTAAACATGCAATGTGATTGAGTGTCCAATAAGTGACGTCATGAAAAAGGGAGGACCCAAAACTACATGTAAACATGAGAAGAAAGATGTACATGAAGGTTTCAAGATGTGTTACACATTACAAGCATTGTGTAATGTAAAGCAACATGAATATACGGTGTATGTGTTAGATGTGTGACATGTGTAACATCATATAAATAATTGTCGCTCAGTTCAGTAAAATGTGTGATATGTGTGAGGTTCTCCTTTAAGAGTTGAGTATACGATTTTCCCTTGACATGATGAGTAATGTGACCCGCAAATGATGAAAACATCTAAAAGTACAATGTTATGCAAATAATACACGTCAGCTGTGACACAATGCAGGGAATGCCCCCCACACTGTAATGCAAATCACCTTTGTATTGTGAGCAATGAAACGTAAACAGTACTATACTGTTACACGTCCCCGCTCCATTGACTCCATTAATGTACAGAAGATTTTTTTTTTCTAAGTGCCGTTCCGGCAGCCTTAGCGATCGTTCTCCCCTCCAACTTGCCAACTTTAGTTGGCGGGAGAAATTGGCCATAACATCTCAATTTCCTAGTGCCGATCAGCCCCGATAAGCTGATTTTGGTACTTGAATCCAGCCGATTTAAAAAAGTGTCGATCAGTGCCGAAAACAGGCTTATCGGCAGCCGACTGGCCATAACAAAATTATCGGCTACGAAACCTGCCGAAATCAAGCACTTATCGGCGCTTACTGAATCTCAAACCCAATTTTGGCTATAAAATGCCGAAAAAATCCTTATCAACGCTTACTGCATGAGGCCCTAAATCTGTCAGTGGTGATATTGGATACCGAGGCTTGAGCCTCATTACTCCAAGTTCTCTTGTTGAGTGTATTGTCGCACTCTTTAGGAAGCTTCTTGATCTGTGTTACTTGCCACAGTTGAGTTGGTTTCACAGGGTCAGCGCTGTGATGGGTCGTGGGTAGCGGTCAAATGGGTTTGCAGAGATCGCAGCAAGCTTCTTGATCAGCGGGTTTGAGTTCTGGTCCAGTTCCTTGTAGAATTTCTTGTTGAGCTTCTTTAGATGTTCATCTAACATCTTGATGCCCAGTTCCCTATGAAGGTCTGCTATTCTTGTAGGAAGTGGAGCGTTGGACGCAATCCGCAGCGCCTTGTTCTGTAATTTTTGTAGAGATGATCTTTGCTGTTGGTGGCTACCACTCCACACCGATCAGCACAGAACTATCGCTTCCTCCGGACAAGCGCACGTTCCACTCTCCGAACACTGACTACAGCACAGCTCTGAGCGCGGGTATTTATACCCCGCAGGCCACGCCCTCCTGCTCCCGCGAGACTCTCCTGAGTCTGACAGATCTTCCCTGTTATCAGCTGGCTGGGGGAATAGCGAAGTGACGTCACCGGGCAGCTAGCTCTGCATGTGTCCCTGGTGCTGGGTAAAGGCTGCTAAGGGGCAGAGATCCTGGCGCTGTGTGTGTGAGACTTATTGCTGCAGCTTCATTACATTAACATACAGTGGGAAAAGGTTACTTAGACTCCACTGAACTGTTGGGCTGTCTATGTTATCTTTATATTGGGGGAACGGAGATGCTTATAACATACATATTTGTCAAGAGTAAAAGTGTACATTTGTGAATAAAAAAAGTGTCTTACTGGAGTTCAATGGCACGTTTTATAATTAAATGAGATAACACTTTGCCCTGTAGTATCTGGCCTGTAATATCTGGCATGTAAATTCCAAAAGACTAAGAATAAATTCTTTTTTATATTGTGTTTTGTATCCCCATAAATTTGGGAAAATTTTCAACAAAAAAGAAATGTGTGTGTGTGTGTGTGTGTGTGTGTATGTGTGTGTGTATGTGTGTGTGTATGTATATATATATATATATATATACATAGTAGCTGAGAGACCCGACGTTGCCCGGGACGTGAATCCCTAATAATTGTTTTGTGTGGGGGGGGGGGGGGGAGGGTAGGGGGAGGTGAATCTTGGGTGGGGGGTGAATCGTGGGTGGGGGGTGAATCTTGTTTGGGTGGGTAGGGGGGGTTAATCTTGGGTGAGTGTGGGGGGGTGAATCTTGGGTGGGTGAGGGGGGGGGAATCTTGGGTGTGTGGGGGGGGGGAATCTTGGGTGGGTGGGGTGAATCTTGGGTGGGTGGGGGGGGTGAATCTTGGGTGGATGTGGGGGGGGGGTGAATCTTGGGTGGCTGGGGGGATTGAATCTTGGGTGGGTGGGGGGGTGAATCTTGGGTGGGTGGGTGGGTGGGGGGGGTGAATCTTAGGTGGGTGTGATGGGGGGAGAATCTTGGGTGGGGGTGAATCTTGGGTGGGTAGGTGTGAATCTTGGGTGGGGGTGTGTGAATCTTGGGTGGGGGGTGGTGAGGTGGGAGGGTGTGAGTCCCCCCACCCGTTCCAGGTGATCGGTTTCCCCCCTGTCCCCGGTGCTTGTTTCCCCCACCACCCCCCCCAGGTGGTGTTTCTCTCCCTCCCCCTTGTCCCCTGCTTGTGTTTACCCTCCCCCTCTCCACACCCCCCCCCCCCCGGCGTTCTCAGCGGTCCCCGGTTAGGGGAGGGGAGTGAACGGGGCCCGCGGGTGGTGAGGAGAAGCGGCGTGCGCTCCTTCCATCCCCCCCGGCAAATCAGACCCAGCACAGAGAGGCCAGCTGACTATAAGATAATGTACAGTTCTGAATGTAAAGCCTGTGTATAACGAGATCACATCAAATCCCCAGATATGGGTTTGAGTTGTATACAATGAATTGCTCCTCTCAGGCTATAAACGATTACAATATGCAGTCAGCAGACCAAACAGAATATAGAGTGGTGGATGCCATGAATTGCGTGTGGAGATATGAATCCAATGAAAAAACCCACTTTGAAGAATTGCATGTGGATGCTACAGTCCCAATACAGAGCAACAGTGATCTGAGGTATAATTACGTGTCCTCTCGAGGGAGAATGATCCAGGGGTCCTGCCCAGAGCCCCCACTCCTGCACTTTAATTATTCTGCTTTTTTTTTAATGTTTATGTGTCATTTAATAAATTGTATTTTCTACTTTTGGTACACCTGAGTGCTCTTAGTGGGCTTCTTTTTCTTCTGGTTGACTCATAATTACCGGCCCGTGAGCACCGCTGGTCAGGGAATTAATATCTTTATTCACCGGCTTATTGGTTACCGTATAAATTATCAGAGCGGATGCGGGGTCACTCTTTCTTTTTTGCACACATATATATATACAGGCATACCCCACATTAACGTGCGCAATGGGACCGGAGCATGTATGTAAAGCGAAAATGTACTTAAAGTGAAGCACTACCTTTTTCACACTTATCGATGCATGTACTGTACTGCAATCGTCATATACGTGCATAACTGATGTAAATAACGCATTTGTAACAAGCTCTATAGTCTCCCTGCTTGCGCACAGCTTCGGTACAGGTAGGGGGACGGTATTGCTGTTCAGGACGTGCTGATAGGCGCATGCGTGAGCTGCCGTTTGCCTATTGGGCGATATGTACTTACTCGCGAGTGTACTTAAAGTGAGTGTCCTTAAACCGGGGTATGCCTGTATATATTACATCAAGACAAACTGCCTGTAACAGACTAAGCAAATAATGAGTACTTAAATTAGTAATATAATAACCTCTAACGGTGCTAGGGACTAGAAGTAATATAACAATGAAAAGAAAAGCGTCCCAACTCAGCATGAAGCGGAGGTGAAACACGCGTTGGAGCGTTTGTTTTTCCCTGACTCCCCTGCGGATGAACCCCTCAATTGGAAGATCTTTACCCTTTGGACATTTTACTATCACAGTGTGGCATGGATGGTCTCATGGACTATGGTAACTGATGTGAACTGTTAACCATTGTTGATCCCATACTAACAGTCTCTTTTTGGTACTGTGCCTGGTTTGCCTTGATTATACCAACTGCATTTACGGTGTATCTATATAATATATGTATTTGACATCAGCATGTATTAGGCAATTTGGTGCATGTGTTATCTATGCTTGCTGTGTGGTTTTATATTCACTAGGGGTGAACCTTGTAGGTTCAAGGGGTTATTGTTAACCCCTTGTTCTATATATATTTTGTGCTTATAGGCTTTTTTCCCCTTGCCTTGGGTATTAGGGGCCCATCAGTATCTTCATAGGGGATTTCCCCTGTCTGATACATATTCTATCACAGGAGGATGTCAGGGTTTTTTTAAATATTTTTTGTATTTTATGTTTGATTTGTGCTATTAAATAAATCATAATTTTCTATGATATTTGTTCTGAGTATACTTGAGTGCTAAGTTGGGACGCTTTTCTTTTTCTTTTCATTGTTATATATATATATATATATATATCAATATATATCAAATAAAGAGATCACTTGTGAGCACATTCCTAGAGGGTGAAACGTGTAGAGGGGGAGATCGCGGTGTAGCCCTAGTGTGTGTTGTCAATAAAGTTTGTTGAAGATCATCCGGGAGTTTCCTTGAGTCGGTCATGCGCAGTAGCGCCGAAGTTTCTTCTTTCTAGTTTTAAAGCACAGCATGGGAATCAGATGCAGCCAGAGAAACCAATCACAGACATGTTTCAACCTTAATAGGTATCATGAAACATGCCTGTGAATGGTTTCTCTGGCTTTGCATCTGATTCCCATGCTGTGCTTTAAAGCTGTGTTAACAGCGAGCATTAGCTTATATGGGCTCCATGAAACAATGGTTTTTCAGACAAAATGTGACACATTGTGTGCTCATTTGCATGTCATTTCCCAGAATCCCTTGCTGCAGTGAAAGCACTGTATGCTGGGGATAATGGTGAAACGCAGGGTTGCTCACAAGTGATCTTTTTATTTGCTATATGCAATACGGTGGAGGTTTCTTGTTGTCTTTTTCACCCACCATAACTTAAAACATATATATATATCTCATAGGTGGAAGCGCTGCATGCAAGGAGAAAGAGCTCACCCCAGGCTCCCAGTCAGCTTAGGCCTCCTGTGAGCAACAGGTACAGCAGCACGTGTAGTCGCCGCGTAGTTCCTATAGGCATAGGGAAATGGGGCTACATTTGGAGGCGCTGCTGAGATTCAGACCTGGGGTGCCCGATTTAAATTTAAGGACATCAAAGTAAGAAGGAATCATGACCCTACTGTCCCGTCAAAGGATCCGCGAGTGGGCCCTGGAATGCCGAGCTTCCTCCTGACAAGTGGTTGCCGTCAGCCATGTTCCTATGTCCACCTCCTTAGACGACGTATGTTTAGCAGTGGGTCAGCTACTGGGGTTAGCCGATGCCCATATCCTAGATCTAGACTGGGACCTCCCCCTCCAATGGAGCCTGATCATATTTAGCTGCGGCAGTGATGTGCAGGAGGAAAATGGTCCACTGGCTGCTCCCTGGAGCACCACCCGGTGGATGTCCCCTCATATCCCCCGACCTTCTGATAAAAATTGAGGCGTTTAGTCCCGGACCAGCACCTGAGGTGCCCTTGGGGGTTGAACCCCTCTACCCGTTTGTTAGCCCAAGTGAGAATATTGCTGGCCCAGAGTCGGTCTGATCACGCCAGTCGCCGCTCATTCAAAGACTCAGACTTCGGGGACGTCATGCAGCAACTGGCTGACAAGCTTGTGCAGTCATCCCAAGCTCAGCACTATCGCAAGCTAAAGGCTTTCTCTGGAGTACGGCCTACACCATTAGGAGAAGAGGAGTTTGAGGAGTGGAGAGACCATGCGGTACAAGTGCTTTCAGAATGATCCTGCTCTGACGCAGTGAAGAAGCTGCGGATAGTGGAGTGCCTGCGGCCCTCAGTCGCCATTATGGTGCCATTATACCATGAGTATCACGCGGAAGCCGACACCCAACCCTAAGATGCTCGCAGAGGACATGTTCCTCAAAACAAGAGTGTGACAGGGTAAATAAACGTCACCAGCCATAGAAGCTATTTTGTTTTTGTATGCTGTATTTTTAAAGGCTCAATAAATAAGCCTTATCAAGAGAACCCGCGTGTGGTTGCATGTACCCTGCAACAAAGAGAAATATTTTTTTTTTAAAGAGTCTAATAATGTTATTAACATCTCTGGAGTCAATGTGTCTGCCGGTGAGATTTCCATCCTTAACAAAGGTTTGGGTTTCGCACCGTCAGAAAATTTTAGGTTATTTGAGACCACCATTGACGTAGAAAAATTCATCAGGAAACTGACTCTAAAAAAATTCTTTCTTACTAACAAAATTGTTTCTGATTATGGTGGTCCCGCTGTGTGTGCCTCGGGGGCCGACCCGGGGTCCCCTCCTTCTGAGACCCCCCCCCTGGTTTGCCTTCCCTTTCCTCACACAGGGGAACCACACTTTTGCCGATTTTTGCATGTTACAAGACATGAATATGTTAGATGAAGATGTTCCCCTTGTTGATGATCAGGATGTTATATCTTCCTCTTCTTCCTTCCTGTTAGGATCTGTCAATTCTAGGTTTAGGAAAAAATCATTATTTTATCCGTCTCATGTCAAAAGGCCTCATATTAAAACTTTTGAGCGACTCGTAGAATGGGACCTACATACCTTAGCCAAGGGCTATAGGTTCTCTTCTAGTTGTCATTCAAACTTGTCAAAGATTGAACAAATGCACTTTAAAAATTTGAAAGATAATAAAAGTCTGATTATTAAAAATGCTGATAAGGGGGGAGCGATAGTAATTCAGAATACTCTTGACTATCGCGATGAAGCCCTTAGACATTTGTCGGATCTTTTATCTTATGTAAAACATATGACCGACCCTACTACCATTTTTTCATCCCAATTGAAAACAATTTTAGACCTAGGATTCATTCTCCAAGTCTTAGATGACAAAGAAAGAGCCTTCCTGTTTGTTGATGATCCAGTCGTTCTCATTTTTCTCCATCTCCCAAAGATCCATAAAACTCTGATTAAGAGGCCTATCATTGCAAGTATTGGATCTTTGGGAGATGGTCTCTCCAGTTTATAGATTATTTTTTGCAGACGTTGGTTTATAGTTAAACTTCGTTCTTGATGGACTCCAAAGATCTCCTCAATGCCCTACACAATATTTCTTGGTCTTCTAATTATATTTGGGTTACACTTGACGTCACCTCACTTTACACTATTATAGATCACCAGCATGGTATTTCAGCTTTTCAGTATTATTTAGGCACTTCTCACATTTCACCTGCACAGAGCACTTTCATTATTGAATCAATATTATTTCTTCTCACTCACAATTATTTTTTATTTGATAATCAGTATTATTTACAACTACGTGGCACAGCAATGCCAATTTATTTATGGGTCACTGTAAGAAAACACATATTTATAGCACTAAAAACACTTACCGTTCGAATATTGTTTTTTACCGACGTTATATTGATGATCTTATTTTTATTTGGCAAGGTGGCACAGAGCTGTTGGGGGAGTTTGTGGAGTCCCTCAATTGTAACGATTTAAATTTAAAATTCACATTTTCACACCATATACATCATATTGCATATCTGGATTTATTGCTCTTTATCGATACAGATGGCAAAATACAGAGTAACATTTTCCGCAAACAAAATTCCAGAAATGCTTTATTACAAGCGAATAGTAGTCACCCTCACTCACTTATACGAGGGATCCTCAAGGGACAATTTCTGAGACTTAAACGGAACTGTTCCTCTATGGAGTCATTTATAGAGCAGCCACTGGATCTTGCTATTATATTTCGACAGCGAGGATATGGATCAAGCGACATACAGGAGGCTTTTAATAGAGCCTTTTCCACTCCCAGATCAGACCTATTGAAACCAAAACCCAATGTTGGTGGAAGGAAGAAGAAGACTAGTTTAGGCGATTATACTTCCCCTTTTTTTATTACCCAGTATAATAGACAAAGTAGTGACATTAGATCTCTTGTCACTCGACATTGGGATACTCTCCTTTTAGACTCTGACATCAGCCCCTTATTAAAGGGAGGCCCAAAGTTCATCTTTAAGAGAGCCAATACACTCTCTACCCATCTGTCTCCAAGCCTTTTCAAATCTTCTGTTTCAACGACTGGGGTTTTGTACCACCTAAAGGCTTTTACAAATGTGGACACTGTAGTGTATGTCAATATGCTTTTTCTATTAAATCGATCAAATCTATGGTTACAGACCACAAATATAAAATAAGTACTTTCTTAACATGTAATACTAACCATGTTAAATATAAACTAAATTGTGATTGTGGAAAAAACTATATTGGTCAGACTATTCTCCCACTAAAGGTCAGGATTATGGAACATCTGAGGTCCATTCGCAACAAGGACCTTTTCAGTTTCTCGACATTTTTTGCAGTGCCCTTTGGGTGACCCCAAATTGTTATCCTTCAGCGCTATTGAACATATCCACCCCCATGTTAGAAGAGGGAATCGTCTTAACATTTTGAATAAAAGAGAAAAGTATTGGATATTCACATTGAATACCCTATATCCAGCAGGGATGAACATTGTTTGGGAGCTGCACCATTTTCTTGTTTAATAAGGTTATCTTGTGAGTCCCAGGGCCCCCTTTTCCTCCACCCTTTCCCTTCCCTTCACTGTCTTCCCTACCCTTTCCTCCCCCTGCCCCTGCCTGTCTCATCTTCCTCATGGCCCCTTTCCCCCTCCCCGTTCCTCTCTTCCCTTCTCCTCTTCTCCACTTTCCCTTCCTCCCTCCTCTTCCCCTCCCCCCCCTTTCTCCCCCTTCCCCCTTGAGAAAGGTTCTGTTCCGGAACCAAAACGTCAGATTGAGCGGACTATTTACTTTGTACCTATGCCTAATACAGATTTTTGCTTATACTGAATGGAGTGCAGTCTTCCTTAACCGGACGCAAGGATGGTAATGTTGTATATATATATAGATATATATATATATCTATATATATATATTTATATCTATCTATCTATCTATCTATCTATCTATCTATCTATCTATCTATCTATCTATCTATCTATCTATCTATCTATCTATATATTTCTCAAACCGTTGTATGTATGTCTGCCTGTCTGTCCTGTGTCTCCCTCTGTCTAGGGGCAATCACATTGGACCTTTGGCCCGTCACTCCACCTCAGGCCAATGAGATGGCTCCCTTGGCCCGCCCGCCCTGCGCCTCTGCCCCTCCTTCCGGCATTGCCTCCAAGCTCACACCCCGGCCGCTAGAGTCAGCGAGGGAGCGGGCGGACGGGTGAGGGAGCAGGCGGACGGGTGAGGGAGCCGGCGGACGGGTGAGGGAGCGGACAGCCGCCCGGGGGAGCGGCCACGACAATTTCAAACATGCTGCCTCCTGCCTCACATCCACGTGGGAGCAGGCGGGTGAGGGAGCGGCCGACGCATGCACGCGTCTCCCTGTGTCTAGTGGCAATCACATTGGACCTTTGGCCCGTCACTCTGCCTCAGGCCAATGAGATGGCTCCCTTGGCCCGCCCGCACCCGCACACCTCTCATTGGCCGGTGTGGTCACACACACACAAACCTCCTGCCCAGGTAAGTAACTAAACCGCCGCCTCCCCTCCCAGCGCACACCCCTGCCGCCGCCTCCAACCCCTGTGCCTCCCGCTGCTGTGCCTCACGCTGCCTCCAACCCCTGCACCTCCCCTCTCAGCGCAAAACCCCTGTGCCTCCCGCCGCCTCCAACCCCTGTGCCTCCCACTACTGTGCCTCCCGCCGCCTCCCACTACTATGCCTCCCGCTGCCTCCCACTACTGTGCCTCCTGCTGCCTCCCACTACTGTGCCTCCCACTACTGTGCCTCCCGCTGCCTCCCACTACTGTGCCTCCCACTACTGTGCCTCCCGCTGCCTCCCACTACTGTGCCTCCCACTACTGTGCCTCCCGCTGCCTCCCACTACTTTGCCTCCCACTACTGTGCCTCCCGCTGCCTCCCACTACTGTGCCTCCCGCTGCCTTCCACTACTGTGCCTCCCACTACTGTGCCTCCCGCTGCCTCCCACTACTGTGCCTCCCACTACTGTGCCTCCCGCTGCCTCCCACTACTGTGCCTCCCGCTGCCTCCCGCTGCCTCCCACTACTGTGCCTCCCGCTGCCTCCCACTACTGTGCCTTCCACTACTGTGCCTCCCACCGCCTCCAACCCCTGCGCCTCCCCTCCCAGCACAAAACCCCTGTGCCTCCCGCCGCCTCCAACCCCTGTGCCTCCCACTACTGTGCCCCCCGCCGCCTCCCACTACTGTGCCTCCCGCTCCACTGCCTCCCACTACTGTGCCTCCCTCTGCTTCCCACTACTGTGCCTCCCACTACTGTGCCTCCCACTACTGTGCCTCCCGCTGCCTCCCACTACTGTGCCTCCCGCTGCCTCCCACTACTGTGCCTCCCGCTGCCTCCCACTAATGTGCCTCCCACTACTGTGCCTCCTGCTGCCTCCCACTACTGTGCCTCCCACTACTGTGCCTCCCGCTGCCTCCCACTACTGTGCCTCCCACCGCCTCCAACCCCTGTGCCTCCCGCTGCCTCCCACTACTGTGCCTCCCGTTGCCTCCAACCCCTGTGCCTCCCGCTGCCTCCCGCTGCCTCCCACTACTGTGCCTCCCGCTGCCTCCAACCCCTGTGCCTCCCACCGCCTCCAACCCCTGCGCCTCTGCCCCTCCTTCCGGCATTGCCTCCAAGCTCACACCCCGACCGCTAGAGTAGGCGGGGGAGCGGGTGGACGGGTGAGGGAGCAGGCGGACAGGTGAGGGAGCGGGCGGACGGGTGAGGGAGCGGGCGGAAGGGTGAGGGAGCGGACAGCCGCCCGGGGGAGCGGCCACGACAATTTCAAACACGCTGCCTCCTGCCTCACATCCACGTGGGAGCAGGCGGGTGAGGGAGCTGCCGACGCATGCACGTGCCCCCATCTGCAGACGGCAGACAGTGGGGGAAGGGGGAGCCAGCGGCCACATGATAATTGTCACTTACCTCCCACCCCCTCACCTCCCGCACCCCCCCACCTCACTTCCCCCACCTCACTTCCCCCCCCTCACCTCCCACCCCCCCCCCCCTCACCTCCCACACCCCCCCCTCACTCCCCACCCCCTCACCTCCCGCACACCCCCCTCACTCCCCACCCCACCTCCCGCACACCCCCCCTCACACCCCACCCCACCTCCTGCACACACCCCCCTCACCTCCTGCACACCCCCGCTCACTTCCCCCCCTCACCTCCTGCACACCCCCCTTCACTTCCCCCCCCCTCACCTCCTGCACACCCCCCTTCACTTCCCCCCCCCCCTCACCTCCTGCACACCCCCCTCACTTCCCACCTCCTGCACACCCCCCTCACTCTTCCCCCCCTCACTTCCCCCCCTCACTTTCCCCCCCTCACTTTCCCCCCCCTCACTTCCTCCCCCCCTCACTTCCTCCCTTTGCCCCCTCGCTTCCCCACCCCCCTTCCTGGGGGGGAGGGAGGTGACTGGAGCGGGAGGGAGGTGAGTGGAGCGGGAGGGAGGTGAGTGGAGCGGGAGGGAGTGGAGCGAGAGGGAGGTGAGGGGAGCAGGAGGGAGTGGAGCGGGAGGGAGTGGAGCGGAGCGGGAGGGAGTGGAGCGGGAGGGACGTGAGTGGAGCGGGAGCGAGGTGAGTGGAGCGGGAGGGAGAGGGAGGTGAGTGGAGCAGGAGGGAGTGGGAGGGAGGTGAGTGGAGCAGGAGGGAGTGGGAGGGAGGTGAGTGGAGCGGGAGGGAGGTGAGTGGAGTGGGAGGGAGGTGAGTGGAGCAGGAGGGAGTGGGAGGGAGGTGAGTGGAGCGGGAGGGAGGTGAGTGGAGCGGGAGGGAGGTGAGTGGAGCGGGAGGGAGGTGAGTGGAGCGGGAGGGAGGTGAGTGGAGCGAGGTGAGTGGAGCAGGAGGGAGGCGAGTGGAGCGGAGAGTGGAGGCGGGGAGGTGAGTGGAGCACCGGGGAGGGGGGGAGGTGAGTGTGATGGGGGGGGAGAGGACAGAGAGAGAGAGGTGTGTGTGTGTCCCCGTCACTCCGCCTCAGGCCAATGAGAGGTGTGCGGGCCAAGGGACCAATGAGATTTCCCCTAGGGACACAGGAGATGCAGACAGGCATACAGTGCTTTCACTAATATAGTATAAGATATGGACATCAATTATAATAGCTATAGTGTGCACTTATGATTCAATCATACGGTATGATTTGTGCACTATAATTAAATATATTTACTTTATCCATCACTACTAGTGTAGAATTTTCTCATCAATCATGAAGTTCTATTTTGGATATAATATGTTCCTTATATGTGTATGTGGAGATTCCTTAAATGTCCTTAGAATAGTTACAGTACACATTATTATTGTATTTACAAATTAGCTTTAACAGACAGCCTTGTTTTTTATTTATATTGCTAATCATTTTTGTTAGCTCCATTTCTTGTTTCTGTTTTTAACTTGTTTCCACATTTTCCCGTGTTCATATGTTTTAGTACCTTTGGAGTTTACCAGTTTAGCACCATGGGAGTGTCTCAGGACATTAAGTGTTTTTGAGGGTTAGCAAATTTCATTATACCTGCATTCTTTGTTGGAACATTGATATATGATGATGACTTGGATTATTCATATCTTTGCAAGATGTTATATGCTCACCTTTTAGAGCACAGATACAGAGCATTGCTTCATTTTTTCTGCAAACAGTCTGTCAGTATACTCTTGTACAGATTCACCCCTCTTCTAGGTACAATTACCAAAAGATGCATGGTGATCTGCTTCCTCTATACCCAGCGCTTTCAGCAGCTCTTCCAGCAACAGCTGCTTTGTTCTTGGAGCAGTTAACACAGCATGGGGTAGACTTGCCCTTAAATCAGCGTCCATACTGGCCACAATCACATCACATTTATCTGTGTTATCAGTTACATTTCTATGGACTCTGTCAATCTGATTTATTCTACTCATAACATCCACTGGATCATCCCCAAACTCTATGCGCCCAAGTTCCTTGCTTAAAGCAGCAATATCAGTGCTAGATAGAGGCTGGGACACAGTGGTTTTCTGAAATTGCGAGTCCCTGTGCATCTATCTGGCACTAAGCTGAAATTGGGGCCATTATCAGTGGCATATCACAGTCATACTCTGTCCTGCAATCATACTTTCTTTCAGCTTTCTCCAAAACATCCCAATTTATTTCATACCCATCTCTTTCTTCAATTTCAGGCACATTAAAAGCAGCCACAACAGCATTCCTCTATACTAACTAATCTTTTAACTGGAGTGAAAGATCAGCCTCTGTTTTGTTGGAAGATGCCATAAGAGATCTAATTGTCCCTATGCATCCTTCAGCCTTTCCACAAGCTGCTCATTCTCCCAGCTAATGTCCCTATTCTCTGTGTCTGCTGGTTTCCTACTCCCATAGCAACAGCAGTTTTAGCAGAAATGTTAAGAGATTCAATTGCATTTTTTAAATCTTGCACTTTTTCTATGAAATTTAGTTTTTTCATACTTATGATTCTATACTGTTCCGCTATCCAGTGGGCAGCAAAAATCAGTGCAGTCTTTCCCTTTGACTTGGAAAGGTGCTTTTCTGTTATTGCCCTGGTCACATAATCCTGAACCTGAAGCCATGGATCTGAGGCTCCTTCCATACATTTAACAATAACCTCAGGGGTTGTGACAGTTGCAATCTTTTTCAGCAGACCCTCCATTATTAAATGTTAAATTATTACTCAAATTGCTAAACAAACTTAACTGAACAACAGATTCATTTATCACATAATACTATTCACTTATAAAAACATTTGTCTGACACAACAATACCCCACTCCTGGCTGGCTCGCCAATACAACTCTGTATTTCACATTCTTTTTTGCAGAAGTGTGACATAGAAACGGAAACACAAGTGAATATATAAAAATGGTATTAATATGAACAAATCAAACTATTGTTACAAAACAGTATACATAGCAATACGATAACAAATTACATTACAATGTTACAATTAACGCCAGTTATAAAATGATGTTACATACAGTATTGCAAATTGCACACAGATATATAGTAACCTCATCCTCCTGCTCATATCTTGTGTTTGTTGAGGAATTTCTTCACATTATTCAGGTCATCCCTCTGGAGCTGGTTTCTGGACCCTCCTCTTCTGTTGGAGAAAGCTGACCTAACTTGTGTCACAGCTCTCTGGGCTTTCAATACCAGTTTGGGGGTCTTGCTCTCTGAACCATTGATTACACTCTTAATCAGTTTCTTTGGAACAGTTTCTCGCATACAGTAACTGAGGGAGAGGTCTCATTGAATTTTTAATAAAATCTTTGGAACATCATTTGTTTCTTGCATGCAGTTAACAAAGGGAGAGGTCTCATTGAGGTATTAATTGAATCTTTGTGTGAGTTTCACGTGGTATCCTAGCATCTGTTCAGACAAAAGCATGTAAGATACAGACATATAAATATATATTCAATCAGATACTGTAAATACATAAAAAATATATATAGAAAATATATGACAGCCTGGTTGCAATATAACATCCCAGTTCATGATGAAATTACAGACTTTAATTCTTACAGATTGCTATTTTAACAAACCCACTAATGCTTTCTTTGGTAACAATTTATATATGTTTTATCCCTGGGTATCTTTGGGATCTGAAAACTGCTAACATTTCTCTGCATAGCAAAATTAAAAAACTTACTCTGCCTATTGATTAAATGTGAGATATATAATCTATGAGCAGAAACAGAAAGAACATAAGATAAGCACAGCATATGTTTACTTTGTTTTCCATTTCTGAAGGGGAAAAAACTCTTTTGGAGGGACTTGTTTAAGAGGAATTTGTGTTTCCCTCCCCCAGCCAGTGACAAGGCCAGGTGAAGACTTCAGTCCTGGAGCCCTGGGACACCTGTTGGCAGGTGTGGCAAAATATCACACATCTCTACCAATTATACTGATTAGTAATTTATTTTTAACCTGCTACGTTGAAATTCAACTTTAACATTGGCAGAACTGTTGGAAGGTCTTATGATATCAGATGCTCCACTGCACAACCACCTTGCTGCAATTTTGGACCTCAATTATCTCATTTGTGTTGAAAGTGCAGTTAGTCTATTTCAAACATTATTTATGAACTCTGGCTTGATAAATAATGTTTACTTGCTTATTTCAATGTTTATATCTTCCTGTAGGTGCCATAAAAAAAAAACATTGATGTGCTTTATTTACAAAAAAATTTCTTTTTCCATTGTCTTACATTGTGCAGAGCAAACATTTCCCAATTACAATAGTAGAAACACTTTGCAAGTATCCCTGATTAATAGGGATAGTTGGCTACTGTAGTATGGATCGTGATATCAACACTAAGGAGAAGTGAGCTCTTTGTTTATTGGAGCTGCAAGTAATCCTTATTCCATAGCCAGAAGCTTGCAGTATGACATCTCATTATGTGGGGTACACTAGGTCTGTGGGTTGATATCTTTGCTGTAATAGGGACATACTATACAAAGCGATGCAGTACTGGCCCATTTTGCAGAAAGTGCTGAGCTTGGAATAAACTTATTTAACATTGAAAGTCTGTCCCATATTCTCTCCAACCCACAGTCAAACTGCCTTAAAAAAAGGTGTAGTATTGTAAATGTAACCCTCCTTGCCTGGTTCCTATGGAGTTTACATCTACTGTCTATTTACTATTCTGAGGTGACATGCTGCGACTGTTGTTCCCCAACAGCAGCTCCCCAGCGTGCTCAGGGTTAACATCTGGGATTTCTTGCTGTGTTTCAGGTCAGCCCCACTCTCTGTAATTTGTATTGCCCTAGACAAATGGACTTTCATAGCACAGCTGAATTAATTCAAAACCCCTTCAGCCTACATCTACGTCGCGCCAAAGGGTGTCAGACATTTGTTAATGTTACAGTTTCTCTGTTACAATATGAAACACACCAACCTTTTCATCCCCTGTATGCTATGTTTCCACTTACCCTCCCGTATAGATTGTAAGTTCCTTGGGGAAAGGCATCTTCAAACTCAACATATTTCAGGCCTATCCTATCTCTTCTAAAACAATTGAATCTTGTCTGTAACTGTTACATCTGCCCATAATCATATATTATCTCTAACTGTCCATGAAATGTCACTAAATTGTATATATAACCACTGTTCATTTAATGCAACCATATATTATCATATCTCTGTGCCCAAGACATACTTGAAAAAGAAGCAACTCAATGTCTTACTTCCTGGTAAAACATTTCATAAATAAAAACTAAATTTTACTAATGTGAAGCGCTATGTACACTAATGGCGCTATATAAATAAAGACATACATACAGTATGACAAATAAAAGAACAAGCAAGAGAAATTAACACATAATTATACACCAACCAAACCATGCATCCAGAACCCCCACTATGGAGAGAAAGAAGGGGCCTCATAAGTGTGAGATTTGCATCAGATCCCTCCCCTGGATCTGGGTACTGTGGTGTGCAGGGGCGGGGTTATGACATGTAGGGTGGGATTATGACTTCTGTGGATGGGGTTCAATCCCCCAACCTATGAGAAAAATCAGGACTGGGTGCTGCTGATGAAATGTACTCCACAAACAAGTTCCCTGTTCCGGGCTGGAGGGAAGGAGGAGCGTTAGGGAGAGCAGCTGCTACGCATGGGGTGCAGTACACCAAACCATGGCACGTTAGAGCCTCCAACTAACAATCACTGTCCAAAACGTCATATGTGTTGAGATGGTGCATAGGCTGACCTCAAGGACAGGCCACTGTAAATGTTCAATGTCAAACCCTGATAAACAGCTGTAGTAAGCCTGTGTCTGCGGTGTCGCAGCACCGGAGGATTAACACTGTGTAAGGTCCCATTCGGAAGCATTGACTCCCCCGCAGCACGATCGCTGCAGACATTATTGCCGGCGATGCAGACTTTTGCTTCTTCAACCGCGGTGCCGTGAGTCTTGCTACATCTGTATCACAGGTTGATCACAGCTGAATTTTGACATCATATGGTGGGCAATGAATATATAACAGGGGGGCGTGGGTCTGGTTAACTTTTTGTCTGGCCTTGTCTGATTAGGCCCTGCCCAAGCTATTCAACTGGTTCAAGAGCTTTTGTTTCATGCATAATTACTGTTAAACATAGTTTACACAGTTGACATGACTCAAATGATAATGCAATAAGGAGATTTAAAAATAAAAACCTCTGACATTCATTGCTTTTCCCAGATCAGCTCATTCTGGCCTCCCTGCTGTGCATCGGAGGGGCTTACCTGACAGGTTAATGTAAACCTTCCAGGATCTATATGCATTTCTTCCTGCAAGTGCTTTCTTTACGTACCATGGGACTGGTTATATACTGACTTTTCTATCAATACTCAGTCAGGATACAGCTAGCATTGTGCTACATATTATCCATTAACCTCCACCAGCCTATTGCATTTTTTCCAGCCATTTATTTCCAGTGATTCATCACTTTGATATCACTTATCCTCCTACATTGGATGTTTTTCAGCAATTGATCGAACATTTCATGTTTTCTGTATATGGATTTTTATACATTCATTGCCTCCTATGTCATCCCTGTTTATTAAACTTGCCCATTTTGACATTTACCATTATATATTTTTACTATTGCCCATTATACTGTTTCTTTGTATTACAAAATGTGTGCTTTTTTTTATTTCTTCCCCAATAGAATCTCGTTGCGATGGACTATGGGGTGATGTCCTGTTCATAATGAGAAAGTATACCACCTGTGCTATAAGTTGTATACATTTAAAATTCTTTACACAGGAGCCATTTAAACTTGTAAGTCTTTAGCCAGATGTTGTAGGGTTATTGCTGTATATAGCAACATGATCGGTGATTAGTTTACCATTGCTGATTCATACTCTGAAGATCTCACCATGGAGTTTTGTTTATTCAATATAAGGGCTGTTCTATTGTGTGCGCACGGGAGTTATAGAATGGCTGACTAACCTCAAACTATAATAGGACTCCAAAAAGTGAGGAATATGAAAATAAATTTGTGCCACTACTGAAATGTATACACACGTCGCTCCCAGTAGCACAGACTATATACGCATAAAATGTGCGGCACGTTCATTCGCACGCACACAGTATATTACGAGCCTAACTCATCTTAGTTTAATCGTCAGCATACTCTTGTCATTATCATACAGATATCTGTAATGTGATTAGATGCTAATGTGTTTAGATATCATTAAGCATCTGACAAGGTACTGATACTTTGTGCTAGTCACCAGATCCCTTGGGGGGGGGAAAAAAAAAAAAAAAAAAAAAAAAAAAAAAAAGGAGTAGGACAATATTGGAAATGGTAACACCAAGCTAATGAAACTGCAGCCAAGTTTAAAGGATCTGGACATTCAGCTCATGTTGTTTGGAACATCTGTGCATGATCTTGACAGAAGAAACATGCCCTTATGTCTGCAGAGCTGTACAGTATGTACTTTATACAGTACCAGCTATAGAACAAGCCAGGCTTTGGTAGACACAAACCACATGAAAACAAGTTGGTTAATGCTGAAATATTTATTGCACATACAAAAACTTGAATATAGAGTGACAATGCACATTGTGATTCTGGCATTTAGAATTTGCACAGATTATACACATAGGTGACTGCCAAGAAACACCAGGTGAGAAATATTTCCATTATAATAGGAAACTAGCTATATTTTACCAGTAATGCGAGGCCCTCACATTTAGGTCAGACTAAAGCAAAGGACACAGGCTGTAAATTTATCTACAGTACTTTTGGCAAATGAAAAATGCAACTTCTCAAAGACTTGGGAAACAAGGGTAGCCATTAACATACTGCTACTAATGACACCATTATAATGACATTGTATAGGACACTACTGTAATCAGATTCCTGTAATTTTTGAAGTGTCACCTTTTAATATCAAGCAGATTTAGCACAATAGAGATGGTTTTACTGCACTATGTGCTAAAAGACAAAGCATAGTGCAGAGCTTAGATGGAGTACTCAATAAAGCTCTCGTAACTCCAAAGCACTGGCAACAAGGACTCAAGGAATCTCACACGCTATTGTCATCCTGAAAGTATCACGTTGAAAAAAAAAAATCAGTCATATTTCAGGTTCATATGTAAGGGGCATTTAGGTCACAATGAGAACCCCTCTGGTATCTTATTCAAGTGGGTTGCCAATAGTGGCTTAAGTGAAGTGGTTAAATTAGTGACTTGTAAAAAGGAAACAAATACATGCAGTGTGTAGGGTTCAATTCAGTCTTCCTGGCTGGTTGTCTCTGCCCCTTCACATTTGTGCACCCCATGCGGAGACCCAGCCAACTGGGGGTAAAATGGACCAACCATCCAGTTTAGTGGTGTGTTGTGGACAAGATAATCCATGACATCATCCAGAGAAGCCTTCATTTTTTGGAGCTGTCCTCTGCTGGTGGTCAGGAGGCCGTCAGACACTTCTCTGAAGGAGGAGGCAGAGTGGAAGTTTTGGTAAACGTCTCCAGCCATGGTACCAATACTATGAGCTTTGTCTTGGATGTTCTGAGGCAAGCCTTGCATGCTGGATACCAGAGAGAGACATGTGGTCTGAAGCAGCTGAGACACGTTCTGGGCAATTGCTAGTGTGCGAGATTCAATGTGCTGTGGGGGAAGAAAAAAAAGCCACAATAAATAGAATGGTTAGTCTATATGCACACCAAGATTCATTTCTATTAAAATACGTCTGTCAATTTAAAGCACAAAAGCTACAGCTATTGGTAAGGTTGAATAGCAGAGTTCATTT
Organism: Ascaphus truei; assembly: GCF_040206685.1. Lineage (NCBI taxonomy): Eukaryota > Metazoa > Chordata > Amphibia > Anura > Ascaphidae > Ascaphus > Ascaphus truei. Next base: position 133,629,173 of record NC_134483.1, on the reverse strand, counting down.
TTTTTAGTGAGCAAAGACTGCAATAGTTGTAATATTTACAAGCTTATGGGTTGAAAAGGCTAGTGTTTGTTAATGTTACACAATCCAGTGCTCAGTACTACAGTAACATTTCAGACAGTTGAGAGTTTATATTGGGAAATTCAGTGCATTCTTCCTGGAGTTGAAGTTCAAAAGTTAATGTGGCCAGCCAAACATTTATGAATTTACTGTATATTATATTTGCTCCCAGAACATTAAGGATAAGTGTTGTACATTATTGCTCCTGAGCACCTTTCAAGTACAAATGCAGAAACATAATTACCTCAGCACTTTGAGCCTCATCAGTAGCAGACTGTCCTGTGCTTTTCTTCCACTCCACCCATGAGTTGTAGAGTTTCTCTTGGGCATTGTGCATCTTCTGGTTGGCGCTGTGTATGTTCTTCCTTGCATACTCTATCTAGAAACAGAAGCCATAACATACGAGGCTTTGCATCACAAGGTACAAGTTCAGTTCTCTACAGAGTTGGAGCAGTCTTTGCTCTGACCATGAACTGGAGGAACTTTCTACTGGTGAAATATGTAGCTCTCCATAGACTGACATACAAGGTAAAGTTTAAATTGGCAAAATAAGTTCTGCGCAAAAAATATAATAAATAAAACTCCACGCACCATTAGTGAAAAAAATGACACTTTAAATTAAATATATAATTTAATCATAGCTGTGCATACCTCAACCACTTGTTTTACTGAATTGGCTGGTAAAGGTTGCAACTGAAATTCTTGCACCTACCAGGTCAACTGTATGATGTAGCTGAGAAATGGCTTCCTCACTTCTGCATTTGACATCCTTGACCCGAGTCAGCGTTTGCTGGTAGGCACGCTTGCGAAGTTTTGAAGAGAGTGACCCCAATCGGATGTAGTAGTTGGGCTTCTCTGTTCCCACTTCAAACCCTTCAACATTTGTGGCATCTGGGAAGGAAGGGAGGGAGGGAAAAAAAAAAATTGGGGTAAAGTTTGCTTTTAATGGTTTCTATTTAACCCTTTGGGTGCACCAGTAGTGGCTACCAGTGTACCTAATGGAGGTTTTTTTGCAGCTTGTATCATGTCTAGAGTTGCCATGGAGAACGGACACAATCTGTCCAGTGAGGAAATTCAGAAAAAAAAACCATGGTTATGTGACGGCAGTGCTGGAGGGGCATTGGCATCCTGTCAGAGTTAAGGATAAGGAGGGGGAGATAGGGCTCTGGATTTAGACACTAGCACAATGTCCATCCCATAACTTATGGATAAGTACACTAGGTGCAGGTCAGAGGAAGGCCAATTGCAGCAACTCTGTATATGGAGGTTAGAGATAGGTGAAAGTCAAAATCCATTTAGTGGAAATGTTCCATTCAAAAATCAGTTCTGCGGTGTAAATCAGGAGACAGATTGTGCCCATTTCAAAAACCACCATTGGATACAATCCACGGATTGGTTTGTCAATAAAACAGAAAATGCCCTCAAGATTCATCTACAGACCAAAAGGAACCAGTCAATCCACAGCAGATCCAAATCCACCAAAAACTTTGCCCATCTCGAATGGAGGGTAACAGAAGTGATCACACTGTTGTACATCTTGCCAGAGTCTGGATATAACCAAAGACACTGAGCAGGTTGAAAGCGCTTACCCAATTCTTCCTCAGTCAGCGGCAGGTATTGATCCAACAGAGTCTCAGACTTGGTCAGCGCAGTATCAACTCCGCTGCTCACAATCTGCACAACACTGCTTCCCAGGACGGTGTTAATGCCGCCATTCACAACAGCCTTTGTCATTTCCACACTTCCATGGACAGCACCTTTTGTTTTATCAACTACCCCTGTAATGCTGTGCATCACTGTGTCTTTGGCACCAGCCACTGCATCAGATGCATTGGAGATCACCTACAAAAGAGGATAAGATAGCAAGGCAAGTGACAGATCACACGAGGTGACCTTTATCCCTCATCTGTCATAATGGCTCTATTGCCAAAACAGAGGCATCAATAAAGTGATCTATTGCATTAAGCTCACTGTTGTACTAGAATACTGCTATAAACAAGTGTGGGGCACAGCACTGTGAGCCGAGTATTACTTTTGGAGCGGCTTCAACAATCTGCAATAAGCCAACAGCCACCAGGGAGTCAGAATATAAAGACCAACTGCCTCAGACCGTACATAATATTTTGCAGCTCATGAATTGTCATATTTGAATAGTGCCAAATAGTTTTAATTCTTTTCTCATATACTTGCCTTATCAGTAGGTTGATACAGAATAGGCAGCTTTTCTTCAATTTTATCCAGCCCCATGCAAGCATAGTTGTTGGCAAAAGCAACTAGGAGAGAAAAAAAACAACCTTTGTTTTATACGGATGGCACAACTACATTATACAGCAATAATGACAAATCCATTGTGAAAGGAAGTAGGTGAAAGGCAGTGTCTAGCCTAGACAGGGGGAATGTCTTGTTACTGGGAAATGCTGGAAGTACTGTACATTTGGCAAGGCTCAGGGAAAAAAAAAAAAAAAAAACCCTCAAAACTATCCAGGCAGCAATGTTGGATTGAAGAATGCCATGAAGTTGTAGTTAAAAAGCATTCTGTAATAACTGTAACCTTATTTTTGTTCAGGGAGGGAACACTAATGTGTGCGATATGACAGGTCATGGCAAGAGTACAGGTTCACCATACAGAACAAACATGTCAGCAATTTACACAACATGACACCAATGTCTCACAGACAAGGTCAAACTTACTTTGAGGCTCCAGTTTCTGTATGATGGGAATAGCACTGGTGATGGCCACTGAAGTGATGGTCTTCACGCTCTTCTCTGCCACATCACATACAGATTTTAAGTAAGGATGGTTGTCTTTGGTGTTGACATAAGCAGAAGACACCATATTGTAGGTGGAGCTCACCAATGGCAGGTTAACCAACCTGGCCACCACATTCTAGGAACAGAAGGATGGAAACACAATGAAACAAAGCTGCATGCAGTGGGATGTTCAGTTTAAAATGCAGCTGGTGCCAAGCGTCAGTACAAATGCTCATTAGACAATGTGTCTTTCTGGGGTAGTTCTGATTTTAAGCCAGAAAGGGAAAGAAAGCTATAACAAAGTACCTTTAAGTTACAAGACAAAGAAAAGGAATACTTCAGCCAATGCACATCATACCCACCTGCTGTTGCTCAACTACTGCAGTCATCTTGTCACGTTTGATCTGAAGACAATAAAAATCAACATTAGATCTCACTAAGAGCACAGATCATATAAACTACTGAGATATTACTGAGGAAGCCACGATCCTTAGCAGAGAATTGTACTGAACCCCAGATCTGAGCCACATGGAGGCTGGGAATAGGGATACAGGAGGTTCTGCAGCCCTCGGGTTTATATATAGTTACATTTTGGAAATGCATGTATAGGACCCCCGCACAAAACTAATGTTCATGCACTACTGCCAATCTGTATTTAATATACAGTGAATATAGTTTTAGAGCAGCCTATGTCGTCACAAGGAACATTTAGGAGCCCTAAAAAAGTGCTGTTTAATTAAGAAAAGGATCCGGAGTCATTACAAATGAGGTGCAAAGAAACAGCAGCCAAGCTGTAAAAGTGCCGCCCCGAGACCAGCAAAGTATCCACTCACCGGAGTATCCGCTGCAGACACAGAACTATAGATTCCTCCGCACAAGTTCACGTTCCACTCTCCGAACACTGACTGCAGCACAGCTTTGAGCGCGGGTATTTATACCCCACAGGCCACGCCCTCCTGCTCCCGCGAGACTCTCTCCTGAGTCTGACAGATCTTCGCTGTTATCAGCTGGCTGGGGGAATAGCGAAGTGACGTCACCGGGCTGCTAGCTCTGCATGTGTCCCTGGTGCTGGGTAAAAGCTGCTAAGGGGCAGAGATCCTGGCGCTGTGTGTGTGAGACTTATTGCTGCAGCTTCATTACATTAACATACAGTGGGAAAAGGCTACTTAGGCTCCACCGAACTGTTGTGCTGTCTGTGTTATCTTTATACTGGGGGAACGGAGATGCTTATAACATATATATTTGTATAAAATAAAAGTGTACATTTCTGAATAAAAAAAAGTTTCTTACTGGAGTTCAAACACTTTGCTCTGTAATATCTGGCCTGTAAATTCCAAAAGACTAAGAATAAATACTTTTTTATATTGTGTTTTGTATCCCCATAAATTTGGGAAAACTTTCAACAAAAAGGAAGTGTGTGTATGTGTGTGTGTGTATATATGCATGTATATATATATGTAGCCAGGTCCCCTCTGGCTCCCCGGTTCCCCGTTCCTTCCCCCCTTACCTCCGCCAGGGCGGGGGCTCCAGCGGGGGTGAGAGCCCCCGGCGACTTTAGTGGCAGGGTGCTGCCATCTTTATTGTGTACGCGCATGCGCGGACGCTCGCGGATACCCAGAAGCGACACGGCAGCCATTACAGGGAGTGAGAAGTGGCAGAAGAGGCGCTCCATAGTAAGGGACATCCCCCAGTGTGCACATGCGCAGTTTGCAGCGGTAGCGGCCATTACAGATTGCACACGCAGCCCCAATAGAAAGAGGGCCATGGAGGACTACAGCCCCCAGAATACTTAGGGGCAGACAGGCCACCTGACGCCAGGGAGCCAATAGGGCTTGCAGCTTCTCCTGCTGGAGACATACATTGTTGCGCACAGACCATGCCAGTCAGTTGGTGCTGGGATAAGGTAGGGAGGTAGTGTGTAGGGAGCAAGTGGCTCTTACACTAGGCCAGGTTACCCCCCTAGGCCCCAGCTAGGCCCAACTCACCATTCAGTTTATGGCTGCTCTAGGGAAGGCCCCTGCAGTTAGGGACTTTGCCCTGTTAGCAGTCAGTTTAGTCAGGGACACAGCTGTAGTGCTGCGTGCTCTGACAAGAAGGGTCAGTGTTGCAGTGAATCATTCTCTGCAGAGCAGAGACAGAGACTGTCTGGGTGGTGAGGTCATCAGAGGGACACCATCCACCAGGAGGAGGACGCCATCGCTGAGGATTCGGGGCTGGACACAGACAGGTCCTCTTCCATTGTTCTGCGGTACCCGGGTGCAGGAGCACCGGGCAGGTATCATCCAAATCACCAAGTGCACCACCTATACATTTCATTTTAGTGGGCAGCACTGTTCCACACCCCGGTGGGGGTGCGGGACTATTGGTGACTTTTGTGGACTCCTGAGTACACAGGGTGTGTGTTAAAGCCCCGCGAGGTGACCGGGTAGTTGTGCCTAGTAGTGTTATAGAAGGAAGGTGGTGACTCATGGCCTGTGTGCAGCCCCTTGGAGGTGGGTACAGTCCATGAGCCTGCCCCTTCCAGAGTTTTACAAGGGGAGTAGCTAAAAGTTAGTGAGTCTGATTCTGGTCCCCAAGGAGAGAGGGAGGCTGTCAGTCTTCCCTATCGGGGGAAAGCAGGCCCACTCTAGGAAGGACGTCCTAGAGGTTATCAAGATCAGAGCCCCACACTATCGGGGAAGCACCATCTAGAGGTCCTGGGATCTCAGAGATACTATGCTGTCATGAAGAGCTGCTGCAGCAATCACCACAATAAATCTTGTTCAAATGTACCTCTGCCTGGTGTCAGTTCCTGGGCAGGAGAGGTGAGAAATGTAGAAATGGGGGCTGACACCCATATACCCTGGGTTCCATCACAGCTGGAGGCACTAACTAGAGGAACCAGGACCTATACAAGGGCTCATTGACTAGAGACTCCAATGGGTTACACTCTAACAAAGAAAAAAGAAAAATAAAGTGCGCCAAATATAGATGTTACTTCAAATAGAGGCTGAAAATGATATAAGATAAATACAAAACAAAAAACATGTGACATGAACCAGTCCGGAGCGTATAGGGTCTTGCTAAATGAGTTAAATAAATGTGTAAGAAAACCACAACCCAATTAGTACCGCAGCTTCTTATAACAGGGAACCCCAGTCCCTGATGATAACGTAACCGCAGAAAGAAAAAAGTTAGAAGCGCAGTCAAAAAGGGGTAGTGGTCAAACTAAACACCTTTAACATAAATCGTGTCCTTTGGATCACCGTCCAGGACAACAGCGAAAATACAATATATAACAAAAACAATGTTAAAATAGATGCTGTGCAAATGGAGCTGCTTTGCAATTGCACTCAATGGGTCTCCAAGGGGTTAAAAACGGGAGGTTCCCGGTGGAAAGTCAGAGTCCTGAAAACCGTGCACTGCCCGGGCAACTGTCGGTATAGAGGGGTACCCCAGGGTTGAGCCAATACTCAATGTGCTCACCCTGTATCCACTGCTGGTCCGTGGGGGTCCGATGGCTCTCTCCAATCCCGCAGCTTGCTCCGGTTACGCTGAACAGGTAGACGATACCGCACAGCCCTCCGGGTGTCCGGGTCTGACGTCACTTCCGGCTGTGACGCACAGACCCTTCCCGGTTGTCTCTGGGCTGTGTCCATCAACTCCGATCCTCCTCCACAATGGTAATAGCCGATGAACAGGCAAACAAGCCTGAAGCAAGTGCTGCTGCCTGGAGACAATTCGCGATGTTGCTTGCTCTGCTCCGCTGCACTGAATGGAAGCAAAACCCTATGCTCCTCCTCCTACGCGTTTCACCATTAGATGGCTTCGTCAGGGATACCACAGCACCAGTCCAATGATAATTTATAGCCTTGTTAATTGCTAATTCTCAAATTGATCCTCATTAGACTATGGGCCTCATGCAGTAAGCGACGATTATGTGAAATCGGCAAGCTTATCGATTAGTCATGTTATTGGCGTTTTTCCCTCTCCGTATGCAGTAAGTGCCGAATACATTCAAAATCAACCAGAAAACAAATCCGCCCACTCTCACGATGATGAGCCGATCACACACAGGTGTATCGGCGTGCGTGGCGGGGTGCTGTTAGGTTGCACAATCACAAATCTTGCTGAATCAGGCGAAACAAGCATGTTTTTGATTGCGCGCCATATTTAAAGGCAACGTGTACTGCTAATCATTCTCTGTGTTGTTGGGAGTGAGAGAGAGAGAGAGACGCACAGAGCTGGACGATTGAAGATTTGCATATTGACTGAGAGACTTGTTGTGTATTGGGTGAGCTTTGTCCTTTGTTGTTTTGTTTACATCTTTGTCTTGTTTTATATGTGGAAGTGGGTCGTGTGATTGCCTGTACATTTCTTGTCTGTTTTTTGTGAGTGCTGGAAGTATGCCCGCAAAGCGTGGGAAGAGTGATGCTGGTGGGAGTGGGAGTGCTACTCGTGGGAGTACGCGTCGAAGTGAACGTTCTGTTCAGGGGAGTGATGTTGCTGGTGCACCGAGTGGTGTTGCTGGGAGTGGGAGTGCTGTTGTTGGGAGTGGGAGTGCTGGTGCTGCGAGTGGTGTTGCTGGGAGTGGGAGTGCTGTTGTTGGGAGTGGGAGTGCTGTTGTTGGGAGTGGGAGTGCTGTTGCTGTGAGTGGGAGTGCTGGTGCTGGGAGTGGGAGTGCTGTTGCTGTGAGTGGGAGTGCTGGTGCTGGGAGTGCTGGTGCTAGGAGTGTGAGTGCTGGTGCTAGGAGTGTGAGTGCTGGTGCTAGGAGTGTGAGTGCTGGTGCTAGGAGTGGGAGTGCTGGTGCTGGGAGTGCTGCTGGTGGCGCAGTTGCTGATGGGGTGTCTGGTGGTGGCGTGCTTGCTGGTGGCCAGCTTTTGGAGGCTCTTCCATTGGAAGAAGGAGAGTCCAGTCAGCACCAGCCAAGCTCTGACCCTAAACCTGCTCGGAAAAAACGTGTGGAGAAGCCACGTAATCCTCGCTTCAATGACCAGGAAAATAGGGCTCTTGTCACTGGCATTCTGGAGCACTATGACAGTCTCTATGGACATTTAGTAGGTAAGTGTAACTTTACATTTATTATTCAAATACATGTGATCCTAGGTCATCTGAGTTTTGTTCATATGCAAATATGGGTACACAATATCTTTCTATGTTCATTAGTGTGGAAACACAGCTTTTTATCATGCCTTACAAGGACAAATAAACACAGGCGGTCAATTTGCCAGAACTGCATACAATATGAATGCAACCTTGCTTACATGTATAGGTTTAGTAGTGAATGCTCATGTGCTGCACATATTACACATAAAACAGCATGTTTGCTATCTCTTGGAACAGCTAGCAGTGTAGGAAACTGGTGCTTATATTATTATTAATTTACCTCATATCTTTTATATGTTTTTCAAGGGCGGACAAGTGCAGCAAGCAAAAAAGAAATGTGGGACACAATAGTCATTGGTGTCAATGCCTGTGGGAATAGTGTCAGGGACAAGTATCATTGTCGGAAAAGATTTGATGATATTAGGTCCAAATTGAAAAAGAAAATACAAGACCAACGCGTGCATGCTACTGGCACTGGAGGTGGGCCCACACCACAACGTCTCATATTGACTCCATTGGAGGAGCTGCTTCGGCCAAAATTACTTACCGTCGTCGTGGAAGGCTTGGCTGGTGACCGTGACATTGGAATTTATCCGTCACAATTTCCAGCAGGTGATAAATATTACTGTACTAGGCGTGTCGTTGCTTACAGTTATTTTGCATATTTACACTGCTTTTTATACTGTCTTCACAATATAAGCATACCTGCATCTATATATGTATATGTCTGATTCTGTATATATATATCTCAAAATAGACATATATGTAGTAGTCCTACTAAAAGCAGTAACTAATATAGCACGTGCCATTGCGTGCTCATTTACATGTGAATTCCCAAAATGCATAGCTGCAGTGGAAGCAATTGATGGTGGGCGAAGATGGGGAACAACAGGGTAGTACACATGTGTAACACATGTTCATGAGAAATTATTAGTAGCTACAGGTACAGAACAGAAATATGTATCATATTATTGTGTATTTTATTGATTTTACTCCGACAAACATGACATTACTGCCTATTTTAAGCATGCATCAAAGAAATTGCATGTAACGGCCTACAAACATCACTGGCACTAACACATCTATAGTTGCTTATGAAAAGGTCCATTTTTGCTTTATGTCATATACAGACAGCATAATGAGGCACACGTATCATATGTTATGTCATTGTTTTCATAACTTAAACACTGCAGATGACTACTTAGCTCATCTACCATTGTGTTAAAGCAGCTGCAATTAATATCTCATCACAGCATACACTTCAACAGAGGGGGTGGGGTTCAGCACACACACTAATTACAGCCTCATTTCACGGTCAACTTAGTTCACACCATTTGCACCTGTTTCAAGTCATTGAAAGGTGTGGCTGATTAGGCTTTTTGGGGAAGGGAATACCTTTCTTACAACCTGAATAGCACAACTGAAGTTAATCACACTCATTTGAAAGCTTAACTCTAGCTACTAAATGCCCCAACAACTCATTACTTATCAAAGCGTACGTCACACATTAGTTCACTCATATCTATAGTTGAACTACTATGAAAGACACATTATCACACACTGCATGTGTTGTCTTGTTGAGTCACAGCCACATTCAGGTGTGCCACATCTTCGATTAATGTACCACACATATCCTCTACCAAAAGCAACACTTTTTGCAATATGACCACCTTCATGATAACCATTGTGAATGGTCATCTCATGATAGTTATGTACATTATGATACTGATATCACTACACAACATATGATTTTTATGTACTCATTTAATCTATTTATCCTCACGCATTACTGCAGAAACATAGTATGTTGTATGTTAGGGAACTCAAAAATTCTAAGTACACAGGCATGTACAGTGTTATTACAACTATTTATGTTCACTTTCACACACATTTTCGGTTAAGGAACTGATGTTGTTAGTTAATCATAAATACAGAACATACAATAAGTGTTTGTTCAATATTTACACATGTAAATGTAAAACTTATGTTATTGTTATATATAGTTGCCCCTGGAGGACATGTGTCACCTGAGATGGAACAAGTGTCTTCACCTGGGTCAGCCAGCTCAACACTACTAGAAGGTGAGTGTATCATTTGCTGGCCATATAATATGTGCTCTTCTATATGTTATGTTGTCATGTGCATTATTTGTTTTGCACATCTTCTTTAAATAGGATTACTTAGTGTCAGTGAAAATTAAGTGTAAGGCAACATGTATTGTGTTAGTGATGTTAATTATCATGTAGGACTTCTGAGTTTAGAGCAACTTTTCATTCATTCATATTTCATACTGAGTCCAAACATTATTCGTAAGTCAAGGTAGTTTTTAATGAGGTTATAAAACGTATGCTAACATGTTAGGTGTTACTTAGGACACAGTACAATTACATAGTAACACAGCATACATTAACATGCCATTTAATAATGTGTACATTTCTTTTTAGAACATCATGGTGATGAGGATGATGAGTATGATGAGGATGACGCCACAGAAGAGACTGAAATACAATCATGTGACCATGAAGAGGTGCCAATAGAAACTGTTGTACCGCCAAATCGTCCATCAACTTCCACATACGATGCAATTGTAGCTTCAGAGGGAAAAATAGTGGACGCAGAAAATCGTCGCCATTCAGACATGATGACAGTGCTGGAAAGGATGATTGGACTGCAGGAAGAAACAGTATCACAATTGGCACATCTCCACAGAGTCTTCATTGAAGTGCCTAAACAGTTGCAAAAAATCAACACCTCATTCGAAGCATTAGTTGTTCAGCAAACACAAGCTAATTACTGGAGAATGACTAATGTACCACAATTCAACACCTCCCAGCCAGGATCTGTTCATGCAGGTCAGTTTTCACCACATTCATCTGATATTCATTCACCAGGCCCAAATGTTACCGGTCAAGTAGCAGACATTGCTGTGCAGGTTCCTGATGACATCCTACCGCTGCCATCTGTACAAATTCAGCAGCAGACACCTACAAAGGAGGCGACAAAAACAAAACAAGACACACATGAAACAGACTAACCATCACTTGTGCAGTGTCTACCAACTTGCTCACATGTGTCACTGGGCACAAGCCCTGTCCGTGAACAGTCACTACCCAAAAGCCCTGTAGGTGAGTCGCTGCCCAAAAGCCCTGTAGGTGAATCGCTGCCCAAAAGCCCTGTAGGTGAGTCGCTGCCCAAAAGCCCTGTAGGTGAATCGCTGCCCAAAAGCCCTGTAGGTGAATCGCTGCCCAAAAGCCCTGTAGGTGAATCACTGCCCAAAAGCCCTGTAGGTGAGTCACTGGCCACAAGCCCTGTAGGTGAGTCACTGGCCACAAGCCCCGTAGGTGAACAGTCACTGGCCACAAGCCCTGCCCGTGAAGTGCCAGAGGCCACTCAAAGTGGCTCTGTTGTGCCTAAAGTTGGTGGCAAAAGAAAAAGGAAAATTCAAGAGACAACAAGCAGGCCTGTTACTCGCTCGCAAAAGGAACAAAAAAAATAAATGTTATAATTCAGAAAATATGTCTTTGGCCTTGTTTTGTTGACTTCAGATTATCTAATTACTATTGTATGTATGCTGAAGACTGTGTTGTTTCCAAACTTTCAACTATGTTCTTGTACACGTGAAGTTTTGGAAATGTTAACACTCATAATTAATTGTGTTATAAATATTTATGTTGTAATCGTCTGTTCAGTAATGGTCCACCAGGAGCCAGTTGCTAAGTTTAGAGAAGCTGCCATTGACTTTGCAGCAAAACATTGCATTTGGGTGTGTTAATTGATGTAAGAATTGCATATGCATATTAGTCACATGCAATTATTAAAACACCTAAGTAAGTGCAAACATCTTTCTTGTACGTGTACAGCAGGATTATGTGTAAATTATTACTTACCTTTGCCTTGCTTGGCCATTGTAATTTTGTCCTTTAATCAGTTGTGTGTTCGTTTCTATAACATCTCAGAATGTATAATAATATATATACACACACACACACACACACACACACACACACTGAGTGAGTGTGAGTGTGAGTGTGAGTGTGTGAGTGTGTATATATATATGTATATGTGTATATATATATGTATATATGTATATATATATATATATATATATATATATATATATATATATATATATATAGTACTATAAACTGGTATACACAAACTAATACACTTCATGCTTCCTTGTGAAAACACTATTTTAATAATACAGGCCTAATGTTTGAGAAATATCCTAAGTATGAGACTCTAACAGTATTGTGCTTAAACAAATGTTTATTACTTAATTCAATCATGTTTCTCACCATTTAAATAGGTTTCATACAAGGTATACTTAATGCCATCAATGTTGTGTGTACTCCTGCAATATAAAAAAAAATAAAATATAATATATAAATATATATATATTTTTATAAGAGATATATTTATATATATATATATATATATACACACGTATTTAAACTCATGCAGACAGGGAGTTAACCAGACTTTCACATACACACAGAAATGTAAGCGGGGAAAAAACATTTCTTTTTGCAGGTGTGTTTTTACTGATATGCCTGGCTAAGAAATATTTTCACACACTGGTCTTTGTTAGTTTTCAAAAAAACACTATGTGAACGCATTCAAAGTCTAGGGATGTTTTTCACAAACGAGATAAAAGAAGGAGAAATGTTTCTCCCACAGTCCCATATCACGAACCACAACTGTTAACCCAATTAGACAAACAAATCCAATTGGCGTTTGAAATAAGGAGTCAAAGTAGTTAGTTTTGTTGACCTTGACAAGGAAAAACAGGAGTTTGTTAGCCATTCAGCACATTCATTTTGATGAGCAAATAACACAGACCTGCACACAGCTTTTGTGCTACTCAGACATGGCTGATGAATTCGTTAACAATATTAATCCCCTTTTAGGGTATAAGTACATGATCTGTGAAGCCATCTTGAACAGTCGCGGACAGAAAGCAAGCACACGCCAAATCGATGATTTCATTCGAGCAAAATATCCTTATTACCAAGACCGTAAGCATGCACGGAATTTTAATTCCTCAATAAGATTCACTTTATCAAGTAATGACTTTTTTGAACGTGACCAGGATAAGCTACAACACACCTATGGTTTCTGGAAGATTGCCCCGGAAAAACAATTTCTCCTGAAAGACGGCACTTATATTGTCGTGAAAGGCATATTTATTCCTAATGGCAATAGCAATGTATCCGCTACTACTGATCCGTTTGAATCGATACGTGCTGCAATATCTGCAGCCTCCATTCCTGAAACCCACATTGTACAAGAACAAAAGTACTATGATTATGTACCAAGCCTTTCAGCTGAAAATGCATTGGAATGGGAACCCGAAGAAATGAACCTACCTCCCGACCAATTATTTGAAGAAAGCAGTGGCGATTCCTATGAGCGCATCCTGGAGGAGATATGTGCCATACTGGATTCAGCGGTTGGGTTAAGCGTGGATGAAAATGGCTTGCATTTCTGGAGCGACCAGTTGCAGCCAGGCGAAGAGTTAATTCTAGAAGAATGGTAAATATAACAATCGTTATGCGTTGACTCTGCGTTTAAATTTTTTTTTTTTTTGTAACCACCATTTTCACTTTCAATGCGTGGATACAGCGTAACATTGCAGACTGCATAACATGTAGCGATCACAAACAAATTGTTTCCTAATACAATATAGTAGGACCTGAAAGAGTAGTACACATTGCTGACGGAATAAATATACGTACTTTCCTATCCCTTTAAACATATTAGCAACATTTTACCATTACTCTAACACATACCTGTTTTGTTATCATGCAACATCTACAACATTGAAAACCGGGTCCACCACGTATGACGTGGGACCCTTGTCATGGGCCAAGGCGTCCTTAAAAAGGATTAGTGATGTAAGTCCCGCCCCCAAGCGACGTGCGCGCCTCAAAGCCTATTGGCTGTCATGTTTTGTTATTGTAACGGTAACTGCAGTGTGTGATGCGTGCGGCTCAGTGTTTGTAGGCGTACCCTGGGCGTTAGCCGAATGTTAATTGAGTGGGAGGAGTGTTAGCGTGCGTTTCACGCTGGCTTAACATGACGTCACACATATTGCATTTGCGCATTGTGTTATCGGCCGTGCTTTCTGTTCAAACACGTCTGTTTAAAAAGAATACAGATGTACTCGTTTAGAACGAATGTAGTTTCGTCTTCATTGTATTTGAAATAAAGATGTTATGTTTACTGGTATTTTCAACATGTATTGAACGCACAACGTACGCTTTGTTTTGCGCATGCGCTAACAGTTAGTGGAGCCAAGCGTGAAGTGCGTGCGCACACAAAGATGTGCGCGCACATCTTTCAGTATACAGGCAACGTTCACTTCTTATACATAGTTATGCCTGCTACAAATTTAAAGAAACATTACATACTGATGAACAGTTTTACTTCTAACATATAAGTGACTGACGTGTGTATCTACACAATCATATAGAGCTGCGTAACGCGTTGTCACGGATGCATATCTAGTAAGGTGCCATCTTTGACCATCATGTGTTTGCTGTATTTCAGAGATGTCGGGGAAGATACAATCGGATCAATGTATGATTTCAGAAGAGTCTACCTTTATATGAGATGATTGTGAGGAGGAGCCACCGACTACTATACTACATATGGAACTAATTTTATATTGCTTGCAGCGCTTATTAACAAACAATTAAAAATGTGATACCCTTATGCCTATATTGCATAAGCACTTAATTAACATAATGATGTTGCAAAAGAGTGCCTCATGAATTTTTATTGAGTGTTCTTTAATGACTACTAACATTTTATGACATGGTGTGTTTTATATATAACAACCATTCCCACTCTGCTAACACATTTGTGTATTCTAATATGTAATGGAACGTATGACTGTCGAAACTATGTAACAATAATAATAATAATATGAGCATGTTCATGTATAGGGCTGCTAGTTGTACGCAGCGATTTACAGACACATGTTTCAGCCTGAGGTCCCTGGCCCGTGGAACGTACAAATGTTTTTTTGCCGCATGAGGCACAGGGAGATAAAGTGACTTGGCCAAGGTCACAAGGAGCCCACACCGGGAATTGAACCAGACTCCCCTGCTTCAAACTATCAGTGCCAGTGTGTGTCTTTACTCAGTGAGCCACTCCTTCTCCCAATGTAAAGGACACTTACAACCAAGTAGCCATTTATTTTTAAAATCTCTTGTTACATGGGTATGTAGATAAAATGGTTTGGGACTGTAGCAAATAATGTTACTGGCCAGATGTTATGGTCCCCTCCAATGCATGATGTTCTGAATATGACATCACCATCATGTTATGAAGTACGTTTCTGTGTATATTTCATTAACCTAACTAACTATAGTTTACTGTGTTTATTAATCGTTTAGAAATACATAGTATAGTCAATATGATGATATAAGCTACCATAATAAAGCTGGTGTTATCATTTGTCGGTGTTATACATGGATCCTACACCAATTGATAGAGACACAAACAGTTGTCTTAAAAAGTGTGTCTATGCTAGTGATGAATGTGCTCCCGTAAGTAAACAAATAAGTACAGTTATCCCCTTTTCTCCAACCACCTCTATATTACATTAATGGAAATTATAAGGAAACATACATAAAATGTGATGAAATGTGAGTAATCATTTTGTAATACAATGCACATGAAAGCTCAAGAGTAGCTAAATGCATATACATGATACAGAAAGTACATATATGTAACATTTGTGTTTAAACCAATATGTTGGGTTTTTAGTTCCAATAATTATAGGAAGATTGAGGTAGCCACATCTTATGAGAGATGTCAGCAAATATACATACCATGATCAGTCATACTGGAGATATACCTATAATGCAAAGGAACAATATATAAATTGCAAACATTGACATGCCATCTTCAGTACCGTAAACAACACAGCAAAGTGTGTATTTGGTGTTAAATGTACAACACCATGTATATTTCATGACATTCAAAATGTAAATCAGCCTGGTGTACACATCATATGGATGTACATGTTACACTGCACCAATAACATTGTATGTAAGCATACTAGAAGCATGAATGATTATGGGCATAATATGTGTTTTGTCTTAGCATAAGGAATAACACAATGCTAAAATATTATTGCTTTGTTACCCAAGTTGTATTCACATACACACAACTAAAGTACAATTGAAGAGGGATTATATAACCTGTGCAACAATAACATACCGGTGCCACATCCCTTTGTGCACACAGCAGAGAAAAGAAAGGTGTGCAACCCATATTCATCTGTGTTCTAACAGAAGGTTATATTAAGAAACATTATTGTTAATATAACATAATTAAACTATAAAAGTAGTACTAGGAACATATGAGTTTGTACTTACAAGAAAAAAATGAATTGATGAGATTCTGTCGTGTCTAGCCACCACTGGCTGTTTGTTCATTTTCAGCAGCTACATGGGTGGGATGCTCGTCTACCAAAGCCTCAGCTAGGTCTGACTGTACATTGTGCCTGAGTGCAACATTGTGCAAAATGCAACAGGCAAGGATAATATCAGACACTTTTTGAGGCTTGTATAGAAGAGCCCCACCAGTTCTGTCCAGACACCTAAACCTGGTCTTGAGTAGGCCAAATGTCCTCTCTATAACAGATCTTGTAGATATATGGGCTGCATTGTACCTGTCCTCTGCTTCAGTTTGAGGGTTTAGCACCGGAGTCAAGAGCCACGGCCTAATTCCGTATCCTGAGTCACCTATAATGAATGGAGCACACATAAGCTGACATTAGTGATCAAATTGTACAATGCCAACATTCCTAAATCAACATGTGTTTTGTGTTAGAACATGTAAATATGTACTCACCCAGCAGCCAACCAGGTTCAAAATGTCCCTCTTCGAACGCATGGAAGACTGAAGAGTTCCTCAGGATAGAGGAATCGTGACTGGAACCAGGGAACTTGGGTACCACATGCATTATCCTCATCGTGGCATCACATACCACCTGTACATTGAGTGAATGGTAGTGCTTCCGATTGCGGTACACATGCTCACTCTGACTAGGTGCAATCAAAGCAACATGTGTGCAATCGATTGCACCCAGCACAGATGGTATCCCTGCTATATTATAAAAGCCAGTCCTGACTTCCAGCCACTCTGTTGCCTCTGTAGGAAAATGAATATAATTCCTAGCGCGTCTATTGAGTGCATAGAGAAACTGGGTCAAGGCCCGCGAGAATGTAGATTGCGAGACCCCGCCCACTATGCCCACAGTTGTCTGGTATGTCGCGGAAGCAAGATAATGTAATGAGCACAGCATTTTAACAAGCCCAGGGACTGCACGACCTCTGGCTGTGAAAAAATCTAAATCCCCCCTTATCTCCTCATAAAGAGCTAAGATTGCTGCTGAACTCAAACGATAGCGACTTACAATCTCCTCCTCACTCATCCCATCTAACAGGGTTCTCTCCCTGTACAGACGCGGACGAGGCACAAGTTGTCTCCTCTGTCTTCTCCTCTGATCTCCTGTCCCTCTACCTGTCCCTCGGCCTGTCCCTCTCCCTGTCCCTGTCGTATCCGCGTCACTGTCACTGTCCCTCGGTGTGTCCCTACCTTGCCCTATATCATTCTCTTGATCAGCAAGCATGTCATAGAAAAGAATGTTCCTGCGTCTCCTAAACATTCGCAACATTTTGAAATGAGTAGCTGTGAATGAGCAGGTAATGTGCGTCCTTTAAATAGGTATGTGATGATGTCAGGTGACATAGTAAAATGCAAGGTGTTACATTAACATAATAAAGTACTTCTGTGGCAAGCTGTGTGCACTTGTTGTTCTAAGTATTTGTTGTGTGTATTCTGCAGGGAATGATGATATTTGGCAATGATGTGACGTGAAGCTTTGTACAAAGATTGCTTGCAAATAAATAGTTGCATGTGCAATGCATGTAACACTTGTGAACGCAAGAGTCAGTCATGTAATGAGACAAAAAGGCTGAGATTGACGTGGGAAAAGTTTTGTGTAACATGTGTAATTATCCATGTTATTGTGACATGTTGGCAACAATGAATAGTCGTGTGCATATGCATGCATTTGTGTAAGGAGGATAGTTGGTATAGAATGAGTTTACAAGGTGTCCCAATGATGAATTACTGTACATGTGTGTATAAGTTAGGTTGAAGTGCTTGTAATGCAACGGTTACAATGTAAACATGCAATGTGATTGAGCGTCCAATAAGTGACGTCATGAAAATAGGGAGGACCCAAAAGTATATGTAAACATGAGAAGACAGATGTACATGAACGTTTAAAGATGCGTGTCACATTACAAGCATTGTGTAATGTAAAGGAAGATGAATATACTGTGTATGTGTGACATGTGTGACATGTGTAACATCATGTAAATAATTGTCGCTGAGTTGAGTAAAATGTGTGATATGATGTGAGGTTCTCCTTTAAGAGTGTAGTATAGTATTTTCCCTTGCCACATCATCACATGATGAGTAATGTGACCCGCAAATGCTGAAAACATGTAAAAGTCGAATGTTATGCAAATAAGACACATCAGCTGTGACACAATGCAGGGAATGCCCCCACACTGTAATGCAAATCCCCCTTGTATTGTGAGCAATGAAACGTAAACAGTACTATACTGTTATACGTCCCCGCTCCATTGACTTCCATTGATGTACAGAAGATTTTTTTTTTCTAAGTGCCGTTCCGGCAGCCTTAGCGATCGTTCTCCCGTCCAAAATGCCAACTTTAGTTGGCGGGAGAAATCGGCCATAACATCTCAATTTCGTAGTGCCGATCAGCCCCGATAAGCTGTTTTTTTTTGTTGAATCCAGCCGATTTAAAAAAGTGGCGATCAGTGTCGAAAACAGGCTTATCGGCAGGCGACTGGCCATAACCAAATTATCGGCTCCGAAACCTGGCGATATGAAGCACTTATCGGCGCTTACTGAATCTCAAACCCAATTTTGGCTATAACATGGCCATATTTCCCTTATCAACGCTTACTGCATGAGGCCCTATGACTGTTTTTGAATGATACTAAGGTCTCAGTGGACTAGTGCTGGTGATATAAATGACTGGTCCATGTCACAAAAACGAAAAAAAATACACAATTAAACAGAAATGATTACAAATAATTTGGTTAAAAAAGATATCTTAATGTATCTAATTATAGTATAAATGAATAAAAAGTTTACTAGACAATTGAAAACACATATTGTACAATGTATACATATACAAACAACATAAACACATAAATAAAGACAAGTGGAATGAATGTGTATGTTAATAGAACAATCATGAAATAGTTACAAAATCTAAAAATAGTTAAAACACTCATTAATTAAAAAGATATAATAGGAAAGCAAACAGTAACTAATGGAAAGCTAAAAGACCCAACTCCTCATTTAAACCCACTGGACTCATAGTTTGTAATTTGAAGATCCAGTAGGTCTCCTGTTTTCTACGCTGTAATAGTCTATCACCTCTCATGGTTGTTTTATTAATATGTTCGATACCCACAATGGATAGTCCCTCTATATTCCTATTGTGGGTTATTAAAAAATGTCTTGAAACCCCATGGCCAAGGAAACCTTTCAAAATGTTTCTTCTATGTTCAGTAAAACGTTCCTTTAAACTTCTCTTTGTGAGACCTATATAGTACAGGCCGCAGGGACAGCTAAGCAGATAAACAACGTAAACAGTATTACAGTTAATAAACTGTTTAATTCTAAACCTTTCTCCAGTTACTTTGGATGCAAAATCTGTACTCTTATTTACAATGTGTTTACAAGTTAAACAATTGGTACGTCCACATTTATAGCAACCAACTGGGCACGAGGGTAACCACATATTTTGAGGGGTAACTGTCTTACTCGGTTTGTTTTCACTTCTTTTTAGAATAGTAGGGGCTAAAACATTCTTCAAATTTCTTGCTCTTTTAAAAACAATTCCTGGTCTGTTTTTCAGAGTTTTACCTATGATCGGATCATTTAAAATAATCCCCCAATGCTTTCTTAAAATCTTTTTAATATCATTGGAAGCCCCATTGTATTTGGTAATGAATAGGCAATTGTCTCCATCCATGGGGTCATTACTATCTTTCAGGTCTGGTCCCCTGGAGATCTGTTTGTCTTGTATAAGACACTGTCTGTTCTGTCCCTTTACCTTTATTAATGCTGCATCCAGTCTGTCTTTTTTATACCCTTTGGCTAAAAATTTCTTATAGAGTACATCCGCTTGTTCCTCAAAATCAGACTCTTTCGTGCAGTTCCTAAAAATTCTTAAAAGTTGCCCATAAGGTATATTGTTAATCCAAGCCTTTGAATGGTTGCTGGTCCGATCCAGATAACTATTTGTGTCTACTTTTTAAAAAAATGTTTTGGTTAAAATTTGATCCCCCTCACTAAATAAAACCAGGTCCAAAAAGTTAATAGTTACTGGATCATGTTCAAGAGTAAATTGGAGATTGACATAATTATTATTCAGATAAGCATAAAATTGTAAAAGCTCTTCTTGCGTACCCTTCCATATTATTAAAAGGTCATCTATGAACCGTTTATAAAAAGAAATATTATTAAAAAAGGGATTGTTCTGCCAAATGTTCTCAATCTCCCACTTACCCATAAAAAGATTGGCAAAGCTTGGGGCAAATTTCATCCCCATAGCCGTGCCAATTCTTTGTCTTGTTTTAAAAAATATTCTACTGCTTCTATTCCCTTCTCATGAATGATGCTTGTATATCATGCTGTCACGTCACAGGTTACCCATAAAAGATCATCAGCCCATTTCATATTACACAATAAATCTAAAATATGTTTGGTATCCCTTGTGTATGATTTCAAATTCTTTACATGAGTCTGAAGAAATGAATCAACGAATTCGGACAAATTTGAAGTTAATGAATTGATCCCCGAAATAATTGGGCGACCTGGTGGGTTTGTGAGACTCATGTATCTTAGGTAGGTGGCACATTACCGGTGTACTTGGGTGTTCCACATAAAGAAATTTAAATTCTGCTTGATTCAGGACACCTTGCTGTGTCCCATCTTTTAATAGTTGTAAAAGATCTTTCTGGATTTCAATGAGTGGATCTGTTTTAAGAATGGAATATGACTCTCCCTCTCCCAGAATCCTGAGGGGTTCCGACACATAATCGCTTCTATCCTGAATTACTATTCCTCCACCTTTATCTGCCTGACGGATTATAATATTTTGATTATTTTTTAAATCATCTACAGCTTTGGCTTCTATTGGTGTTAAATTTGGTCTTGCCTTAGGGGGATGCTCACAGAGGGACTCCAGGTCCTTCAAAACAAGATCAAAAAACACCTCCACATTGGGTCCTTTAGATTGTGATGGGTAAAAATTGGACCTAGGTTTAAAATTCGAGTGTATTGTTCCATTCTGATTTACCATTGAATCCAAAAATGGCTCTGCTTCTAAGGGCCCTTCATTTTCCTCCAAAAGTGCAACCATTGATGCTATACATTCCTTTTCTTTCGCCTGCACAGAGCTATCGTAGATAGGAGCAGTTTTAGTACCATTCTTTAAAAAATGTCGTTTTAACATTAATTTTCTTATAAACCTGTGCAGGTCAATGAATAGATCAAATAAAACTGGTCCATTAGTTGGGGCAAAAGAGAGACCTCTCTCCAATACTCTACTTTGGTCTACTGTTAGGGGAAAACTAGACAGATTAAAAATACTTCCCTGATTGATTTCCCTAGCTATTTTACATTGTCTCTTTCTTTGAACTTCCTTGCCCCCTCTGCTACCTCTCTTTCTAGCTTTTTGAGGTCTTTTTGTGTTTGTATTAATTGTTTCTTCCTCTTCTCTAAGAGTAGTATTTCCTTCTCCCGAACCTCTTTTAAATCTGGATCTTTCTTCTGCTTTGGATTTGGGTGGGTTGCCTTCTTTCATCTCCTTTCTCTCTCTAAAAAAGACCCACTTGGTGTATTCCTAAAGCTTTCCAGAAAACCAGACCTTGTTTTCGGTCTCGCTCCCAGATTAGCTTCAATATGTGAAACCTCATTGATCCTAAATGTATCTGAGGTGGGTCTAAGTGAATCTAGACCTAAGTCTTTTGTCGTTGAAAAACCTCCCCTATTTGGGACTATAGAACTAACAGCCAAAGGCTTATGGTTTAGTTTTTCATTTTCTCTACTTCTAGCTTTTGGTGGGGTAGCAAGCTTCCTCCCTGGGTCTATAGGGTTTCTATTTGATTGTTCAGTTTCAAAGTTGCCCCTTCTAGTATAGTTTTGATAAAACCTACCCCCTACATGATGCATGTTTTTCTGGGGTCTAAAGCTCTCCTTTTTCTCATATTTTTTTGCTCAATTTCTTTGTTTGTTTGTGGCATAATCTATATAATCCCTGTCAAACTTCTTGTCTTTAGAAGATATTAAATCTTCTTCAAATCTCTCGAGTTTCAAATCGGTAGTTTCCACCAGATCACTAAATTCCATCGTATCACTAAACAATTTTAATTCACTCTGTAACTGGTCTATTTCCTCTGCTAGATTTTCTAAAATCTTTTCCCTATATGTGATGAGTAATCTCATAAGGGCGAAGGTACTAACATCCAGAATTTCATTCCAGGATTTAGTAAATTCTAAGTCATCAAAGGTAGGTTCCTTCAAAAGCCTTAAACCCTTTGGGGCCCTTCCCTCTTGTAAATATTTTTTGAGAAAATACACATTCCACCAATGGCGTGCCTCCAGTTTAAAAAGGTTCTCTAATCTGACGAATTCGGAAGAGAGATCACACACATCTTCTTCTACAATTGTCGTAGTGTTAATATGTTTTTCACCAATATGATGTTTATTTCTTCTAGTCACTCTCTCACTTCCTGTTCTGAAGCTCGCCATTGGTCAATGTGATATTAACCGTGAGATTTATACAGCAATATTTGAAAAAATTCTGCAGACAATCAATCGTATAAAATTGCCCAAACAATGTTCTAAGCCTGCAGAGAGGTCTCTGTGTCCTTGAATTTTGTGGACTATTCTAAGGCAACACTTTGCAACATTTTATCTTGGAGCCCTGGGGGGCTGCAAAAATTCTTACCACCCAGATCAAGCTAGCTTTGGTGGCAACCTGAATCTAGGAAGAAAGGGTTGTGGTATGTTTTCCCCTTTTATGTGATCGGTTGTATGTTAGTTTATTACCCCTTGTGTCCTGCAAGTTGTGTATCTACAATCCCTGAAAATTGTGTGATCTGCATGCTTTCCGTGACAGACATTTACTGGTGATAGCGTTCGGATCAGTGCTGGAATTCTTGCAGGTCTCCCAGCACTGAAAATGTTTTGGCATTAGACCTCAGTACTCAAGGGCACAGTAACATAATCCCTTCTGCAACTGATCCATTCCCGGCTTGATTTAGCCAGCAAGTTAGCCAGCAAGTTAGCCAACTACAATTTTTGAGACCCTGCTGCCTTTGCGAGCCCCCCTCTCTTTCTCTTATACTCCCTCCTCCTCGCTCACACACGCCTCCTTGCTCTCCCATCCCACTCACTGTGTCCTCCTCTCTTCCATCTGTCTCTCATATTTCCACCCTTTGTCTCACTCACTCTTACTCCTTGCTCTTTTACCTCCCTCTTTCTCACTCTTCCTCCCTCTCTTATACCCCCTCATTCTCACGTAATCCCCCATTTCTCATACTCAATCCTCCCCTCTCCTCACACTCAATCTTCCCCTCACACTCAATCCTCCCCTCTCCTCCCACTCAATCTTCCCTTCACACTCAATACCCCTCTTTTTTATCCACCCCCCTCACACTGAACTCCCCCATCCACACACAATTTCCCACACACTCAATTTCCCTCCCCTCACTCAATATCTCCTTTCTCATCCCCCCACACTCAATTCTCCCCCCCCCCACAAACACACACAAACACACACATCTATCCCCCAAACACTTTTTCCTTGGGGGTCTATTGGCCTGCTTGGCTGCTCCTGTCCCAGCCATGTGGGTGTCAGAAGCTGCAGAGCACATGCAAAAGTAAGTGCCGACCAGGGAAACGGGCATGGAGAGGTGGAATTGACGGCCCTGCAGCAGTGGCCACAGAACCAGCAGCCAGACGTGGAAGTTGGACTCGACCTCTGGCTGCCACCATGCCCAACTTCCAGCTCCCCAGTGTGAGGTATAGGGGGACGGTGGTTACACCACAGGAGGTAGAGACCGAAACACAATAACTGGGAACTACAGAGACTGAACCAAAGACAAGCTAGTAGCTCAGTGCCGAGACCTGGAGTTACCAAATGTGGGATTGTCCAAGGTGGACCTCATCAATGAGTTCCAAAGGCATGACCACAAGATACCACAGAACATTGCAGTCTTGGGTGCAGTCACCCCCAGCCACAAGAGTCGCTCAGATGAGAAGCAAATCAGCTCCAAGCTCTGATAGCAGAACAAGTGATGGGCTAGGATCACAGGAGCCCCTGACCCTGCTTCACAGATTGTTGGTCGATTTGGGCTCAACCCCACACCTACGAAGAAGTTGACAGCTATGCATCTCCTAGGACAAAGGGAAAGACATGATTGTATCATGTACTGTATCATGTACTGTATCATGTACTGTAAGTATATATATATATATATATATATATATATATATATATATATATATAGGTGTATATTACCAGATGATGGTCCAGTAATGAGAGACAACACACACGGGTAGAAAATGCAAAAAGGGTATTAAAACACAAAAACCAACGTTTCGGTTCCTACAAACGGAACCTTCCTCAAGGTCGTACAACCCTGAGGAAGGTTCCATTTGCAGGAACCGAAACATTGGTTTTTGTGTTTTAATACACTTTTTGCATTGTCTACCTGTGTGTGCTGTCTCTCCTTACTGGACCATCATCTGGTAATATACACCTATATTATCTTTTATGGGACAAGCATCTGGATTTCCTTCTTTTATGTGTGTGCCGGCTGCTGTGATTATTATATATATATATATATATATTTGCTCTGAAGCAAAAGGTGACACTGTGTGCTCATTTGCATGTAATTTCCCAGAATCCCTTGCTGCAGTGGAAGCACTGTGCTGGGTGATAATGGTGAAAGGCAGGGTTGCAGACCTGTCTATAACATGCAAATGAGCGTACAGTAATATTTCCATTTGCTATATATATATATATAGATGCAGCAGCTGCTATCTTATAATTTCTTGGAGCAGTTTTAATAAAGTCTCCGCCCCCCACCTGCGATGCGCATCTGCCTCGCGCGGCACGCACACGTGACGCGCGTGCACCGCTTCCCAGCTGCGTGTTCAAGCCTCATCAGCACTCCCCTCTGTCCCCTGCACTGTGCCCCAATCCCTCCACTCCTCCCCTCTGGGTCATTGACTCTCTTAGCCTACAAATACCCAGCTCTCTCAGCTACTCATTGCTGAGCATAGTTCCTGGTAGCCTTGTGCTTCCCACGTCCTGTTCCTAGCCTCTGCCTTGCTTTGCCTTGTCCCTGTGCTGTTTGTTTTCTTGTTTACTGACCCGGCTTGACTTAGGACCCCTCTCTGGATAACGACCCCAGCTTGCCTCTCACTACGTTTACTTCTCCATCCCTGACCTCGGCTATTGAACACTCTACTACCCTGCTGGCTCCAACTCTTGACCTCAGCATTACGGACACTGACCATCCCACTGGCTCCTCCCTATGGCCTCGGCAAGTATCACAACTAACACACTCTCTCCAACTCAGACCCGGCTATGCTGACAATTCACCCTCCAGGCGTGCCTCCACTGCTGTGGGTGCGCAGTTTTACACTTTCCCACCTCAGTAGCGTGGTCACGCCTTGTTCGTGGTGAGCGCAAGCATTACAAAATCACACCTCTGTTTACCGTTGTTGATTAACTTGATTACCTGGATTCTGATTTTGTTTGGGTGCAGTTCTCCGCATATCCCCAGATGGCAAAATGGATCCCTTTGCATAGACTATACAGTGGGTATTGGGTATTCAATCTGTAGGTGTTTAAAAACCAGATGAAAACATTGTCCATTACATTGATACATTGTAAATCGACCTTGGTCGCTGAAGAGGTTTTCAAATGTAGGCGTTTCATAATTAAAATCTCAAACAGAATGTTGTGGACATTATTCTACATTGCTCTGCCTGCTCAATTGCTGAATGGACATACTGTACATTGAACATCATATCAAGTCCTTATACTAGACCAGACTGCAGTTATACAGTACATATTTAATTTTTTCTGCAATTAATGCTGGAACAGAGAAGAAGTGGTCTTTGGCAGAGATATATGGCTACATCCTTGACAAATATGATTTCTTCACATTTTCACCAAATTAACGTGGGTGGAAAAATTTGATACGGCAAACTTAAACTATTAATGATTGCTTTTTTCGCACAACCCCTCCACCGGGAAGTACCAGAGGTTTTTGGTCAGTGCTCCCAGCTTTTGCCGGTACGTTTGATCATAGCGACTTCAAAAGGAGAGAGTTCGGGTTTAATCCATTTACTATTTGATCGCCCACTTGAGTTTCTCGACGATATTGGCGACAACGCTAAAATGAAATTTTCTGCTCTCGATCAAAACACTAGTAAACTTGCGTCTTAACGCGTGAAAATTTCAATAAATCACGCACCAAGACGGGTGTACCAAGGAATTCAACTTGCGAAATGATCGGATAACGGCTGCTACATCTGTATATATGTATATACAGCTTGCATCATCACATGATCATGATCAGCTGTGAGAGGATTCCTTTGGCTGGGGCTTTGTGGCGACGGAAAGAACCATGCAGTTTCATCTCTACTGGCAGTAAAATTAAGAGCTGTATAGCGGGGAGAATAACCGTGAGGTCGGGTTATTGTGAGGATCGGCATAAGGAACTGCCCTCATCGTGCATCTCGCGATGTGCGTCAGCCACAACCTGCGCCCAGGCGCCGCATTACTAGAAGGGAAGACACTGCAGGGATCGTCTCCAGGCTCCATCCATGACGCATCCAGCGATGTCACGGGCGATGCACATCAGCCGCAACCTGTGCGCAGGTGCCACACTGCTAGGAAGAGACACCCCGCAGGGACTTGCAGGGTCTGGATTGCAGAGTCAGGGTTGTGTAGCCGGGTCAGGGTAGGAGAGTTCAGGTAGGCCAAGGTACTTGCTGAAGTAAGAGGTTGGAGAGTGGAGAGTAGTCGTAATCCATAGCCGAGGTCGAGTAGAGAGTGGGAAATCCAGAAGCGAGCCGAGGTCCAAGGGTTCGAGAAGGCAGAGGTCCAGGTACGAGCTGAGGTCACAATGTTCTGTGTTGAAGAGGCAACTTTTCTCCTTAGAGGCTTCCAGCTCTGTAGTAAGCCTGTGAACCTTTTTCTGAGATGCTTCCAGTGCTGCGTCAACTTGAGCCATGAAAGTCTGGTACTGGGCAGAATCAGCGTAGGCCTTCTCCAGCTTACTTGACAAGATCAACCTGTCATTCTCCAACTGATATTTTTCTTTTTCCCAGTCACCCTCTGCTTTTTCCAGCGCTAATTGCATCCTTGACTTTTCTTCTATCAATAGTCTCTTCTCCTCTTCTGATTCATGGAGTCTTTTATCTCCTTCACTGGCTTGGACAGAGAAGTTCTTACTCATTTGGTTTATAATTTCAAACCTACTATTTAACTCTTCGGAGGCGTCTCTCATAGAACGTTTCTCTGTTTTCAAGTAGCATCTCTCCTCCAGAACGACTTCCATCTCTTTTTTGAACTAGCAAATCTCCTCCTGGGAGACTTTAAGCTCTGTATTAAGCCTGTTAATTTCCTTCATAGAGATTTCCAGGAATTCGTTACTTTTAGAAGCGAGGCGCCGATTCTCAGCAGCATCAGTATATGCCTTCTCCAGCTCACCTGAAATGACATCCAGGTCACTCTCCAACTGCTCTTTTTCTTTCTCCTGAAGAACACACTTAGCAATTGCTGAGGATAGACAACTTTGTAGTGCAGAATTAGCTTCTTGTTCCTTATCTAAACGTCCATAAAGACAATCAATTGCTTTCTGCACAGCTTGAAGCGTCTGAGTAGAGGCATCTTTCTTCTCTTCTACTATTCTTGGGATACGTCTGTGAGTTGCCTTAAGCTGCAGCATATCTCTTTCATCAAATGCAGACTCTGAGATTAAATTTTCATTCTTAATTCCTTCTGCAACTTCCACAGTAATGCCTCCCTTCTTTTTCTTCTTCTTCCTTGCTTTGAGAAGTTCAGAAGAATCAGTGGTACTGTGTTCACATTTACTGCTCAAAACTGTTTGAGTGGGAGCCATAATTTCAGACATGGGGAAACCACACTTCCCAAGAAACCAGTAAAGAGGAAATGTGTTTTTAAAACAGAAGCATTAGAATGAACAACAGGAATATTAGACACAGAGAGACACAAGATAGGAGAGCTGACCTTTTGAGACTTTAACATCAGTCACAGGAGATTATAAATGCAAGGAAAAAACATAGACAGAGAAACCTGTAGTTATATCTGAAAACTTTAGAACTCAGGCGTTGGGATATCATACAGACAGAGTGAACCTGCAGTTACATCTGAATCTTTAGGCATCAGGCGTAGGGATATCATATAGACAAAGAAAACCTGCAGTTGAACCTGAAACTTTAGATATCAGGCATAGGAATATCAGACAGAGAACCCTGCAGTCAAATCTGAAACCTTTGATATCAGGTGTAGGGATATCATATGTTGCAGAGAAACAAACTTTAGGGGAACTTGCAGGTAAACCTGAAACCTTAGAACCAATCATATGAAAAACTACAGATTGTAGGAAAAATCACAGTATGCAGTAACAAAATAATAGAAGCACTCTTGTCTTTAGAAATGGGAACCCTGTGAACAGCAGTGGTCCAACCAGGGATGCAGAGACAAGCCTTGTCCAGGAAATGAAAAGTCAGAGTCTAAAAAGGTGGCAACAGGTACTGCAAGGGTTAACCCAGGCACTGCACAAAAAGAAAAATCTCAAAGAAAGCTGCAATAGTCTCTGCAGCAACAGTTCTAGTCTCAGCAAAAATGTTTTTTCGTTATGAACGCAATAATTTCTGCAGAACACTTAGCAGCAAAAAAACCTTCCCAACTGGGATTTTCCAAAAAAGAAACGAAAGTACTTATCTTCAACCATGCGGATGTGGTCTGCTGCAGCAGGCAGGAAAGGGTGCAGGCAGAAAAAGAATCTGTTCCAGCGAGATCCAGAAGTGGCCTTTGCTTTCTGTCACGGGAGACTACTGTGGCGGGTAGGATCTCGGTGGCCGGAACAGCACGAGCGTAGTAGGGGTCACAAGCAGGGGTCCAAGGCAGGCGGCAGACAGCGCAGTCAGGAAACAAGCAGAGGTCCGAGGCAGGCGGTAGGTAGCGAAGTCAGGTAACAAGCAGAGGTCCGAGGCAGGCGGCAGGTAGCGAAGTCAGGTAACAAGCAGAGGTCAGCAACGAGGAGACTGGAACAGGACAGGGGAGCAAGGACAGGTCTGGGGGCAGGGACTGAGAACAGGAACAAACAGGGACAAGCCAGATTACCAGCAAGAGCTTTTACTGTGAACAGACTTCTATAATACAGGTACAGGTACAGAAACAGATCAGGAATCAGAAGCATGTGCATAAGGAGTCTGACTTCAAGTTAAGGCAAAAGCAACAGACAGGAAGCAAGCTATAAAGGACAGAGACAGGAGCAACAAGAAGACAGACAGACAGAGGAACCCAGAGCCAACAGAAGGCAGCAGCACACCCAGTGGACAAGGAAGCTATGGCTAGGCAGGAGGTCTAGGCGACCCTGACACTCTGCTTTTCACTCTTTCCCAATTGAAATCAACGGGTTCCGCCGCCATAGGCTTTTAATGGCACGGCTCCGCCGTTGAAGTCAATGGGGTTCCCCGCCATAGACTTTCAATGGGGAGACGCCGCTATTGAAGTCTATGGGAAAACCAAAAATTTTACATTTGCCCACACTCCATCTGGTTGTTCGGATTGGGTTGGGAATGGCCATGCATTCATGCCGGAACCTGGCTACATGCCACCCAAATCCCAGCCCTCTGGTCCTTCCAGAACCGGAGATATGGACTTACACTTTTCACCATTTCGGACTTAGCCGCTTTACCGCCACGCGGCTTTTCCCCATTGGAATCAATGGCCGGTGCCGCCATAGACAATGCATGGGCGCACGCCGCCATTGGATTCAATGGGACCTCCGCTCCACCATTAAAGTCAATGGCGCAACCCTCTTTCTCCGCTCGACCCTTTACGGGGGTCCCTCATTCCCGGACCCGGTGGGGGTCGTGTGTGGGGGTTCCTAGGGGCTATGGGCAACAAGAATTTTATTCCCAGGTGCCCTAGATTCCCACGCCACTTGTCGTTGAACTTGACTAACAGTGATCAAAGCTCTCTTTTAGAAAATGTTTCTGCTCTTGCGGTCTGCAGTTTGGATGGCTGCCAACCTGTTCCTGGAGGCCGGCGTCGAGGAATCCCCATTGAAGTCAATGGCCCCATTGACTTACAATGGTAAACTGCCGCTCCTCCTCTCGGACGCCACCTGCTGGTCGTCGCTGGAAAACAGGTTCAAAACCGCTACTTCTGCCATTGGAATGCATGGAGCCTCAATGGCGGCCTATGGAAGGCTGCAAACTGGAGCCTGAAAAGGCGGGAAAAGGGAACAAAGGGCTATAATCACTGAATTAACATTAACATTAACCCCTTCCCTCCCGCATCAACCCTAGTGAATGTGTTGGTGCAAACACTGGGATGAGACAATACATTTCAACAGGGGAATATACATTAGGATGCTGAAGCAAGGTAAAAACACATTACTGGACCACAGTCCAGTTAACCTCTTGCTTCTCAGGTGAGAGTAGGGGGTGGCCAAATGGGGTGTAACCCCTTTAATCCCGGGCCAAACCCCCTCTCCCATGACAAAACCCTTGCGCGGGATCAAATGAGCCTGCTTAGAGAAGCGGTCAACCACCACCAAAATAGTATTCATCCTCTTAGACATAGGCAATTCCACTATAAAGTCCATGGAAAGGCGAGTCCACGGACGATCCGGGATCAGGAGAGGTTGAAGAAGTCCTGAAGGTCTAGTGCGAAGTGTCTTGTTCTGAGTGCAAGTGGCACATGCGGTGACAAAATTCTTTATGTCTTTGCACATTCCTGGCCACCAGAAGGTCTGTTCCAGGAGGTCGATGGTCTGGGTGACCAGAACTTTTGGATGCGTGACCCCATTCCAGTACCTTCCTGCGAAAACTAGGTCCTGTGAATAAACGCCCCTCTGACACATTGAGGCCCTCTGGAACAAAAGCTTGAGCTTTTTTGATGTCCCTTAAAGCATCAAAGGTGTTGGCTGAGGGTATACAAGACGGGGGAAGTATAGACTCCTGATGATCCTCTATCTTGTCCTCTACCAAGAATTGTCGGAAGAGAGCACCTGCCTTCACATTCTTAGAGCCAGGAAGATAAGAAAGGATAACGTTGAAATTAGAGAAAAACAAAGACCAACGTGCCTGTCATGACCCCAGGCGTCATGCACCTTCAATATACAATAGGTTCTTATGATCGCTAAGAATGGTGACGGGGTTCTCTGTACCTTCTAGAGATGTCTCTACTCTTCTAAGGCATCTTAATGGCCAGGAGTTCATGGTTTCCCACGTCATAATTCTGTTCAGCGGAAGAATTTAAAAAAAAAAGAAAGCGCAAGGGTGAAGTCTGGCCTGAAGGGGGTTTCTCTGGGACAACACTGCTCCAGCCCCGATATCAGAGGCATCCACCTCGAACGTGAAGGGCAGTCCTGGGTCCGGATGCACAAGCACAGGCGCTGAGACAAAGGGCTCTATGCAGTAAGCACCAAAAAAGTCCTCTCGCCAAGTGTACCTTATCGGCATGATTCTACCGATTTTCCCTCTCCGTATGCAATAAGTGCCAAATCCCTTCCGAATCAAGCCGAAAACATTTGGTCCCACTCTGCCGATGATTTGCTGATCACACACAGGTGTATCGGCGTGCATGGGGGGGTGGTGTTAGGTTCGCCAATGAAACTTCTTGCTGAATCTGCCGAAGCAAGCATGTTTTGGATTGAGCGGCCCATTTAAAGGCAGCGTATATTTTTATTCATTCTCTGTGTTGTTGGGAGAGAGAGAGAGAGACACACAGAACTGGGCGATTTACATATTTCATATTTACTGAGAGAGTTGTTGTGTATTGTGAGAGGTTTGTCCTGTGTTGTTTTGTTAACATCTTTGTCTTGTTTTCACTTTGTAAGTGTTCAGTGCGATTGTCTTTAAATTTATTTTCTGTTCTTTGTGAGTGCTAGAGGTATGGCCGCAAGGCGTGGGAAGAGTGATGCTGGTGTCAGTGGTACTGGTAGTCGTGTGAGTACGAGTCTGAGTGAACGTAGGATTCAGGGGAGTGCTGTTGCTGCGAGTGCGAGTGGTGTTGCTGGGAGTGCGAGTGCTGCTGGTGGCTCTGTTGCTGGTGCGGCTGGGGTGTCTGTTGCTGGTGCTGATGGGGTGTCTGCTGCTGGTGCTGGTGGTGTGTCTGGTGGTGGGGTGGTTGGTGGTAGCCCGCTTTTGGAGTCTCTTCCATTGGAAGAAGGAGAGTCCAGTCAGCAGCTGCCAAGCTCTGGGCCTGCACGTGTTTGGAGGAAACGTCTGGAGCGGCCACGTAATCCTCGGTTCAATGAAGAGGAAAACAGAATTCTTGTCACAGGAATTTTGGAGCACTATGGGCCTCATGCAGTAAGCGTTGATAAGGTATTTTTCGGCATTTTATAGCCAAAATTGGGTTTGAGATTCAGTAAGCGCCGATAAGTGCTTGATTTCGCCAGGTTTCGGAGCCGATAATTTTGTTATGGCCAGTCGGCTGTCGATAAGCCTGTTTTCGCCACTGATCGCCACTTTTTTAAATCGGCTGGATTCAATAAAAAAAATCAGCTTATCGGGGCTGATCGGCACTACGAAATTGAGATGTTATGGCCAATTTCTCCCACCAACTAAAGTTGGCAGTTTGGAGGGGAGAACGATCGCTAAGGCTGCCGGAACGGCACTTAGAAAAAAAAAATCTTCTGTACATCAATGGAGTCTATGGAGCGGGGACGTATAACAGTATAGTACTGTTTACGTTTCATTGCTCACAATACAAACGTCATTTGCATTACAGTGTGGGGGGCATTCCCTGCATTGTGTCACAGCTGACGTGTATTATTTGCATAACATTCTACTTTTACATGTTGTCAGCATTTGCGGGTCACATTACTCATCATGTGATGATGTGTCAAGGGAAAATACTATACTCAACTCTTAAAGGAGAACCTCACATCATATCACACATTTTACTGAACTGAGCGACAATTATTTACATGATGTTACACATGTCACACATGTCACACATACACCGTATATTCATCTTCCTTTACATTACACAATGCTTGTAATGTGTCACGCATCTTTAAACGTTCATGTACATCTGTCTTCTCATGTTTACATATAGTTTTGGGTCCTCCCTATTTTCATGACGTCACTTATTGGACGCTCAATCACATTGCATTTTTACATTGTAACCGTAGCATTACAAGCACTTCAACCTAACTTATACACACATGTACAGTAATTCATCATTGGGACACCTTGTAAACTCATTCTATAGCAACTATCCTCATTACAGAAATGCATGCATATGCACACGACTATTCATTGTTGTCAACATGTCACAATAACATGGCTAATTACACATGTTACAGCAAACTTTTCCCACGTCAATCTCAGCCTCTTTGTCTAATTACATGACTGACTGTTGCGTTCACAAGTGTTAC
This sequence comes from Ascaphus truei, assembly GCF_040206685.1. Lineage (NCBI taxonomy): Eukaryota > Metazoa > Chordata > Amphibia > Anura > Ascaphidae > Ascaphus > Ascaphus truei. The sequence continues at coordinate 133,595,478 of NC_134483.1, read as the reverse complement.
ATGCATTGCACATTACACTATTTATTTTCAAGCAATCTTTGTACAAAGCTTCACGTCACATCATTGGCAAATATCATCATTCCCTGCAGAATACACACAACAAATACTTCTAAGAACAACTGCACACAGCTTGCCACAGAAGTACTTTATTATGTTAATGTAACACCTTGCATTTTACTATGTCACCTGACATCATCACATACCTATTTAAAGGACGCCCATTACCTGCTCATTCACAGCTACTCATTTCAAAATGTTGCGATTGTTTAGGAGACGGAGGAACATTCTTTTCTATGACATGCTTGATGATCAAGAGAATGATATAGGGCAAGGGAGGGACAGACCGAGGGACAGTGACAGGGACAGTCACGCAGATACGACAGGGACAGGGAGAGGGACAGGCCGAGGGACAGGTAGAGGGACAGGAGATCAGAGGAGAAGACAGAGGAGACAAGTTGTGCCTCGTCCGCGTCTGTACAGGGAGAGAACCCTGTTAGATGGGATGAGTGAGGAGGAGATTGTAAGTCGCTATCGTTTGAGTTCAGCAGCAATCTTATCTCTTTATGAGGAGATAAGGGGAGATTTAGATTTTTTCACAGCCAGAGGTCGTGCAGTCCCTGGGCTTGTTAAAATGCTGTGCTCATTACATTATCTTGCTTCCGCGTCATACCAGACAACTGTGGGCATAGTGGGCGGGGTCTCGCAATCTACATTCTCGCGGGCCTTTACCCAGTTTCTCTATGCACTCAATAGACGTGCTAGGAATTATATTCATTTTCCTACAGAGGCAACAGAGTGGCTGGAAGTCAGGACTGGCTTTTATAATATAGCAGGGATACCATGTGTGCTGGGTGCAATCGATTGCACACATGTTGCTTTGATTGCACCTAGTCAGAGTGAGCATGTGTACCGCAATCATAAGCACTACCATTCACTCAATGTACAGGTGGTATGTGATGCGACGATGAGGATAATGCATGTGGTACCCAAATTCCCTGGTTCCAGTCACGATTCCTCTATCCTGAGGAACTCTTCAGTCTTCCATGCGTTCGAAGAGGGACATTTTGAACATGGTTGGCTGCTGGGTGAGTACAGATTTACATGTTCTAACACAAAACACATTTTTATTTAGGAATGTTGGCATTGTACAATTTGATCACTAATGTCAGCTTATGTGTGCTCCATTCATTATAGGTGACTCAGGATACGGAATTAGGCCGTGGCTCTTGACTCCGGTGCTAAACCCTCAAACTGAAGCAGAGGAGAGGTACAATGCAGCCCATATCTCTACAAGATCTGTTATAGAGAGGACATTTGGCCTACTCAAGACCAGATTTAGGTGTCTGGACAGAACTGGTGGGGCTCTTCTATACAAGCCTCAAAAAGTGTCTGATATTATCCTTGCCTGTTGCATTTTGCACAATGTTGCACTCAGGCACAATGTACAATCAGACCTAGCTGAGCCTTTGGTAGACGAGCATCCCACCCATGTAGCTGCTGAAAATGAACAAACAGACAGTGGTGGCCAGACACGCCAGAATCTCATCAATTCATTTTTTTCTTGTAAGTAAAAACATATATGTTCCAAGTTATACTTTTATAGTTAAATTATGTTATCTTAACAATAATGTTTTTTTATATAACCTTCTGTTGGACACAGATGAATATGGGTTGCACACCTTTCTTTTCTCTGCTGTGTGCACAAAGGGATGTGGCACCGGTATGTTATTGTTGCACAGGTTATATAATCCCTCTTCAATAGTACTTTAGTTGTGTGTATGTGAATACAACTGGGGTAACAAAGCACTAATATTTTAGCATTGTGTTGTTCCTTATGCTAAGACAATACACATATTATGCCCATACTCATTCATGCTTCTAGTATGCTTGCATACAATGTTATTGGTGCAGTGTAACATGTACATCCATATGATGTGTACACCAGGCTGGTGAACATTTTGAATGTCATTAAATATACATGGTGTTGCACATTTAACACCAAATACACACTTTGCTGTGTTGTTTACGGTACTGAAGATGGCATGTCAATGTTTGCAATTTATATATTGTTCCTTTGCATTATAGTTATATCTCCAGTATGACTGATCATGGTATGTATATTTGCTGACATCTCTCATAAGATGTGCCTACCTCAATCTTCCTATAATTATTTGAAGTAAAAACACAACATATTGGTTTAAAGCCAAATGTAACATACATGTACTTTCTGTATCATGTATATGCATTTAGCTACTCTTGAGGTTTCATGTGCATTGTATTAGAAAATGATTACTCCCATTTCATCACATTTTATGTATGTTTCCTTATAAATTCCATTAATGTAATATAGAGGTGTTTGGAGAAAAGGGGATAACTGTACTTATTTGTTTACTTACGGGAGCTCATTCATCACGGATGCAATTGACTGATCATAACACTCCATGCATGAATGCCTGTAATCACAACAATGCGTACATCATCTTATATTTAGCAATGTAGGTGTTTATTAATGCTAGGAATTAATAGTCAACATTAATTTAAATTTGGGACATGTGTATGTATAAGTCACACGTGTGTGGATGTGTCCTACATGTACCAAGTGTAAAACTGTTAACAGAAAACACAATTTTGTCGCAAATGTTACTGTCATGTAGCATTTCTAATTTCCCAATATGACATTGTTGGTAATATTTTTGGAATGTCAATCATGTCACTTCATCATTATCATGATGATAATTATCAAGTATTCTCACAATTGTAACGTCAATCACGTGCACATTAGCATAGACACACTTTTTAAGACAACTGTTTGTGTCTGTATCAATTTGTGTAGGATCCATGTATAACAGCGACAAATGATAACAGCAGCTTTATTATGGTAGCTTATATGATCATATTGACTATACTATTTATTTTTAAAACGTTTAATAAACACAGTAAACTATAGTTAGTTAGGTTAATGAAATATACACAGAAACGTACTTCATTACATGATGTTGATGTAATATTCAGAACATCATGCATTGTAGGGGACCACAACATCTGGCCAATAACATTATTTGCTACAGTCCCAAACCATTTTATCAACATACCCATGTAACAAGAGATTTTTAACAATAAATGGTTAGTTGGTTGTAAGTGTCCTTTACATTGGGAGAAGGAGTGGCTCAGTGAGTAAAGACACACACTGGCACTGACAGTTTGAAGCAGGGGAGTCTGGTTCAATTCCCGGTGTCGGCTCCTTGTGACCTTGGGCATGTCACTTTATCTCCCTGTGCCTCAGGCGGCCAAAAATAAATTGTAAGTTCCACGGGCCATGGACCTCAGCCTGAAAAATGTGTCTGTAAAGCGCTGCGTACAACTAGCAGCGCTATACATGAACATGCTCATATTATAATTATTATTATTATTCTTATTATTATTGTTACATAGTTTCGACAGTCATACGTTCCATTACACAATAGAATACACAAATGTGTTAGCAGAGTGGGAATGGTTGTTATATATAAAACACACCATGCCATAAAATGCTAGTAGTAATTAAAGAACACT